>NC_068283.1:22054653-22654982 GCF_025860055.1 Xyrauchen texanus | reverse complement strand
TGGTGATGTATCTTTTATGATGGTCGTCTTCCTATGTGCTTTGTATGATGGTCATTTCTGTGTAATATGTTTGTTTTATGTCATTAGTGTCTTTTATGCCTAAGGGCAGGGCATGTAAGTGCAAGACACTTTAATAATAAATAAATAAAAAAAATATATATATATATACAGTATATACACGATCAGCCACAACCTTAAAACCACCTCTCCTAATATTGTGTAGGTCCTAGACCCCGAAGCCGCCGCCAGGCGCCGCCATTTGCGCCATTTAGAATTTCAGCCGCCGCCAGCCAATAATTTCGTAAGCCAAATTGAGCCGCCATCTGATAAAGTTTGGCTGAGCCGGCTAGAATTATTTGCATCAAATAATAATTCTATCACATAGTGACATACACACACGAAATATATAAACAATACACAAGATCTATTTTCCCACTGGATTCATAACAGCACAGTCTTGTGCTCGTTGCTACGATACACAGACTCAGTGAATTGACGACCAATTAAAATTGCTCGTTTTCCGTACAGAAGAAGCGATGCATTTTTTTCTCGCACTGAGGTGAAATGGCGGAAAGAAGCAAGCAAGGTAATTTTGATCTCACTTCTCACATACTTTCCTAATTCCTACTTACTTTTTTTTTAAACTTAGGCCTACCCAGACTTTTGTTAAATCTTCAGGGCACGGTTGCACAAACACCTGAATCAAAGATTGATGTTATGAACCAAATATTCTGGAACGGAGAGATTTATAGCACTGAACGTGATATTACTGCAGTAACAAACCACCGTTTCCACATTGCTAATTCACGACGCATGCTTCAGTGTACATTGAAGTGAAATGTGTAAGGAATAATTGACGACGGGCCGTTGAATTATTAGAAAAATAATGCACACCCGGGGTGGTAATGCGGTCACGACGCAAAGCGGAGTGGCCGTTACACCTCGGGTGTGCATTATTTTTCTAATAATTCAACATCCCGAGTCAATTATTCCGCTTATACTACAGTTACCACACCTCGAAACATTGTTCAGATGATGTGATTCTAGACGTTTGTCAAGTTTTTGTCATTAAAACGCTCTTGTATGTAGGACTAATTTCTTACGCATCTAATCCCATGCCTCCGTTGCTAATTCCAAAACGTCATTTTAGAGTTAGTAACGGAGGTTTGAGCACTGACAGCAGACTAATGCAGTTATTAGTGTAGTTATTAGAGAGACAGAGGTTGCAATAATGAGACAGAAAATCATGTGCGTCATATTATTTAATTTATTTATTAATTCATACGTTATAATTCATTCGTTAATTCGAACTAATTTATTTATTAAAATTAAACTGCACGTTTCCATTGATGGTGAAGTCAGACATCGAAAATGGCAGATCAAGCGCATTGGGCTGACAGAATTCAAATCATCCAACGACGTATTGGGCTGCTGTGTCTGGTGACAAATCCTCTTGAAGCTGAAGTGGATTTGTCGCTGTCACTACTTGTTATGAATTGTATCCTATTTTCTGTTATTACAGTTGACTACGCGAAGTGATATGGAACTGTAATGCGGTCAAGACCTGCCTGGAACTACTTTAGCCCGTGCGTTTCCCTGAAAATAATTGCACACCTTAGAACGTTCTCAACCAATCAGAATCAAGCATTCAACAGCCCTGTAGTATAAGCGATAACAGTGTGTGTTTATATTAAGGCGAGACACGGCAGGCAAAAACATCGTTTTTTTTTTACTGGTCAATTTTTAGATTTTTGGATATTTGTCTTCAATAACATGTCTTCTTTCAGACTTGTGGTGAAAAAAAAGTCAGAAATACACATTTACTACACTTCGTCTGTTTGCGTCTGTAGATTTCTCATAAATTCAACAAAAGTTTGCGTTCTTAATCAACATAGCCTACTTCTCCGCGATCTCTGCCGTAACTCACCCTCTCATCACATGCACCGTTAGGAAACTCTCTCTCTTCTGTACAATCCTGTTGGATCCAAATATGGTCATTTCCTTTTTATCAGCAACCAATCGTGAAAGTAAAAAGACTGAATGCGCGATCTCATTGGCTGATGATAAATCTTTAAAGCCCGTTTTCTCAAAATAACCTTTCTCTCATACTCCAAGTCCGAAATCTCCACTTCAGTAGTTCCCAGTTATATTATGAAGACATTTACAGAGGGATTTGTAAATATATTATTCCTAGCCTGATATATATAACATTTTATTCCAAAAAACATGGCAAAAATCATTATATTCTGATTTACAGGATAACAAAAGTAGATATCCATAAATCCCTCTGTAATTTTTTTCCCATCTAATATGTGAACACAATGAAAAAAATATTTTTAACCTGGCTTTATCCAATACTCAGATTTCGTTTTTTTATATATATGCAAATTAGCACATATTTAATTAGATATTGCCTAATTTGCATATTTAAACATTAAATTAAAGAAAACTTGTAATACATTTTTTTCTCATCTTAATGTAACTAATCAACTGGGAAAGTTTCATGGTGATATCTGCTAGTTAAACATTTTACCCTATTCACCCGTAGTGTCTCGCCTTAACTATAAAGTTGAACAGCGAATTACTGTACATGTCATAAATATATGCATAACGTTACTCCGTGAAGTTTGACAAGTGTGCATTCTTACACAGCATCAGGGACATTATTCACTAACGTTAGTGGCTATTGAATGCGCCTAGCACTATAGCAAATATGTACATATGTTGTGAAAGTAAAATCTGGTGTTTTCTTTATTACATTGTATTGCATTTTGTAGAAATATAGTGTAAGCCATGCATTGCTTGGAAATATTGAGATCTAGTAAATCAGTATAACATAGACATCTGTAGACATGAAGTGGCAGCTTCAGCCATTTGCAGCTATGAAAAGTTTGGCGGCTGCAGCAGCCATTTAGGTTTTGGCTGAGCCGGCTAGCCAGCCAATAACTTCATCAGCCAGCCATTATTCTCAAAACAAATGGCTTCGGGCTCTAGTAAGTCCCCCTCATGCCGCAAAAACAGCACCAACCCGCATCTCAGAATAGCATTCAGAGATGATATTGTTCTCACCACAATAGTACAGAGCAGTTATCTAAGTTACCGTAAACTTTGTCAGTTCGAACCAGTCTGGCCATTCTCTGTTGACTTCTATCATCAACAAGGCGTTTACGTCCGCAGAACTGCCTCTCACTGGAAGTTTTTTGTTTTTGGCACCATTCAAAGTAAATTCTAGAGACTGTTGTGCATGAAAATCCCAGCAGATCAGCAGTTACAGAAATACTCAAACCAGCCTGTCTGGCATAATCCATGTGATTATCTAATCAGCCAAACATGTGGCAGCAGTGCATTGTATAAATCATGCAGATGAGGCTCAGGAGCTTCAGTTAATGTTCACATCAACCATCACAATTAGCAAAAAATGTGATCTCAGTGTTTTGGAACATGGCATGATTTTTGGTGTACTGCAGTCATATCAAACTGTACTGTAGCTATTACCTGGTTACCTACAAAAGCTAAGCATGGTTGTCATCACAGATGACATTATGAGGAAGGAATTGTTTGTGGATATATTGAAGCAACATCTCAAGACTTGAGTAAATGGAATTGACTCTTTGTATTTTCTCAACCAACATCTTGATGTATCACCCTGGGATGCTTTTTAAACATTATTGAAGGAGTTCCCATCTATGGGTACCTGGCACTTATTGGCTGCTTTTCTTTATTATTCAGTCAAAGTCATCCATTTAAAAAAAATACAAAAAAATGTAAATACAATTTTAGTTTTGTAATGAAATCAATTAATATGTTGACACAATTATATTTTTGTCTACAAAACTTATTTGAAACATTTAAGAATACACCTTCAGATCAAAAGGTTTTTAAAATCATTAGAAACATTTCAGTCAAGTGACCCCAAACTTTTGAACAGCAGTGTATATATATAGTACATTTCTTGCTGACATGTGATGCGATTGCATTTAGCATGTTATGCTCATGATGGAGCGATCTTGGTGTGAGAAAAAAACACAGACGCTCCGACTTAAAAAAACAGCTCCTAGCTCCAAGCAAAATCACACAACTACACTCCTCGCTCTGCTTTCACTGTCCACCGCTCACATGATTTGTACACACACATCTCCGCCAACCACAACCATTTTCACACATCTTAACCATCACACTTTAACCTAGAGTGATGATATGCATAGAGAGGGGTCATAGTGGATTGAATTTCCTCAGGTTTTGCAATGACCTCCACACTTTTTTACCATCTTATAGATTAGGTGCCGCTTGTCTTGAAATTGCTTGGTGACTTAAGTTGAACAAAGTAAATGCATGCATTCAGGCATGTCATGGTTTATGCTTCGTGATAAATCATGCTTATGCACAAGCTTTTACACTGTCCTAGCCATTTGGTTCTACTATTTAAGTGACATCTTCTTTAACCAGCTCCACTGTGTAAATTCATACTTGAATTGCCTGAATTGCCCTGCCACACATACATAATATTTTTTAAATATGTTTGTATGTGATATTTGCATGTTTTTGTTTGTGCATGGATTTCTTTATGTATGTGTGAATGATATTTATGATGAGACACCAAGCAGATGCCTGTGATTGTGAACTTCCTTGCAGAAATGCATATGCAGTGCATACAGCCACATATTAAATAAATAGTTCACCCCAAAATGATCACTCACCCTCGTTTCACTCCAATCCTGAAAACATGCTTCTTCTTTTTTCCAGTGGAAAAAAATCACAAAATAATTTTTTATTTTTTTGAAGAATATATATGCAGCTCTTTTCACATGACAGTTCATAAAGCACCATAAAATATTCTAAAAAGCAGTTTTGAGTTGTGAGTAATATTAAATATAAAGTTTTCAGAAGCCATATGATCGCTTTGTGTGAGGAACAGACCATATTTTACATATGGATGCAATCGCAGACTAAATGTGGGCTTCGGTGGATACAAGCCGTACAATGGCAGCTGATTCAAAAGTGGGGAAGCACCGACTATTGTTTTTGGTGTTGTAACATTTGTGTGTGTGATCCTGTTTCATGTTTTGATTACTTGTCTTTTATTTTGAAGTTCCTTGTTCCCGTCATGTGATATCCTGGTCTTGTGACCCTCGTGTTTCATTTGTTTTGTTCTTATTGGTCTTTGGTTTATTAGACTTGTTATCTTGTAATCAGTTCAGTTCTGTCATTGGTTATATTGTTACCCCAGTCTGTGTATTTAAACCCTCTTGTTTACATTTGTTCCTTGTCAGGTATTGTGAGGTAATGTTGCATTTCATGGTTTAAGCTTATTCTATTTCTTGGTTTATTTGTTTCATAGTCAAGTTCATGTTTTAGTAATCATATTTATATTTCACATCTTGGATTGCACTTTGTAAATAAACTGCACTTGGGATCTTTTCTTCATTGTCTTCATCTTGCTCTTATTTGCCTGCCTCAATGTTACAGGTATCTGCAATGTTGCTCCCCAAAGCTGCTCAAATTACTACTCCATTAGTGAAATATCTTAACGAAAACAATTAACAAAATAAAATGAATGTCACATCAGAATACATACGGCATAACTGCACTCTACAGCAGTTTTACATATCATATGATGTTAATTAGTTTTATGTACATCAACATTTCAAATATTGACCATTTTTTGCCGGGCCGTGAGTCTGCTGTCTTGGACATATTTATGTCGAAAACTGTGGATTGCGGGAAGTGTAATATTTACAGTACATGTGATACTGTACACTTTATTTGTTAAAATGTTGAAATGCACAAACAGTATATAATGCAGTTTTATATTGATTCTTTGTGCATTATTAAACTTGTCATTGCCAAATTTAAAATGAAGTTTTATGGGAAGCTGTTCTTCCCTTGTAGTCTTCAAGCAGTCTAATAGTCTACTTTTATGGTGCCTTTTCTGTGTTGAAGATTTTTACTTTTGTGTTCCATGTAAAAAATAAATGGCATATGGGTTTGGAATTCACAAGGTTGAGTAAATAATGACAATTTTCTTTTTTGGGGTAAATATCTCCTTTTAATAAAATGTCCAACAGCAGCCCTTTACACTGGATCTTAGGGAGAGCTGCCACTGATGGTAAGATCTTACTGCATGTAAACAACAAACCATAGCAAGCAAGTACTTATGCCAGTTGCTATTTACAACAGACATCTTAGAATGACGTTACAGAGAAGACGATTCGAACACGTTCTGTGTCTGCATGCTGACTGTTTGAGAATTCGAGAAACAACAAATACAGACATCCTCCCAAGACATGTAAGGGGAACAAAGACTGTCAAGAGAGAGCGACACAAAGAAACAGAAGCCTAGAGGCATGGTTTAAAGCTCTGCATTGGAGCTTCGTTCATCGCTCTCTAAAAAAATTTATATTGCCATTGGCTTGTCAGTCAATGGACTGCAGACTGCAGTGAAATAAATTCAATAGCATTGCAAATAATTCTTTTTTGTGTAGACCTGGGAAAAGTGGAGCTCTGGTTATGAAGGAAAATGCCATCAACATACCTGGGGGAACACATACCTTTAAAGTGAATGTAGATAACTACCTCAAACTCATTACCATACATATTTGCTGTACCTTATAACATGAAATCATCATCAAATAAACAAAAAATTATTATTTTATTATTAATGCTGGAAAACGTGAGAAAATGCAATGGTCCATTTTGGCACATACACTCTTGTTCTCTATCTGTCTCTCTCATAGCACGCTTTTGTTGCCCTTGAAATGCCTGTCTCTCCTTATGAGTATTGTTCTATATTTTACAGTATAATATTCATTTGAAGCAGAGGGCCGTGTCTGCACTTACATGCTCAGAATGCAATAGATTTTAAATGGGCATTTTACATTCTGCCCTGTGCATCATTGTGTAGAAAATGCCAACAACACACAAACTTCAGGGGATTGAGGCTACGGCATTCAAGGCTGATAACCTCAACTCATTAACCATAGAGACACAACCAGCCAGTTTACAAATGCAAAGCCTCAGCCGAGCAAGGGAAAGAGTAAATGTTTCAGAACCCAGCTATCCCACAAAGGTCTTACACAGGAGCGATTCTAAGATTTCATCTTATAAGGGCTCAGTCCCATCTATAAGTGTATCCTAATGTGGCTCTGAGGAATATTTCTTGATTTAAGTGTGAGAAGTCATAAGTTAAAATCTTTTTGACTGACATATTTTCAAAATAAACAAAGCATCTGTCTGTTAATTGATGTATCGCTAGTGGTGGCATATTTTTTATTTTGTGATTTCACAGGAATGGAGAGTGTTTGGATGAGAGATGTGTCTGGAACAGAGCACTCCAAACGTTGCTGCACTATGTTGCCTTTAGGGTTGGAAATCAGAAACTGGTATAAAAAATACTGGAACCATAGGTTTTCTATCACTTTCTAATGAGCCTTTTGAATCTACAATGCGCAACATACTGTACATTGCTACCAGTGTAGTCTGATTCCTGAACGAATGACTATTATGAGCCAGTTCTTTTGAGTCTACAATGCACAACATACAGCGCTACCAGTGAAGTCCGATTCCTGAACAAATTACTGTAATGAGCCCATTCATTTGAATCTACAATGCGCTACAAACAGTGCTACCAGTATAGACAGATTCCTGAATAAATTACACTTATAAGACAGTTCTTTTCAGTTTACAGTTTTACTAGTGTAATATGTTCCTGAACAAATTATTCTGATAAGCCGGTTCTTTTGAATCTACAGCGTACAACATACAGCACCACCAGCGTAGTACAAATCTTGAATGAATGACTCTTATGAACCAGTTCTTTTGAATCTACAGCATGACCTTCTCCTACAGCTTTTAAACACAATGCTTGACCAGTATAATGAGGTTATGGGCTAGTTCTTTTTAGTGAATCTGACTTCCGTCATGTCCAGTTTAAAATGAACCAAGAACAGTTACTGTGTTATGTAATATTGTACTTAAAGCTCCTGACACTTAAACAGGCAGTACAGTTACTGTTTATATGTTCATATGACAATGCATTTTTAAAGATAGGCCTACACATTACAAGTTTTGTTGCAGTCACTATTTTCAACAAATGTGAAGAGAGATCACAATCAGAAGTTTATGAAGGCTTACAGCAAATTAATCAATATTTTTAGGGGGCCTGAGATGAAAAACAAAAATAAGTCTACAAAGGGTCTAGTAACGCTTATGGTCTTTCAGTACCCTACAGAGATGTTACCTGTCAGCACACCTGGAACCAACAGAGATAAGGATATCATCCCTTTGTTTGCATGCTAACGCATTATAAAATCCTCCTCACTAAATATCTTCCATTTCTAGCTGTAATTATGCATGGCTCAGCCACTGATCCATTTTTCAAGGATGGCAGGAAAACTGGATGATGGAGGAGTATTTTGTCTTCCCCTGGGCACCAATATATTAATGAGGTGTGCCATGGGAGACTGCTGATCCACTGAGGGGAGTGAGAAATTAAGGGAGAGGATGAAGGAGAGAGAAAGAGAGTGACATTTGTTCTTGTTTAGTAGAGGAACAATGAAGCCATATGGTGCAATTGCATCTTTGACAAAGAACTGACCCCATCTTAAAACCATTGAATGTGTTTACATGAATGATCATTCAACAATTATGCTTAATACACAGACAATGTGTAAGGTCATGTACAGTAAACACATTAAATGGTGTTCATTTATTTGGGACAATTCATGAATAGTTTTGAAATTAAAACCTGCTTGTCACCCAATGGCATGTAAATACATTATTTGCATTCTGGCAGCTTATTCAATGTGCAGTGCACATGTCTGACTATGTAACAGTTTTCATGTCAAAACCGATCATTTTAAAATGCGATGTTGGTTAATTGATTTGAATGTAAACAGGTTTTTATAATGAGCTGATTTTTTATTGTTATTAGCATTTGGTGTGCAAACACAATGATTTCATTGCAAAAGATACAATGAAAATGAATGGTATAAACACAAGTGCCCCTCTTGTCCCAAAATGTTTATTTGTAAGAGAAGAAAAACACTCAGAAGGGCAAATTCTGCAGCATTGCAGTATGCATAGCAAGAGCATACTGATAAGGGCAGTCAACTGGGCTATTGACATTGATCCTGACATGCTCAGACACCCCTTCTGTAGCTTTTATCCTATTTCAGAAGAGGCTGATCAGCCTTGATCTCAGGCAAAGTGAAGGGGTGAATGGAGTGAGAGGATAAGGCAGCCTGAGAAGCCCCATGTGTAATGTGTTTTCTGCTCCAGAACTGTTCACAAATAATTGGAAGAAAGTACAAGGCATTTTAGACAGATGCTGTCTGTTGTAGTGTTCAAATCTGTTAAGACTTAACTAAACACAGCGCCTCAAGGAGACATTCTTTCTGCAGAGCAACATCAGATGGCTCACTCGGGATGGAGCCTTCAAATTCCAAAGTTATTATTCCAAATCACTCTGTATTGTTCTTTCATTCCCTTGAGTCTATGACAGAACAACAGATGAGACAAAGGCCAGGTTTATACCACAAATCCAACATATACCACCCTATGTGTGCCATAATTTTTATTCTTTTTAAGTAATTAGGTTGGTATTCCTTAAAGGGATATTTAGCAATGACCCAAAATGAGAATTCTATCATCGCCTACTCAACATCATGTTACTGGAAACACATGCACTTTGTAACTATCCCTTTAAGTTGAACAATAATATAAAAATTCAAATGAAAAGGATATAAAAACAGATTATCTCATTGTGATTATTTAGTTAAGTGAAATAGTACAAAGAACATGTTATATTTTGTGCTTATTGTAACATTTAAAGGCAGTTGTTAGGCATGACATGCAGCAGAGCAGTACATTCATAATACAGCACAGCTTTTCGAGTGCCTTATTTCTTTCATAAAATAATTACATTATAAAGGACTAACATTTTTATTCATTTAATTTTCATGTAATGACATCCTTCCATTATATGATATAGTCCCTGGCATGTAAAAAGTAATACAATATGTTCTCTATACTGTAGGTGCTGTGCAGAGATACACAGTAGCTTGGTGAACATTTGCTTTAAGTCATAGATATTATTATATTGTACATTTTAACATTGTAGGAATGCTGTGTAGACCAGTTACTGTAGCATCCAGAATGGAACTATCTATTTTAATTATATAATTTGACCCTTGAAAATGCACTATGCAGCAAGCTGTTGATACTGTATGTACTAACCCTCTGTACTGTATCAACAATGTCTGGGTGTTTGCATGTGTCTCCTTTAGGAGCAGTGAGAGCATCCAGTATCTTCCCCATCATGAGTGTTGGACTTCTGTTCATGGGAGGTCTATGTGTGGCAGCCAGTGAGTTTTACAGGAGCAGACACAATGTCATCCTAAGTGCAGGAATCTTCTTTGTCTCTGCTGGTATGGCACATTTAACACATTGTATCAATCATACAATGCTAGAGAGCCCAGGATGTTTATATATTTTTAGGGCAGTCAATCGTTTACATTATTTATCGAATGAATAATACAAGGTAGCAAATCATTAATTGAATTAATCACAACCTAGTGCCCGGGGTGAGAGGGGGCCTGTAACAGTTGACCAAAAGAAACCATAAAAATGACCACGGGCCCGAGGGGTGATGAAAAACGACCGAGACCCCCAAGGACGGGGCCTGACAGTTTCTTTGCACTGGGGCCGGCAAGATCCAAGTTATGCCACTGATCACAATTAAATGCATATATCAATATTTGCATTTCACTGGTTTTCAGTGTCTTGTGCATAAATGTTTATGTATAAATGTTTAGGATGCTGTGTCAAGTCCAATACAGTGTGAAACGTTGAAAAATGCTTTGAATGCTCAGTGTATGACCTATAGGTAAGGTTTGATTTGGGTAAAATTAACCATGGTGTTACTACAGTAGTATGATGTTGATGTTGTAACCATCTTTAATTTTGTGGTTACTATGATTTGACTACAAAATACCATGATGGTACTTTGGATACTGTAGTAAAACTATGGTTAGCTTTTGTAAGGGAATATTAGGGTTAGGGGTTGGTGTAGGGTGTCTGCAGGACTGCAGTGATGTCCTTATAGTGTATGTTAGTATTTAATTAGGGGTGCAAATAGTATCTGCCACCATTAGCACCAGGGTGCAATTAGCATCTAAAACTATTTGCACTTAGTTCAAAGAATATGCTTTTTGTTGCTATTTACACAGTACAAATAGCATCTGCCTTAATTGTGTTAATTTTTTTATCGCATTATTGTTTTATAGAATTAATCGCACTGAATTAACATGTCTTAATTTTTATCTTTAGTATATTTTGAGTTTTCTGAACCACAGTCAAGTGTCCAGTCCAGGGCTTTCCCATAAATAGAGGGTTTATATTTCCAGACAGTGTTTCAGAATACAGCATATTGTGAATGGATTACTTCACACACAGGTTAGGACATGGCCCTCCCCACAGACTGCAGATCCATGTTGACTTCCCAGATTAACTCTGATTATTGACAAAGGAAATGGATGGGCCAGCTGGAACAGTGTAAACAAACAGCAGGCCA
The DNA here is from genome assembly GCF_025860055.1 of Xyrauchen texanus. Lineage (NCBI taxonomy): Eukaryota > Metazoa > Chordata > Actinopteri > Cypriniformes > Catostomidae > Xyrauchen > Xyrauchen texanus. The sequence goes on along the minus strand of NC_068283.1, from coordinate 22,643,413 downwards.
GCATATTGACCCACTAGTGTAGTTCTGGCCCGGAAAAGGGTAACAGAGGGGGATCCTCAAACAGAACTCCCATGTTGGTCAAATATTTAGAGAAGACCCCATTAGGCACTTGGCAAATAAGCCAATCTCAGAGCTCCATGTGTTACAATTAAATTATGATGAATCAATCCCCATGATTGTGGTGAGTGCACTGCCAATGACTGATCATTGCTTGTACACACATTACACAGCAATGTGCTTTGAATCGGCTAGAATCTAAATATTCAATCATTATTTTACTGTTAATTATTTACCCTTCGATATAATGGAGATTATAAAAAGCTAATTAAAATGTTTCAATTGTTTTTTTTTTCTTTGTTCCGCTTGGCTGATAAGGTATGCATTCTTGTGTAATGATACTGAATGATGAGCCACAGCTGCGTGCTAAGCTGTAAGTCTTCTTCCTGTCTTATTTCTGCTCTTTCTCGCCCTTTTTTTACCCTATCCCCCTCTCCTTTCCTCTATGCAGGCCTAAGTAACATCATAGGAATTATTGTGTACATATCTGCCAATTCGGGTGATCCTGGCCAGAGCGACTCGAAGAAGAGCTACTCGTACGGCTGGTCATTCTATTTTGGCGCTCTGTCTTTCATAATGGCTGAGATGGTGGGTGTGCTTGCTGTGCACATGTTCATCGAGAAGCACCGAAAGCTGCGTGCAAAATCCCGCACCGAGCTCATCAAGAAGTCAGCCTTCAGCCGCATTCCTAGCTACCGTTATCGATTCCGCCGACGCTCCAGCTGCCGCTCCAGCGAGCCTGCCTCTCGCGATGCTTCACCCATGGGCAAGAGCGGATATACGGGTCCTGCTGCGGCAGATATCTCCATGTACACCATATCTAGGGATCCTTCCAAGGCTGCAATGGGTGCCTTGCTCAACTCTGAGAGGGAGTTTTTGCAGGCTCACAACTCCAACACGAAGGACTTCAAAGATGCGGCGAACAGGAGGACCACTCCAGTCTGAGAGAGGTGCAAAATTAGCGTGTTCACGGGGTAACTACGTATAAGCACAGAAGAAGTGCATTGGCCAAGACGCTAAAACCACAGACTTGAGCTGGACCCCAGCAGGAAGAATTCACTCGAGGCCTGCAGGGCTATAACCCTCTTTCTAAAACAGTATATATAAATATAGATGTAATTGTTAGATCATTGGTGCTTCCTTTTAATCCTCATTTTTCAGTCAGTGTTTCTGTCTTTTCACCCTCTAATCAAATACATCCCTCCCCCTAAGGGCTACTGGAGTAGAATGCTAGTCTTTTCCTCTATGTAATTTGATATTAAAGTACTGCATTTGGAATTCCTGAAATGCGCAAGGTAGCTTAGTGAAACTGTGAAGCCCTATGAGGGGGAGGATTGTAAAGCTTCTGAAAGTTTAACCAAAAGGTTGTAACACTACTCGCCTTATGCACAGCTCAGTAGCCCATAGCTGGTGAGTGCCTCTTCACACTCACAAGATTGTATACATTGTTGGTTTCTCTCCTGGGTTGGACATAAAGCCTGCATTTAGTGTCACTGTTTCCAGCTTAACACACCATGCTTGACCATGGGGTGATGACCTCAACTCATCCCACCTACAGGGGGCGATGCTGCCTCTGCTCACCACTGCCATTTTGCCCTCGCCCCCCAAGCTATTTTACTGGGCTCTGCATGCCATCCACAAAGTTTTTTTAAAGGGATAGTTCTACCCAAAAATTCTGTCATCATTTAAGCACCTTCATGTTGTTCCAAACTTGTGTAGCTTTCTTTCTTACGTGGAACACAAAAGTAGATTTTAGGTAAAAAGTAGATGTTAAAATGTTAGAAAAATTTAGCCTGGGTCACCATACACTTTCACATCCATTAATTGGCTCTTTCATTCTACTCTCTTCTCTCCACCAACAACTGGTGTGTGGCGAGTGTGCTGGCACACTATGGCTGCCATCACATCATCTAGGTCAGGGGTTCACAACGGGGGCATTCAAAAGTTGCCAGGGGGTACTGAGAAGAAATGATTTGAGAGGGGGGCATTAAATACAAATGGGGGCATTTATCAGTCATAATAATCAAATCTATTGTCAAGTTCCTCTTTGCATTAAAACATTTATCTAGACTTGGAGTATATCAGTTTGTTCTCATTTATACGGGTTGGTAAACATTTGTACAGCAGTTCATCTGATTTTGAAGTTTAGCTACGCATCTGAAATATCTGATTTAGCAGCGTCAAATACACCGGTGGAGGCGCAACTATATGGCTGTGTAGATGGATACGTCTCGATAATTTTTGTTACAACTTATATATATAACTTTATATTTTGTATTTATTGTTTTTACATGTGTTTAGTATAGGTCTACTGTTTATATTTACAAAAATGCCATAGTTTGTTTTATAGAAATCATGTTACATCTAACTATAGTAGTGAAGATCGATGCTTCCATGTGTTTATTATGGTCTTGTTACAAATACCACTGTTAAAACTATAAAAATAAATAATAAAAAATAATATATTTTCAAAAAGTAAAATGTAAAATAACTTAAAATATCACTTTTATTATTAGTTTCTGTCTTCGCATTTTCATTTTATAGGCCCCAGATATAGCCCTCCATCTGCTTGAAATCAAGAAACACAATGTTTGGTCTCACATTCATGACGTGTAAGCCTGCTGAAATTATTAACAAAACTTTAAAATTATGCAATGCATCGAAGTTGCATTGAGCAAATTGAGCAAATAACACAAATATTGAGTTTTGTGATTTATGTTTTTGGTACAACAAAGTCGTGAAGTAGGGGGGTGTTCATCAAAAAAGTTTGAGAACCACAGATCTATGTGGTTGAGGAGAGTCCCCTGTTTACTATGTAAAGTGACACCCGTTTATTGTCGGACGCTTACAGAGTAGACAGCATAATTGATTATAATGGGGTTCTATTACTTTTGATGTGATGCGACATGCTGCTTGCGTCTGGTGTAGCCAGGGTGTAAGGCTAAAATTCTGTCCATCATCTCCTTTTGTGTTCCATATAGAAGTTATTCAGGTTTCCAGTGGCATGAGAGTTGCAGTAAATGCTGAAATATTATTTAATTTTTTTGGGTGAACTACACCTTTAAGTTTAATCCCATTATTCCCATTCCAAACATCCCATATCCCCTGCATAACATTTTTATAACAAAGTTAAAAAGCTTGTTATTAAATATGATCTTTTAGCCCATAAAGGTTTTTGGTATTACATTTGTTTTATTGATATAAAAAAAGAGGTTTATTGTGATTTACAATGAGATATCAGTGATAAATAATTTATTTGAGGCCCTAATTTGAAACTATTATTAAGATGCGTATTAATATGGATATTCTTGTCATTATCACAATAGATTTTTTTAGTTATTATCAACAGAATATTACTGTAGGTGGCTGCCAAAGTATATTTCTTAATTCTGTATAGTTAAACTATTTATAGAAATAAGGAGAAATTAGTGAAAGTGATAATTAACATCATCAAAAGCTGGGCATCAAGAGTTTATATATACATATATATATATATATATATATATATATATATATATATATATATATATATATAAAAAAAATGTAATGTAATGAAAACAAAAGGAACTGCCCTGATTTCTTTTGTTCTTAGATAAAGAGTAAAGAGAGGTAGAACAATTTACACTACCGTTCAAAAGATTAGGATCACTTATTCTTTATTTTTTTAAATAATTATAATTTTAGAATAATAGTAAAGTCATCAAAACTATGGAATAACACACATGGAACTATGGGGATTAAATCCAAAATAAATAAAAACTGTGTTATATTTTAGCATCTAAAATAGTCCCTCATTGCCTAGATTTTGCAGACATTTTCTCAACCAACATCTTGATGTATCACCCTGGGATACTTTTTAAACATTATTGAAGGAGTTCCCATCTATGGGTACCTGGCACTTATTGGCTGCTTTTCTTTATTATTTGGTCCAAGTCATCCATTTCAAAAACTTTTTTTTAAATCATTTTTAGTTTTATAATGAAATACATTAATATGGTGGCACAATTATATTTTTGTCTAAAAACTAATTTAAAAAATTTAAGCATACACCTTCATATCAAAAGATTTTTAAGCGCATGAGAAACATATCAGGCAAGTGACCCCAAACTTTTGACTGGTAGTGTACATACTGTGAATAGACAAGACTCTAATGAACTGATGGGATTTTCAGGTTTGCAGTTTCAGCACAGTGACAAGACAACAGCAAATGTTGTGCTCATGAACATTAAACTTGAAGAGGAATATTTGGTAGTAACTCTTTTAAAATACACACTGTTCATTCTAAATTAATGTTTCATCAGCACTTACACAGGAAGTAAATGTATATATACATTTACAGTGATTTAGTAGCTTTAGTTGCTTGATATCATCAATATAATATTGATTATTATAAACACCAAGGGCTTTATTTATTTTTTTCAAATAACATTCAAGGGCCTTTAAGAAGTTAAGCCAACAGAGAATACCTTAGATATGCCCTAAAAATATTTAAATTGCAAAACATTTTGACTGGCCATTTTAATTTATGCAAAACATAGGTCCATATTTAATGCATACAGTGTGTTCTTTCCATCTGCCTCAGTTGTGTATCCCTATGTCAGCTAGGTAGAATTTTAAGTAGATCCTAAAATCATGAAACTGATGGACAGCTATTATAATAATATAGTTTTTAAGAAATTTACTTCATTCCAAAACCCACAAGAACTTACATGCATGTACATTAGCCTCCAAATTCATGCAAGCCAGTCTCTCATCTTGTTTTATTTCATTCCGCTTACTGAAGTCGTGCTATCGATCAGCCGCCACGCTTGGAATATTACTGTAAATGTTGCCTTTTGTTTGGATCCATTTTATGTTGTGAAATTGTGCTGTTCTCGGTCTAAAAGTAAGTGTTTCCTACTTTAAGGAGTTCCACAGGAGTGTGTATTTGGCACAGTTCTACCATTCAAGTGTCTCTCAGAGCACCTAGTGCCTGTCTCTTCTGCCTCCCGTTGTCAGGTCTCTCTCTTTCGCTCACTTGCTCCATCTCCATTACAGCCTTGCATCAGCTACTGTTAACCAGGACTGTTATTGCTCAGCCAATTACATTCATAGAGTTTTAGGCCCTGTCATAAACCACTGAGGCCTGCAACATTGTGTATGTGACCTCTCAATGAAAACAGCAGTTTCAGCTTGACATGCTGTAAAAAAAAGCACACCTTTTAAATACAGTAGTTTACATCAATAAAGATAATAGTCAGAGAGATATTTAAAAATTTAGAAAAATAAAGTCAGTTTTAAGAATGCCAAACAATACAGTCTTTGTCTGTAATTCTTCTTGTGCAAACTGACCCTCAAATTTTGAATGATGAATCAATCACAAAACTGTTTAGGTTCAAAATCAGGATTTTTAAATATCTACCATTTATTTAATTGAAGCACATTGAAATCAACATGAAATAAACATGGACCTTATTTACTTTCTAATAGACATATCTGGTTTTATTGTGAATAATTCATTGGTGTACATTATTCAAAAGAAAATACATTTGTCCACATATTATCTCATCAAATTGTGATGACGTGCTCCACCTCCGAAATTACTTTCCTTTTCGGCTGTCATCACCAAGACATTTTTTAACTCCTTTCCTCCAACTATCTTTAATATAGAGACTACTCTATACAATCCAATCAAATCCTGATGAATGGAAAAAATCCCTGCCTATATTTTTTCCCGTTTCACTTGGAAATACATCACATTACGGAAGTAAAATGAGTTTCAAACAATGGTTCGTGTTGACTATGAAGGATGATGGTTCCCACACTCAATCTGTCTTTAAAATAATGCTGTCCTTTAAGAAGAAACAGTCTATGCCAGTAAGTTCTTTTAAGCGCATGTCTATCTTCATATAGAGTAATGACAGGTATATGTGCCAACATTTTCACTAAAAGCTCTATCTTCCCAGAGCAGGAGATATATCCTCCACTCAATCAAACATCGAAAAACATTTAAACCACTTTCTCTGGAAAAAAGAGCTATTCATCATCAGAGACTGGTAAAAAGCTTCAAGAGTTCCTTAGGAAACATTTAAGTGACTCTTTATCACTACACACAAGGCACAGATAAGACATGAATCTAGCATACGGTGTGTAAGTGTGTAATGAGTGAGAGCAATCAAGGCAGTTCCTCAAGCAACTTTATTTGCATCCTGTCCTGGCATAATTTGACATAGCTTAGTTCTTGTCAAAATAATGTAGCTTTTTTAGTAACTAGCTTCAGTAAGTAGTGGTGTTGCGTGACAAATAGCTTATGTATCGTTGGTTTTAATATATATCACTTTGTGCACTCAGTTTTACAGCAGAGCAAACGGGCAATCTTCCTTTTTCCTAAACACGGAAGTGTTCCACGACTCATCTATTTTGTTTTCCGATCTCCAGTGTTTTCACTCCCAAGGCGTATGTTTAATAAATACATTTGTAAAACTTAAAAAAAGCATGTGGCACCAAAGAGAGGATACTTTAGAGAGTCGCAATTACAGTTCCTCACTTGTCAAAGGTGGATGACGTGTCGTGAAGCTATGAACCGAGGTTTGTTATGTTGATATCATTAACTACTTTGAGTTGTTAAGACATCCAAAAACTGCACAAGCTGAGCCTAAACACATTTTCACTCCAAATAACACTTACAATGGTTGTTGTTCTCCATTTGGAATAGAGGTAGACCGATACATCTGTTTTATGATTAATCGGTGCCGATAGTTTCTTTTTAGAACTATTGGTTTTCGGCAAAATTCCATGCCGATTGTTGCTGAAAGTTTTTTCATAATTTCATAATTTCAAAATAAGAGTCCCGCTGTGTTTCTGTCTTGATTATATTTAAAAGTCTCACTTATGCCCCAAATATTTTCTGGTCATTATTGGGATTTGTGTTCAGTGTGACTGGCCCCTAAACTTTCCTCTCTCTAAAGTAGCAATTCATCTTAGCGAATTGTTTCATTCAGACAGTCCATGTAAATGAATCAGTTCAAAAGAGTCCTTGTGCTGATGTGCTTCCACAGTATTTTTATATCTTTGTAAGCAAAATATTTAGATTGTCATTAGTTCTGCTGTTCGTCAGTATGTTCAACTCAGTTAAATCATTCATGGTGTTACAGGTTTTATTTGTATTTAGTGTACATTTCTGAACTAGTCTTTTTGATTAACCAAATTAAAATATTTGACTTGGGATGAGCCAAATCCCCACTGCAAGTAATATATTCTGTTCAAGTTTAATGCCGTCACCCCAACTGATATCCTCATTATTTGTAATAAAGCTTTTATTGTAACAATAAATGATATAGTTTGTCATGTAGTCTATATAAAAAGATAAACAGCATTGAAACCTAAATAGCTTCATTGAAGTTAGCTCCTTTTGTTATTAGCATGTAGTGTAGCTAACTATACTTTATCAGGCCAGCTTGACTGTGGATTAACTACTTTAATTCATTAGTAGCTTGTGGCTTGGTTCAAAGCAGCTTCCCCAGTTCTGCTCAGAGGTACACTCAGGAGTGCAACTGGCTGAATATGAATACTCACTTTTTTTGTCAGTGGCATTACCCAAGGCGAGTCTCTCCAGAGATTGTGTTTTAGCTTTTGCAAAGAAGCCAGAACTTTGGTAGGAAGGTACTGGTGAGGGTCTTGGCCCTGCTGTACAGCCTTGAGTTTGGTCCCTCTCACGGGATAGTGTGAGGGCAACCATGCAGGCGGTATTGAGTGAGTGTCTTTTTGAGATCAGGGGGATCGGAGTGATAGACAGAGAACAGGACAGGTTGATCGTGCAAAGATTACCAACAAAAGCATTTATATTCCTCATGGACACACATCACACCTCACTCCCACCTTGCAGTCGCCAGATAACTATTAGAGAAAGGTCATGTTTTTCAGCTGATGCTGCCCTTCTCCCTCCATCCTCACCTGCTAACCCCTTTTGAGCTTTTTGATGTCACACCATCTATATTCTCATGCCCCCAAACCCCACCTCCCCAAATAAAACACCTGAGAAAACTGTGTAAGTTGGACAAAACACCAAAATTTCATGTTGTCTAAAATAGCAGTTGTTTTTCTCCCTGAGCTTGTCTGTTTAGCACTGGCAAGACTGATGGATGAAAATTAAAACAAGAGGATTTATGAAAACCTCATTTCTGTGCTGAAAAGGATGAAGGGAATTTTGGATGTGTGCTTTCTAAACAGGCTTTGATGATTCACTGGGTGAATTATCTCCAGTAGCAAGTGCAGGCTGCAGATTGGCTCCTCTCTGCCGGTGTCTGGAGATAGTTTGCCATCCTCACCATAACAATGTTTAAATCTCTGCCTGTCAATTACACTTCTTCCATCTTAACTCTTACCAACTCAAGGAGAGGGGCTAAAGGCTGGAGATCTGTTCTTATGGGATACCAATACATTCTCTATAAGTCACAGCATCCTGCAACAGCTATTTTATAACAATTAAAACCATTTTATTATGTTTATTATAGCTTTATATAATTTATAAATATATATAAATTAACCAGGGCTTGGAGAAAAATGCCAGCGAAGTCACAGAAATTCCCCAGTTATTTAAAATGTGGGGGTAAATATAATGTCCCAGTTATTAATTATTCTGTTTTTTATCTGTTATCTTACATCTCATATATTTCATAATAATAATTGACCCTTGATATAAATATAGAGCACACTGTACTGTTTGCTTGAAGAACAAACAAAAAAGGTAACAAATGTCCCTGAAAATCGATTCTGGGGTGCAAACATCAATCACTTCTAACTTTTATATTTTAAATGTACAGAGAGATCATATGTATTTTGTCTACAAAAATTTACTGTATATATATATATATATATATATATATATATATATATATATATATACATACATATATATATATATATATATATATATATATAGTTAAACTCAGAATAGTCATACCCATGCACACCAAAAAATCATTATCATAAATTAAAAAATGTCTCACTTATCATCATAGCAATCAATCATAACATTTATGAGTGTCTGCCCATAATTAATCTATTTCTGAAGTCTTTATTATACAACAAATTAGAGCACCTTTTATCACATACCAGAGACAATGCAGGCCTTATACAGCCTGGCAGATTCTAATCTGAACTGCTGTGTCAACATTTTTAAATTACGCTCTTCTACCGATAAAAACATTGCTTATCTTCCCACCCTGCCCAAATATATTAATGTGTGGGGATTGAGCCACAGTCTGGGCTCAAATCCTCCCAGACAGGAGCTGGGGGATCAGATTTACTGTGACCTTCTCAATCATGTCCTCAACTTCCTGCTGTAGACAGGCCAGTGCACACAGACACAGCACTATGAACTCCCTTATTGTGACAGCAGTCAATCTATGAATAAAAGCCACCTGCTGTGATGTTGTCTTAACAGGAAGTGGGAAACGGCTTAGGAATGATTTTTTGAGAGGAGGAAAGCCATTATTTCAGATTGATCTCATCGTAGCCAATGGCTAATTCTTTTGAGTCTTTGTTGACTTTACTGTGACGCTTCATTTCACCTGACTTTAACTTTTGGTGGGTGCACTGAACGGCCTTCTCCCTTCACTTCTTTTTGTTGAGTAACACTGCAGTTCCACATGTTTTATTTTCTCATTTAGAGACTTCATTTATTTATTTATTTATTTATTTATTTTCTTCACCGACAGCAATGTGGGAAACAGCTGAACACAAATTCATTTAAATAGGCTTCCTCTAGTATGAAGGAAACATTCAGAGCAGCTATTCATAACTACCAGCATAATTTTATTCACACTCGGCTTGAATTGCTACAGAGGGAGATAAGGGGCTGAGGAAATGGCAGAGTCAATTGGTGTAAACAGATAATGACTGATCCACTGGCTCGAGAGCCGCTTACCGTGTAGACACAGGAGCAATGTAGCACGTGCACTGACAGCACACTTAAAAGGAAAATAAAAAAAATGACAGACAAGATGCAGCTCTTAGATTAATCGCCCATATGTTGGAAACAATTGCATCGTCAGATTTATTGTGCAAAGAGACGAGAACTCACTCATGTTTGAAGACTAATGCCAAAATGTGTGCATTCAATCCTCACAAACGACTGGCAAGGAACAAAGACATGCATATAAGACACATAATCATGCAGCATTCAAAAGAAACAAAGCTAATTGCTGAGAGCTAGGCAAAGAATTGAGAAAACCTATTTTCAGATTTATAAATGGTGACGTAGTAACACAACACCAAATTACAGAACATCCCACTAGGTGGCAAATTTGGAAGCATGATGCTACTTGTGAAGGACTAATTTGCCCAATTAGTCTAGGCTTAATTCCATTCATTCTCACTAGTGCACACTATTACAATTAGATTGAATTATTTACAACGGTTTGTGGGCATACTAATTGCACAATCAGATTTCAATTTCTTAATTGTCTCATTAAAAATGTAAAACATTTGATGTAATAGGATAGTACTTTGGCACCAGTCTTTGATTTAGATTTTGACAATAAAGAGCCTATACTGAATCCTACATTTATTCTAAAACATCTAGAATTTTCTATGAATGCTTTGAATTCCATGAGTAGTGCTTTCTGTGGTTTCTAGCACAAGCTCTTGATGGTTAGCAGCAGTTAATTTAGAGTGTAAGTGTTTAATCAGGGTGAAATTGTTCCTCTTCGTAATGGTCCCTGCTAGAGATAAAAGTGATTGAGCATAAAGACCTCCTTAAGCATGTGTTCATGGTTAAAGACAGTATAAAAAGATGGGTGTGACTTACCAGAAGGTACAAACTGAGCTAATTTGGTTATTTACATCTGCTGTATTTTGGGAGACAGTCATATAAAGCACTCCCATGTGAAAGGTCAAAGACTCTTGGTCCATAATACTAATGTTTTATTAGAGTAGGTTTTATGAATATTCAGGAAAGCTGTTAGAAAATGAACATTACTTATGCCATTTTTATTTGGTGAAACTAGTTGCATAGAAATTATATACTTCAGCTTTGAAATTTGAAAACTAAAGAAATTCTTTCACCTAAAGTGCCTCTTCAAAATCCATCAGTCTACACAAATACATTATGTAAACCTCTGTATACAGCATACATTCTAAACAATTAAAATATTGTAATGCATATTTTAATATAAGTATAAAAGTTATGCATTGAAACCCCATTGAATTGCTTGACTAGCACAGTTTTCTTTCCTGTGTTGATGCGTTTCCTATTAAAAGGAAGTTTGGGTGGGACATATTGAAAGGATTGCCCCTTTTACATTTTTTTTATAAATAAATAAAAAATAGACAATGGGCTTTAGTTACATCATGGCCATGACTCATGTTTTGTTACTTGTGCTGACATTCTTTCTGGACAAAAATCTGTGTAGTTCAAGATGAGTCATCAATATATTTTCCAGAACTGTTAATGTGCAAATCTGATAAAGGTTAATTTAGTAATTTTGTCAACATTTAGGAGCACAATTGCATAAAGAGTAGACAACTTTAAAGTGAAGAGACATGGACTAACAGCCATAAAACATTTATGATTTTAGGAGGTCTTCACAGATCACTTGCAAATCATTAGTTTTAAACTGCTATGCCAAATAAATAATGCTGGAATCATAATCTAAAATTCTAATAATATAAGCATATCACTCTGGCACATAAACTGCACGACGCCAAAACTTCAATATTTCCAAATCAATGAGAACTAGAAAAGATGACAGAGCATCTGGATGAGGAAAAACAAGGTGGGGTTCACGTCTGCCATCCAACAGTCTCAAGCAAGCTGTCACTGTACCGTGACAGATGACAAAGACACCTGGGCCTGTTACCCTACCGCGTGCTCAAGACTCAAAAACATCAGAGGTTAAAGATTGCATGTGTTTGAATATCTGAGTGAGAACAACTGTATGGATGTGTGAGGACATGGATACATACGTGAGCATTGTGGGTGTCCCACTAATGACTTCCACAAGGAGGACTAAATCTCTTCCAGTGTGTACTCTTCGCACACTTACACATTCACTTATTCTGCAGTCAGTGACCCCATTTACAAGGTTTATTGGGCTGCATAAACAAGTGAAGGTCTTTTTCACTGGGAAAAAAACTCACTACACTAATATCCGTCTAGCTCTTTTCCTAACACCAGGGGACAGCCCATTCACTTAGATATTCCAATTAGCATATTTTCAGGTCCTTTTTAAGTTTGTTGAACCTTGTGAAATGCTGTCAAACTATTCATTTAGAAACGAAATATTAAACAAACATCAGAGATAATCAGAGCCATTGCAAACAACAAATCTAAGTTGCTACCCTGCAATCATGGCTGAGTCTAATGGTACTTTTCCACTGCACGTTACGGTTCGACTCACTTTACTTTTCTGAACTTGCATTTCCACTGCAGTTTAGTGCCCCTCAACGTGGGTGGGATTACAGGATGATCGTCTACTGCCTCTACTGCCTTGACATCATCTTAATCATGACACAAACTGACCAAAACAATAACACAACTGCTAGCTGTTAGTTACTAACTCATTGTGCTGCATAAAGCAGTTGTTGCATGGTGATTTTACAAAAGTGTAACTGTTAAATTGGCCTGGTTGTTTTAGAAGCAAGCTTCCAGTAGCTGGTTAGCTAAATAAATTGAAGATTTCAAGCAGCGTATAGAGTTAACGTACCATCCTCCATCGTGGATCAACACAGTCCAGGGCACTCTCCCTCCCATTGCTCGCCAGTTTAGATACCGTCCATTTGGTCGAACCACTTTCACTTATCCTTGATGGTTCTGTAGTCACTTTTAAGTTTTTTTTTATCTTTTTCACTACACTTTTGGTAGGTCCAGTAGTTGCCGTGTGTGGCCAACAGCTGAGCCACATCCTGAGAGACTTTATCATATTGCTCATCGCTAACGAGAGGAACGTCTGCGCACAGCCATTTCAGAACAAATTATACCGTTATCGCTGTTGCTAACTTTAAAACTAGCGGGTTGATGTCGCATTTCGGAAATCCAATGACACTGGCAGTGATGATTCTCCCTGACCAATCAGTGATCTGCAGTGATTTTTGTGTCCATTTAGTATTGTTTCAGCTCGAGTTGTACCGTGCAGTGGAAAAGCCCCATAAGAGGGGTGGTTGGGTTGGGGGTAGGGCTAGGGGGGCATGACCCCGCCAGAACGTTCTGATGCCCCCACCCTGACTGCCAGCGAAAAAATCAAGCGGCACTGGACTGACCATGAAACAATCAACTTTGCCCCCCCCCCCAAACAAGTGCCCCACCAAAGATGGCATCCAAGTGCCAGCCTGGCCTGTAATGATCCCTAAAGACTGAGATCAAATCTGAGAAAATATTTTTTGATGCCAAGCCTTTTTTTTTTCATGTTTTTTTGGCACAAGTTCTAATGAAGATGAACAGAGCAAGACTAAGTCATCATATGTTTGCCACACAGACTAAATCAAGTATTTAACAGCCTGTGTCATGGTGATTTATATGTGGTCATTTGTTATTCTAGTTCAAATTAATCTGTCTACTGAGACGGTGGCCTTGTCTTCGGCTGTTAGCAAAGTCTCAAAGTCTCAAGAGTAAGATGACAAGATCTAGGCTCCAGATACACAACAAATGAAATGTGCCAAAAATAACAAAGACACATAAGTAATTAATTCACATAAGTTTCTTTCACCCGACTCGAACATGTTTACAAGAGATGCCGACCTGCCTTTAGAGAGGAAAATGTATAAAGACAAAAGGTCACAGAGACTTCACAAGCAGCCATATCACCCTTTAGCTCTAGACCAGTTGCCCACTGATACTAAGCAGGGTTGAGCCTGGCCAGTACCTGAATGGGAGACCTCCAGGGGAAAACTAAAGTTGCTGCTGGAAGAGGTATTAGGGGGCCAGCAGGGGTTGCTCACCCTGTGGTCTGTGTTGGTCCTATTGCCCCAGTATAGTGATGGGGACACTATACTGTAAAAAGGCACCGTCCTTTGGATGAGATGTTAAACTGAGGTCCTGACTCTCTGTGGTAATTAAAAATCCAACGGAAATTCTTGTAAAGAGTAGGGGTGCAACCACGGTGTCCTGGCCAAAGTCCTCCCATTGGCCCTTCTCAATCATGGCCTCCTAATAATCCCCATCGATTAATTGGCTCTATAACGCTACTCTCTCCTCTCCACCAATAGCTTGTGTGTGGGGGCAGTGGTGGCTCAGTGGTTGAGGCTCAGGGTTACTGACCAGAAGGTCGGGGGTTCAAGACCCAGCACCACCAAGATGCCACTGTTGGGCCCTTGAGCAAGGCACTTAACTCCAGGTTGCTCTGGGGGGGATTGTCCCTGTAATAAGTGCACTGTAAGTCGCTTTGGATAAAAGCGTCTGCCAAATGCATATGTAAATGTAATGTGTGTGGTGAATGTACTGGTGCACTATGGCTGCTTTTGTATAATCCAGGTGGATTCTGTACACTAGTGGTGGTTGAGGAGAGTCCCCTGTTCACTGTGCAAAGCGCTTTGAGGGTAGTGTCAGAAAAGTGCTATATAAATGTAACATTCATTCATTCAGAATCGGGTCATGGCAAAGTATTGCCCTGTCACTTCTGACATCTGTTGAAAATTCTGGCACATCATCTCACTCTCTCTCACAAGCCCAAATGCCCCTGAGGAATGTGACACTGACACACATGATTCACCGTATGGGTTAATGTCAGCTGCCAACACACATAGCACACCGAAATGAATCAGAGCTATATTTCATCCCACTCAGCTATAAAGAGCTTAAAGGCATCTCCACTCACACTGGGATACGTAAGAATATATATGAGACCCCTCATGGCTTCTCTTGTCAAGTTTGTCACAGACATATTTATTAAGGTGTGATAAAATATGGGAATACACATCATGTCTGAAAGTTATCCTGCTCCCCCACCTTTTAGACTAATAAATCTCTGTGATAAAATGCTCAAGGTTTTCAGGAATCTTCCAGATATTTATTGATTAAGCTATATTTCTGCCTGTTTCCTGCTAAAAGATTGAACCGTCGTTTACGAGTCTACACACTGTTTTCATTCTTCTCTTACAGTTAGGAGAGCTTTTGAAAATGTACAAAATAAATGACATTTAAAAAAAACTATGCCAGAATGGGCAAATTTTGCCTAAATTAAGGTGTAACTGTAGAGGGATGTTAGTGTGGGACCATTTGTATATGTGGGATAATCTACAGTCAGCCTGTCATTATCACAAAATAAAAACCCAACAGTGTGGTCAGGAATGGAGAGGTCTTGTAAACCCCTGAAGGGTTTTATTTTGTGAGAATGACTTGTTGATTTACATTATTACGCTCACATGAGGTGAGGACTCTAGTCATATCAGTAAGCTTATAAAAGCTGTTTTGTTAAACTTGGAGCAGGGGCGCCCACATGGGGGCTGTCATTTTAGAATCAAATGACCAGCTGAATACTACTCACGTTATCTCAGTAACCGGCTTGTTGTTGGACTCTTTCACTCTTGGATTACCGTAATTTCCGGACTATTGAGCGCACCTGAATATAAGCCGCACCCACTGATTTTTAAAAAAAATATGATTTTGAACATAAATAAGCCGCACCTGTCTATAAGCCGCAGGTGCCTATCGGTACATTGAAACAAATGAACTTTACACAGGCTTTAACGAAACACGGACGGGCGCTTGACCACGCCCCCACTGCCACACACGGCTTGTAATAAAACATTTGCAGTAAACAGTAGCCTACCAAGAAAGTCATTGGTCAATATCTTCCTCGTCCTGTGCACTGAAACCACTGAAGTCATCTCCTTCGGTGTCGGAGTTGAATAGCCTCAGATTTAGTTGTCTTTTTGCAATTCCTCACGCTGCTGTTTCCAACGTCTTATCATCGACTCATTAAGACCAAGCTCCCGTGCAGCAGCTCTATTTCCTATTCCAACAGCCAGATCAATCGCCTTCAACTTGAAAGCAGCATCATATGCGTTTCTCCATGTCTTTGCCATGGTGAGGGTGACAAAATTACTATCGTAATCAGAATGATGGGAAGTTTGAGCGTGCTCGATTTAATCTAAACAGTAAACAAAAAAAGTTGTTTGACCTTAACCCATTCGGCAATTTCATTGGTCTAATGAAAGCTTCACGCCGGCAAAAAATTGAGCACGTCACAGAATGTTTTTTTTTTTTAATTTTTATAAAATTTGAAAGCGGGAAAAATCCATATATTAGCCGCGTCATTGTATAAGCCGCGAGGTTCAAAGCGTGGGAAAAAAGTTGCGGCTTATAGTCCGGAAATTACGGTAAATAAAATATGGTTGATTGTGAATAGAGAATTTCTACAATAACATATGTAACTGAAAACTATTGATTTGAATGATGCTGCATCCACACCACTAGGTGTCACTGTCCAAGAGGACATAAACAAAAAGATATAGAGTACACATTTAAGTAAATGGACATTAAATATTGATTTAAATTGAAACTATGATATTCTGTGATAAGAAAGAGACCACTTACTTTCCAGAAACAGCTTAATTTCATCTCTGGTTTGTGTCAGAGTCTCAGCAACCGGCAGCCAGTGTAGAGAGACAAGGAGGGTTGTAACATGCGCTCTATTGGGTTCGTTGAAGACCAGCCACGCTGCTTCATATTGGCCAAATAAATAAATGTACAAGAACCATTTATCTGAGTTTGAAATTATTTGTAATTATTAGTTTACTTGTAGAGATTGCAGATTGATATGAGAAGTAGGAAAGTTGACCCACAATAACCCAATAAAACATCACATAATCGCTGAACGTGCAGTCACTTTTTAGAAATATCCGTAATCTGGATGCCACAATTGACCGATAATCCAGGGAGCCGTGTAATAAATGTATTTGTTGAGCCATTGGACTCTTGACAAATGCAGTCAGCAATACAATTTGTGTAAACATTTTGAGAATGGGTTGAGAAAAGAGATTATTCACTTGACCTCCTGTAATGCTATAGAAAGGGTCCAAATGATGATAGTTCGTGGGTGTCATAATTATAAGGAATTCTACCTTTTTTGTAATAGGAAAAAACATGCAGTAAGAGCATTACAAAACGTCATGTTTTTTGTCATTAAAATTAGTTAAATCATTAAAAATTATTTGTCGGCTTCCAGTTATGGCGGCGTAGAAGTCACATGCGGTGAGAATTCCTAACCCTATTCCAGTGAGGATAAGACACATTCTCCTTGCTCACGTAAGCTGTAACTTTAAAGGAGGAAATGGGTCCCAAAAAAGACTCAACACTCAAGGACGACAAAAACTAACAGTCTATTATCGACAACCATGCCTGCAAAACCTCGACTGATGCTAATGCTAACCATGGCGATAACCAGGTTGCTATCTCACTGCCGCCGTGGTTCATCAGTGAAATGGACAAAGCACTCAATCGAATTCAAGCTCTATTGGACCAAAAACTGACCACACTTTCTGACTCAATGGAAAAGCTTGTTAGCGACACCAGAGCGCTGGAGCATCAAGTCACAACCCTTGAAGAGGACCATGCCAGTCACAAAGAAAGCCTAAACTTCCTGCACCAAGACCACGCTGACTACAAGAAAATCATAGAGGAGAAGCTGAGAACCTGAGGCTGGTGGGCTTCCCAGAGGGAGTGGAGGGGAATTACCCAATTGCCTTTTTACAAAACTGGCTCTTCTCTACGGCAACTCCAAAATCATGATATTCCGAGACATGTCCACATCGTTGTATAAGAGGAGGAAAGCGTTTGCCTCGCTAAAGAAACTCCACGACAAGAACATATCCTTCCGATTGCTGCATCCAACAAATCTGAGCCTGACTCTTCTGGAGGGGAGACGCACCTTCAGCTGCCCGCTGACCACGGAGAACTATCTGAAGAATCATCACCCCGACGTACTTGCTTAATCGCAGGACTGTCAACTTATTGTCAGTGCTTCAGAAGTTTGTTGTAAGTAGCTGTTGCCTAAATAATAACCTGAGCTGCATCAACTCTTCTCACAGACTATAAACAACTGTATAACGGGTCAATTAGGTCCGGTTACCTGAGCAGAGGCTTAACTGCGCATGCGCACAATACTGACCACTTCACTTGCGTTCAGAGACGTCCATTGTACAGACCGAATGATACTCACCTAACTCTACTATAGGTTAAATAGGTTCACATTTGTTTACCTGTTCAGCGGCTTTATAATACCTGTCTGATTGCCTCAAATATGAATCTTTCTGGCTCAGTTTGGCCTATGCATCCATATCCACCTCTATAAGGCTAAGTTTGACATAGTTAAGTCTTAAAAATGAACGGTGCTACTGTTTGAAGTTGTTTCTATCCTCAAATGGATGTAATTATACCCTAGCTCTGCACAGAGCAGTTTGATTTCACAAGCATTAGGAAGAATTGGAGTTCTACTCTCTACAGGTTATTCCTTACTTCTTTTTTTTCTCTCTCTTTTTTTTCCCTTTATTAGTCCTTTTTTTTTGTGTGTTTTTCTCCTGTTTATCATTACTATACTATGCTGGCTCAGGTTATGTAACTCTCCACTTTTACACTGGCCCTCAATATAAAATAATGATGATAACTTATTTGGAGGTTGCAGGGGCCAGGGTTAAATGGTTTATTGTAACATGGCCTTACTGGATTCACGTGTTGGGGAAATGACAAATGCAGCTCTTAGGTATTTGACTTGGAACACTAACCTCAATGTACTATCAAAACGTAAAAAGGTACTTAACTTCCTGAAAAATCATAAAATAGATATAGCTGTATTGTAGGAGACACATTTGACCGATCGTGAACACGCTAAACTAACCCGACAATGGCAAGGACAGGTGTTTTATGCATCCTATACGTCTCAATCAAGGGGAGTTGCCACCTTGATTGGTAAAAATGTGCATTTGCAGGTAGATAACGTTAAGAAAGACAAAGGCAGATACTTGATACTTAAAGGCTTTATAGTGGGTGAACCTATTACATTGATTAATGCCTATGGCCCCAATTATGATTGCCCTCAATTCTTCCAAAATTTGTTTCTCATGCTCGAATGCTCCTCAAATGAGCTTGTTATAGGTGGGGATTTGAATCTAGTTTGAACCCAGCAACCGATCATCTTCTAACCCCAAAACTCTAACCCAAGCAGCCAAGGCACTTAAAAGAGAAATGGCTGACCTCAAACTGGTAGATATTTGGAGGGAATTTAATAAAACTTTACGTGACTACTCATTCTACTACCATGCTCATAATAGTTACTCCAGAATCGATGTCTTTCTTATTCATAGTGAGAAAATCCACCTTATAGACTCATGTGAATACCTAGCTATGACTCATTCAGACCACGCTCTTCTCAATGCTTCATAAGGCTTATAAAAGCACCTCAAGGAGTTTAAGACTATGGCGATTTCCCACACACCTGCTCAATGACACAGACTATATCAAACAAATCAAGAATAATATTGGCAGATTCCTAAGTACTAATAAGGGGACTGCCTCACCATCCATTGTGTGGGAATCCTTAAAGGCTTACTTGAGAAGTGTGACCATAAGCTATGCATCATGGAAAAAGAGGCATAATTTGTTAAAAACTAAGACACTCGAATCAGAGATTAGGATCCTTGAGAGGGAACATTTTCAGACTCAAAATGGGGAGACCTTCAACACTCTAAATAACAAAAGGATTGAGTACGACATGCTAACATCACGAGTGGTTGAAAATGCTATGGCCAGAATCAAACAACAATAATATGAACATGGGGACAAATGTGGAAAACTGTTAGCCTGGCAGATCCGAAAAGAGGATAGCTCAAGATGTATCCCCTCAATTAAGACCAACGCAGGTGTCACTTTAGTCCACGAACCTAAACTAATCAATGAGGCCTTTTATGGACTTCTATGTAGATTTATTTCTCTTCTCAGGGTGTGGATATTTGTAAAATCTATAATTTTTTGGAGGGAATTTCTGTACCGGGGGTGGCTGGGGGGATACGGAACAATCTGGAAGCATAGATTACTAATCAGGAAGTTTTGAATGCAATAGGAAGGCTTTCTGGCGGGAAATTGCCAGGGCCAGATGGCTTTCCTATGGACTTTTACAAAGCTTTTGCATCTGACCTTATTACCCCCCTGATGGACATGCTCAGACATGCAATTGAGATTAACCAGCTACCCAAAACATTAGAACAAGCCTTGATCATAGTCTTTCTGAAGCCAGGCAAGGACCCAAAATTGTGCGGATCCTATAGACCCATTTCCCTCCTATCATCAGAATATAAGATATTTACTAAGGTTATAGCCACTAGATTGGAAAATGTATTGCCTAGTCTTATAAATAAGGATCAGACCAATTTAATTAAAAATCGCTTTCCTCTGACAACATACGTTGATTTGTTAATATAATTCACAGTGCTAAGGACATCAATACCCCTATAGTTGCCCTGTCATTAGATGCCGAAAAGGCATTTGATCGCCTGGAGTGGCCCTTTCTAAAAAATTAACATTGGTCCAAATTTAATTAAATTGTTTCAGATACTCTATCTCAATCCATCAGCAAGGATCCAGACAAATGCTTATCGCCTCTCTTTCCCTTGTCACAAGGAACACTTCAGGGCTGTCCCTTGTCCCCTCTTCTTTTCTCTCTGGCAATAGAGCCCCTCGCAATCGCTATAAGAGCTCGCTCTACTATTGAGGGCATCATGGTGGAGAAGGAAAAGCATGTAATTTCTCTTTACGCCGATGATATCTTGCTGTACCTGACCAATGTAGCATCGTCACTTGTCACCCTTAGTAATTTATTAGAGGAATATGGTTGTGTCTCTGGCTACAAAATAAACATAAACAAAAGTATGATATTGCCTCTTACTGCGGCACAACAACTACCAAGAGATAACATCTTATTTTGATGGGAACCCAACAAGATTTGTTATCTAGGAGTGCAGATACTCAACAAACTTGACCAGGTTTTCCCTCTCAATTACGGCCCCTTGGAAAGGTGGAAGTCCCTACAACTTTCCCTAATTGGATGAGTAAACAGCATGAAAATGAGTGTCCTACCCAAATTTCTTTACCTATTTCAAGCACTCCCAACACCAGTTCCAAAAGCCTTCTTTAAAAAATTGGACAGCCAGATCTCTAGATTTCTGTGGAACGGTAAAGCTCCAAGAGTAAAGCTTAAAACTCTCTGCCGCCCCACTGAACAGGGAGGGCTTAACCTACCTGATTTTCAACTATACTATATGGCTGCCCAATCTAAAGCTATTTGGACTTGGATCAAAAACCTAGAACACCCTCCAGCATGGAAACAAATTGAACAATCCCATACAACGGAAGCAATGTCAAGTATTCCATTTATCCCCTCGTTGAAAACATACAACCAAAATATGGCATGATATTAGAATAAAGCTTCAAAGTGACCAAAAAATATATAGAGCCACCCCATTCCACTTTAACCCTGCTCTACCAGAGTCATTGAGAGATGTAATTACAAAGGACTGGTATAACAGAGGTATTTGTACATTTGGGCACCTATATGAGCAAGATCACTTGAAGTCCTTTGAACAACTGAAATTCTCCTACGGGCTTCCTTCTATTAATTTTTTTAAGTTCTTGCAAGTCAGGGACTATATCAGAGTGCAGCATGGAGGGAAACTTGTCAACCTAGAATATTTTCAGATAGACATTATGATACAGGAAAAAAACGATCCTAAAGGTTTTCTGTCTTTTGCCTATAAGAGGCTCATGTCCCTTATGGAAAATAAAGCTATCAGTGCAAAGGTTAAATGAGAAATGGACATTGGTGAGGCTCTCGAGGATGCTGATTGGAACTTGATTTGTGGTAGCTCTCAATCATTCTCTTATAATAGACAACACAAACTACTACAGTTCAACCTTATTCACAGAGGTTATTATACACCTGAACGCCTCCATAAGATAAGTAGTAACTATCCAGAACACTGCCCTAGGTGTAAAGTTGAAACAGGATCTCTTATGCATATATTTTGGACATGTAAGTGTCTGGAGAACTATTGGCTATCTGTTCTGGACATCATTAAAAAAGTAGTGGGGATGGAGATACTGCTGGAGAGAAGGCTGATACTGCTGGGGGACAAATCAATTTTGCCAACCGACTTGAGGGGCCATACACGCTTTGTCAGACTAGCCCTTATTGCGGCTAATAAATGTATAGCCATTCGCTGGAAAAGTGAGGAGCCCCCTGGGTTATCCATGTGGCTGAAAGAGCTGTCATCATACATACCTTCAGAAAAGATCATGTTTAACCTCAAGAAGAAGCCATATCTTTTTGACAGATGCTGAGGTGATTTTGTAACCTTTTTACACAATAGACCTTCTCTCAGAGATGATGCCCATACTTGAAGCTTACTCACGTTTGAGACCCTACTCAGCCAGGTGCACTGCAGCCTTATTCAGGTTAATACTTTAGCCTTTGAACATAACGAGTGTGCATAGCATGTCCATCTCCGGAACTGACAACTAGTATCATTTTTATGAATTATTAATTTATATACTTACTTTTGTTAACCTATTTTATTTTTTTTATTTTTTTTCTCTCTCAAATTAATGTAATACTTAATACCACCATTACTATTACTTTTATGTTGTAGTTTGCTGTTTGCTGTTTGTAGTTTGTATGTTTAAATAAACATATTCTTAAATATGTTTATTTAAGAATTAATTAATTAATTCGGGGGTTACTATATGGCAGGCCTCTTCAACTACTTTTTTCGTGGGCTTTATTATTCAGATGAAAACTCAATGGGGCCAAATATTATTCCATATTTTTCTTTCCTAACACTTTTATTGTAAGTAATATGTTAACATGAAAAACAAAACACTGTTAAAAAAAAGTCAGGGGAATTTAATTTATATTTTTAAAGTCTGGATATAAATTCCTTTTTGAGATCTGGCTAAAGAACAAAATTGACCTCACACCCCCAAATAACCAAAAGGTTTATATGAAATTGACTTTCAATTAAAATAAATAAAAACATACAATGTAGGATTACTGTTTATGAAAACAGAGGAAGAACATTTAGATCTGCCAAAAATATTTATTATTAATATTAATTAATATTAACCCACATAAGAAAACAATGGCAATCTAACGTAGAATTGTGTTTTTAGATAAAATAATGGAAAAATGCAATGACTGTTCTTCCTTTTTCTCTATTATCCCCCCATTGGAAAAGTAGCATTTCCATGTCCGCCCAATGAATGATTTGCCTTTCCATGTCCTGCACATATGTTGAATTTGTGCAGGAGACAGATATTTGTGCAGCTAATCATTGGTAACAGAAAACAAACTGATTTGACGATGTTCGTGATTGAGAACTCTGACACACATCTGATTATAGAACCAAACACAATCAGGATATATGCATGTATGCAGGATTAATGACGCTTCATGTTATCACTTTTAAGCAGCACAACTGACCCTGAACATGAACAGATGAGTCACACCCGTTTATCATATGAAGAACGGAGAATAAAAGCAAACGTTTATGTGTATTTTCTTTAAAGGTTCGGTTTTTATCGTTGATTATCTTTTGTTGAAAAAGGATGTGCATATGAGCTGACATCACTTCTGTAACAGCTGTGAAGTATTTTTTAAGTCTGTAGTTTTGTCTGCATCTGCTAAGCAATTTGCATAAATACATTTGATTGAATTATACGTGATAAAATGTGCTCACCTAAAAGTTGCTGGTTCATGTTTTATAGAGCAGTGTAACTAAGCTAAGCCCAGACAAGCTTCAACATGCACACTCCGCTGATGCTGTTGCACGTGCCGCTGAGTGTTGTTAAACTCACTGCTGAGTTTGTGCAGAGAATGCTCGGTTGTTTAGACTGTAATGCAATTTTATCAAAATACGTCAGAGCAAGGGTCAGATAAATAAGAGGTCCGCATCAAATCATCCACTGTATTACATTAAATAAATTGATTACGTTGTACCAGGAGACTCTGAGGAGTGGTGGTACGCAAGAAAAACTGCCGGTAGGCCTACTCTGTAGAATAAATTTGAGAGGTACAGGTACTAAGTATCGGTGAGTAAGCGCTCACGTCAAGCACTAGTCAAAATCTTCGCTTAAGATAAAGCAGAGGAGAGAAAATGTTGCTCCCTCTGGAGGTAAGAAGGAGCTTCTGGTACTCTATGGCAGGCCGAGGGGAACTTCACCCAGGTGTTCACCAAGGTGCAAAGCTTCCTCCCAGCTGTCAGCTGTCACTACCAAGTGGGGTACCAACAGACAGCCAGTGATCCAAAAACCTCCCTCCTTGAGCAATGCCCCTCCTCTCCTCGCCTTGCCATATACATCATATACTAGATGGGTATTAGGGAAAACTCTGAATAAACATGAGCATCAAATCATCTGTTTTCTGTGTATATGTGTCTGAATATGTAATTTATATAGTGAGATTTAAGACACATAGTACTTGTCCTGTAGCATGTTGTAGATGTCCACGTTTGTAAGTTAATTTCCATGTATCTGTGTTCGTGTTTGCATTTGCATTGGTATTCTCATCAGCATGGGAGTAGAGCAGATCTTTGTGAGGCAGTTGAGTGGGAGGCAGCCTCTGTACACAATGGCGGATGATTTTGCTCTGTTCCCTCCTCTGCTGAAGTGCCAGAGCATCCTTCCTCCCCAAAGTGCACCTCTCCAAACATGCAGTGATAGCTCTGATTTTAATTACTTCTCATGACTGCCGAGGTTGTGGCTGCCTGACGCACAGCAGGGAGGATTTTTTGGAAATATCTCTGGAAACACCTGCTCTTTGCTCTCTCTCTCTCTAGACAGATGCGTTCGGTCATCTCCTCTAAGCAATACTTAATACTTTTCTCTGTTGTCTAAATAGGAAATGATACAGTAATTCGAAAAGAGTTTAACTAAAACTAACACTGAAAAGGTAGAAATGTACAGTACATATAACTTTAATTACAGTCATATGATGCATCATGTACTTTGTGATGTGTTAAATAAAATATCTAGTCTCTCACTTTTTTCTTCTATTTATCTCTTTGCTTATTTCAGTTATAAACACCTGCTCATTCAAATCAGCTGGCAAGATGAAGTCCATCACTTTTGTCTCACATGGATGCCCTACACATGATAAGATACTCTAGGGGATATGTTAGAGGCACTTAGTTATGGGATCAAAATCCCATCAAAAGTATTGCGGTCATGGATCCAAAAATAATAAGCATGAATCAAAAAATAAGCACAGATTTTACAAATTAAATGCTCAAAAATAAATAAAAAGTGCAAATCAAATTAATTAACGGAAATCAAAAAATAACAAGCATGAATCAATATATATAAAAACATTTAAAATATGCTGCAAAAAAAACAAAAGATAAATTAAAGCAAAGTCATCAGAATTGCAAAGAAAATCATGTTCCCCTTCTGTCACTCACTCGACGTTGTGTCGATGAAGTGACACTAGGGGTCACCCTTGGGAGGCCCAGACATCTCTGATCTTTGAGAAAAGGCCAATGAGAATTGGCGAGTGGAATTTGCATGCCATTCCCCCGAACATACGGGTATAAAGGAGCTGGCGTGCAAACTGCTCATTCAGATTTTCTCTTCAGAGCCGAGTGGTCGATGTTCATTGAGCTGAATTCCCACGGCTTCCCATTCACCTCTGCTGGATTCCTGACAGTGCTTTACAGCGGCTTTCTCCCCCCTCTGCACTGGTGCACTACAAAGATTGCCCCTGGGCACTTCGGCAGATTAAACTGAAAGATTATAATCTAAAAGAGTATTTTAAGAGTGCCCGAATCTCCCGTCCAGGGCCTGTAGGTTTACGACATCCCTGACAGCCAAGGCCTACGGTGCTGCTCTCCTGCAAGTCCACCAAGCCAAGGCACTAAAAGAGCTTTACGAGTGTAGTTCCGCTCCGGGATTGATGCAGGAACTGCACTCGGCGACCGACCTCGACCTCCGGACGACGAAGGTCACGGTGCGGTCTCTGGGGCGGGCGATGTCCAGATGTGACAGTCCAACTAGTTGTGTCATTTTTGTAGGGGAACCCCTACTGTCACTTCATCGACACAACATCAAGTGAGTGACAGATAGATTACTTCTGTAACCTCCGTTCACTGATGAGACGTTGTGTCCCTCCTGCCACAATGATGGACTACTCGCAGAAATGGCCGGATCCTTCTCTCTCGGCTCCTCAGCACAAAACCTGAATGAGCGGTTTGCACGCCAGCTCCTATATACCCATATGTTCGGGGTAGTGGCATGCAAATAACACTCGCCAATTCCCATTGGCCTTTTCTCAAAAAAGATCAGAGATTTCTCGGGCTCCCAAGAGTGAACCCTAGTGTCACTTCATCAACACAACGTCTCCTTCCCTCCATCAGGGAACGGAGGTTACGGAAGTAAACAGGGCTTTACTATAAGGAGCTATTTCTACTTGATCTGTTACAATTTGTTTTGTTGTTTTAACTTAATATATTTAGGTTGATTCAGATATGTTATCATATTTTTTACTTAAATAAGACCAGTTTATTTACATTACCACATAAAGCACATTTTTCAGTGTAAAATTCCTAAGGAGAAATAAAAAGAGAAACAAATGAGAGTGAGAGTACGGCATGTGGATGGCATAGCTAAAATAATTTGGCCTTGGAAGAATTTGCTGAAAAATGCTTGAGTTTAAATCATAAACATTTGATTGCAGCTTTTGTAATGCTGGCAAAAATGAGTATAGTTTGTGACATTATTGAGCTCCCTTTTGAAACTCCAGAGGAGACACATGTGAAAGGGTCTTTTTCTCAGGGGGAAAATCTGATAAGCAAGACAGTTAAGTAAGTCCCCATACTCTATGTGCTCCTTATACATACATTTGAAAAAAAATATATATTTCCTATGGGGAACTTGACTCCATGTGAAGATGTATAGGAGTAAAATTAAATGTTAAAAATATAATAATAATATTAATGATGATGACGATGATGATGATGATGATGATAATGACTTTGGCAATGAAATCTCAATGTTCTCTCTTTGCACAGTCAAACAAACAAGTAACAGCCAGTTCTTCTACAATCAGAAATTAGCATAAATAATTCTGATTCAAACTAATGGCCAGCATCGTCCAGTTACTGCCAGCCATGTTAAAATAAAATGATACATTATAAATTCTGAATCTATGTACTGATTATCGTTGTCCCATGTCTGCCAAACATGTTGAGTTGTCCAAACATCATCTGCAGCCTAACTGTATATAAAAACTCTGAAAGCAAAAACATATTTTCTCAATGTGATAATAGGATATCTAATGAAAAACTAGCGTAATTGTCCACGATAGTGGTCATTGTGTTTAACAGTGTGCCGTTTCACGATAAATCATAAAACAAAATCAAATGGTATATTGAATGAAACTAGAGACTAATCTTTTGACTTAAACAGGTTTCAATGTAAAAACTTAATTAGCTTTCTTTCCAGATGTAGTTTTGTTGGCATTTCTCCCAAAGACAAACTCTGCTGTGATCTGCACCATGTTGTTTTTTCACATGACTCAGTACGTTGAAAGTTTAACCAAAGTCTTTTGGCTGAACCCTTTACTGATAGCTCAAAGTCTTGTGAACTCAGATTAGTTGGTTATAGGGATGCACTGAAATTTCGTCCATCGGACATTTTCGGACGAAAATGCTCTATTTTCAGTTTTCAGTCGAAAGAGAAAAAAAGATGAAAATATTGGCCGCAGTTATTGAGTCTATCCTCTACACTTCTATAACTGTCTAGTTTGGTTAAGCTACTAAATCAGATATCAAAAAACTTCAAAGGATAGTTCAGACTGCTAAGAGGATTATTCTACTTATTATTCTATCCCTACTCACCCTCTTAGAACTGCACACATCCAGAGTAACGAAAAGTGCTGGTAAATGGGTGAATGGGTTCAAAATCACTCTTGAACCCATTCACCCAGCACACTTCCTTTTCGAGCTGTTTCCCTCTGGCCGGCACTACAGAACACTGAGTGCCAGAACAGCCAGGAACAGGAACAGTTTTTCCCTCAGGAACATTTAAATCTGCCTCCAAATACTTTCCTTTTTATCAACACAACCATGTGCAATATACATCCATTCCTACTTATATCACCTGCACATAACTGTATATCTGTATATAAAATATTTGAACAACATTATTGCTCTATTGTATATTTCTCTTTTTATTTATCTGTTATATCTTATTTTTATTTTTTTTATGTCACTATATGTATATATGTATGTATATACGGTTGCATTCTCTTTGCACTGGAAGCTTGTCACCATGACAAATTTATTTTGTGTGTAAGCATACTTGGCAACAAAGCTCATTCTGATTCTGATATTAGTGTACAAGTATATACTAATATAAGAGATTTGCTAGTAGTGGTTGTCTAAGATTCCTTATCACATGTGATTCAATGTGGGATTGTTGGGCTAAAATGAATGTTCTGTTGACAATATTCAAGTTTAGAGAGTGTTTGAGGTAGAGTATAGACCCTTTCAATACTGCAACCATTTTGGAATCTATTTGTTTATATCAGCCTTAAAGCAATGAAGATGTAATTTATCTTCAAATACAAAAGTAATCCAAGTAATTTATATGCATGATTAAAAATGATTTCAGTAATCTCATAAGTGTGTCAAATGTTTCCATTTGTTGGTTTTAGATTTAACATATTAAGAATAGATAGAATGGCCTACTTGTGTCAAACACATTAACCAGCAGCCTAGTATATCTGTTAGTTCAATGCTATACGCAGAATAGTGCTGCGAGAGAAAGATAATTCGAGAATTTGTTAATATAGTCTGCCATCTGGTGGTTATACATCGAAATTTCCTAAAATAAAAAAGCGTATTAAAGAGAAAAGGTAATAAATAAATAAATGAATGAACAAATAAAAGAAGTGGTATAATAATATTACTAATTCATTTATTCATTATTTTTCCACATGGCTATTGTCTGTAATATGTTTACAGCAGTGATGTGGATAGTACGTCAGTGTAACTAAATTTAATTTGTAGACTAGAGTGTGTAGACAAGTAAAGCTGTGCTGACCAGTATATATATGTGTGTGTGTGTGTGTGTGTGTGTGTGTGTGTGTGTGTGTGTGTGTGTGTGTGTGTATGTATGTATATATATATATATATATATATATATATATATATATATATATATATATATATATATATATATATATATATATTGTATTTTATATTAATATATATTTTTACTTTTATAAGAATGTGCATTACTTCATTTAAGTTTGCATAATTGTAAATTACCGTAGGGGACGAAAAAAAGGGGGGGGAAGTGAGTGTTCTTGACCTCCTGCAATCGGTAGCCTTTGCGCATGCGCACTGTAAGCCCCTCCCTGTAACGTCTTTACTCTTTGCCCCTGCGTTTTCTGCGGAAACCCCTTGAATCCGCGGACTGGTTAGACTGTTGTGAATATACCCAGGACATTTAAACTGTTTAGTAGTCGTCGGTGTGTTCTGCTCTTCAATTCAGACAACGGAGTGACTGGATATCTGCAGCAGTATTTTGAGAAGAGGAGAAATTTATTAATCGATTTTCTTTTTGTATTTTGTAACGTAGTGCTGTAGTCTTTTGTGTTTTTGTTAGTGACGGACGCCATTTTAGGTCGATCACGCTAGCCACATTGTTTCAGGCCTTGCTTCCAGATTCATCGCTTTGTGTTTTTGTTGTGATTTGGACTACATTGAAGAAACATTTAGGAAGGAACTTTGATACGGACGCTGGCGCGACATATTTGACGGGACTCGACACATTCACTCATACGGACATTGATTGATTGAACTCTTTATTTCTTGATCAGATTTGGACCTTACGGACTGCTAACGACTAAGCGCCATATGGGCCTGGGACATTGTGAAACAGCGGGAGAATTTCTCGCCTCTGCCGGGAAATGCCGTGGACAATAAGTCGCTTTCGTCATTAAGAATACGTATTGCACTTTATCACAATCTCTTTGAACAATTTATATGTTCAATTCGCAGCTATTAACTTCTTTTACGTGAAGCGCAATCCCTGAAGGGCTCAATTTAGTGGTGACTGCATTAAACATGGTTAAGCTGATGAGCAAACATGGCTGTTATTCTTAAATTGTTAAGTTGATAAACTTACATTTGAGTAAGGTTGATCGCTGGGCTTTGCCCATTGTAGTTGACTTTGTTTGTTTGTGGTGGTGTTAGACCACAAGGATTGTGTAAACATGTCTTGTGTCCATTACAAGTTTTCTTCTAAACTGAACTACGACACTGTCACATTCGATGGCCTTCACATCACGCTCAGTGATTTGAAACGTCAAATCATGGGGCGAGAGAAGCTGAAGGCCGCGGACTGCGACCTGCAAATCACCAACGCGCAAACCAACGAGGGTAAGTTTAATTGTGGTTGTTTAATCAGACATTGACTGACTTGAAGGAATCTAAAATAAAATGCACTTGGTCTGAAAGCGTACATATAGTTTCTTACATAATTATTTACTATAGTGTTTATTAATATGGAAAGCTCAAAGCTAACGTTGGCTAACATCGGTACCAGCAATCAAACCAAATTCGGACAGCCGCCAAGGTCGTCATTACTGCTAAGCCATCGACTTTTTTATTTATTTCATTACATTTGCCTGTCAATAGCGCGTTTTCTGCTTGTTATTTAACCCGGTACTCGTAAGTGGAGGTCTACACTTGTGCAGGGAAGACTCCATTTTGTGCGCGCATGCCTCAAAGGTGCACTTTTTGGCCTTCTTAAAAGCTTAACTCCATAAAATGAATAGGAATTTGGAAATATCCATAAAACCACGAGGGGCATAGAACCAGCCATATCAGTAACATTATAAAAGGTGTTTTATTCAACATGGAGAGGGTCCCCTCTTGGGGGCTGCCATTTTGGGATCACGTGACTAGCCGAATACAACTCGGATGTTGAACGCGTCCACTCGCGGGTTAAATTATTAATGGCTGTCTGTGAAAAGTGAATTTCTAAAATTGCATCGGTTACTGATAATTGTTGCTTTTGAATGAGACCGCATCCATGCTACTATAAGTTTAATATAATAAATCTGAGGGCGCCTTTAACGCTAAAGGTTACTACTCTCATAATAAAGAATGGATCGTGAAAAAACAAATGTCTGTTTTGCAATCCATGTTGATTAAAGGTGTTCTCATTCATGTCTTTGTTTACAGAATACACTGATGATGGAGCCCTCATCCCCAAAAACTCGTCTGTCATCATCAGACGAATCCCTATTGGGGGGGTCAAGTCGACAAGCAAAACATTTGTCATGTAAGTGAATTGACATGAATAAAATTTTAGTGCTGTTAAAATCTGTTGGCTTTTATATTATTGCAATGTGTGTAGTCCCCAAAACAGCCACCCCTTTGCCTTCATTTCTGACTTAAATTAAAGTGTTATATTGCCCAAAAATTCTAATTGTTTACATTTACTCCCATGTTGTTCAAAACCTGCAAAGGTCTTGTATCTTTTTTGAACATTTGTATAAATTGAACTTGCCGTTTCAAGATGTGCACAAGCCAGTGGATGTGAAACATTCTTCACTGCGCTGGGTTTGAATATGTGTGTGGGCAAATTAGATCTGAGTGACAGCAGAGAGGGCAATGTTATCAGATTCAAGTTGCTGGTAACTTCAGTCTTGATTTGGTCTTGCCTTTTTAGAGATTTTTTTGTTGATGTTTTCAGCTGGAAAAACTCCATGCTGTTTTGGATGGGTATGAGAATAACTAAATGATGACGAGTTTCCTTTTTGTGTAAACTGGATTTAATATAAGGGGACATTCGACTCATTGTTGTGGTAATTAATTATTCTTAGTAGATTGGTTAAAAAAAATTAAAAAGTATTTTGTATTTCTTTGAGACCTAACAGTGAAATTGCCAAGCCCAGAGTGAAATGTACATAAATTAAGATAAATATTAAAGCATGGTTTTCACTTTGTAAATTGGAGATTCTTCAGTTTGTCATTGGACAAATTCATATTAACTGAAAGTTAACCTCTGATTTGTTTTTGTTTTTTTTGCAGTGATCGATCTGAACAATCAAGTGGATCTTCAAAAGCAGTATGTAAAAACACCTCATTTCCTTGTCTCATTACACAGTGCTTTGTCTTGAAAACATTTAGGGAACTTTTCATGCTCCTCAATGTTGTCTTTGAAACCTGTTTGAAGATGACAATGTGTGTTGAGCTGAATGTTTATATTGTGTGATTCGCTAAAGTTGTTGCATTGATTCATGTTTTTTTTATGCAATTTCCTTTGTGTACAGAATTCTGTGCGCATGCTAATACAGTGTGTTTCACATTGAACAAGTCCTCTAAAATTCTGTTGTACAGTGTAGTGTAAGATCTTATTGATTTACATAATTCTTGAACATGGTTAATGTTCAGTTTGTTTGTCCTTAAAGTGACACATCTGTAAAAAGCTGTCTTTTTTTTTTTTTTTTTAAATAAAAAAAAATGCATTGTGGTATTTACTTAATTTCACCTTGTATCACACAGCCTCAATGTCTGACTACCTATGTTTACACTTTCTATAGGGTACAGTATAACATTCACATGGATTTCTGAGAGAGAGAGAATAAGAATGACTTCAAACATTTGTAGACCCCCGTAGAGTTTTATTTTTATTTTTTTAGGAAACTGGCTTTCTGACTTGCCTTCTAAACAACTGTAATTTTTTGTTTGAAACATTTTCTCTGTAGTAAGTCTTAATTTTGGTTCCCTGCTGTAGTTAAAATGGAATGTTCATTTGACATTTTAATATACGCATTTATTTCAATTAAATTTGTAGTTTGTTTAAAATAGCAATTTGTTGCTGAATCCGTGCTTCTTGGCCTATATGGACATGCTGACAATTGCAATTATGCATGTTTTCAAGGCAAGTCACAGGGTGAGTGATCCACTGGACTATTTATCTTCAGGAGTTTAGACCCATAAAGATGTCTTTATTTGGCAATTACATCATCCTCTTGAAATGTGTGAGGGCAGCAGCTGAATTGTGAGTGTTATCACCTTGTGGACCTACTTGGTGCAAATAATGCCTAGTGCATACTGCATTAGGTTAGAAAATCAGGGTGCAAGCATTCAGTGCTCGAGCACTCTGCTGATGACAAAATGTACATCATGTCCACGCCCTGTTTATCTAAATATGCATTACATATTTTGTTTTTATAGTTTGTAGCAGAAAGATGGATTTGTTTGGCAAGTATACATGGTATTTCAAAATGGTTGGTTTGAAACCTGATATTTGATGAGCAGCTTTCAAATCCACTGTAAAATAATAAAGCATGCAACTGTTTTCACACATTTAAGCAATAAGACATGAGTAACCGCTCTATTTTGAATATAGAAATGGCTGAAAAGCATTGTCAGGAGCAATACGAAGCGGAATGCCTGCATTCTCTTTAGCTCTGACTATATACAAGATGGCACAGCCTCAAGTGCCCAATAGAGCTGTTCAGCCATGATTTCAATTTGTTGGCGAATGCTATTGCTTTTCTGGGGTAAACATTACTTGAAGATATTTGAACATTTTGTCCTGCAACTTTAATTACACACAGTCATTACAAAATGTGAACTTTGAATACACATTTAAACAAATTTTTTTTTAAATGGATTACTCTAATGAGGACAGCAAATACAACAAGCATGTTTTTAGAAACAAAATAAAATGCTGTGGCTTCAAAATGCATGTTTGGTGTATGATTGTGTGTGTCATTTTATGTTGTAAAACAAAACGTCCAAGTGTCTTAAAGTAATGTTTACCACAGACCTTATTTTACTCAAATCCTAAACTGCTTTAAAAAAAACATAGGAAAATCCAGATGGAACCCATGGCTCAAAAATGCTAATTTTCTTCAGAACTATTGTTTATTAAAATATACATTTTAAATGCCATCCTTCGGTTAGATTTATGGTACATACGTGACCAAAGATTCTAACTTGTAATTAAGAGTTCCCTATAAGATGTGACTGCTGTCTGCAAGTTGTAAAGCGCTGTCTTGACAGTCATGACATATAAAAAGAACCAGGTTGTCAGCGGCCTCAACAGTTAAAGGTAGTGAATGCATAATTCTGTTTGATATGCACCCTGAGCATTTTGCTGTCCGATCCATGAGCGTTTTGCAGGAGCAGGACATCGTACCGGCACTAACATATAATTATATGGGCTGCTACCCTTTGAACGCGCACAATGATTGAGAGGCAGAAAGTGTTCTGATTGGTAAAAAAACGATGTGATATTTCATGGCACCTATTTCATTTATATATGACCGGTTACAAGAACGTTTTCTGTATGTCATTTAATAGAGAAAATAAATCACTTACTGCACTTTTAATGTTGCTTGGAAACTAAACCACCTACAGTTAAGCTAATGAGCTATACTAATTGGAAGAATAGTGTATTCCGAATATTATTTAGCAAATTATTAAACTTTGTCATTGCTGTTGCCACTTTCTGTTATGCCCAAGAGCACCCCTTTGCTGTGGTGAAATCACTAAACATAAAGCCTCTCATCGCTTTATTTCATAATTAAAAAGCTGTACACAGATGGGAAGAATGTGCACATTTTTGTGAAATTCCACCCTAACTGTTGAGTAAATTCAATAGCATTTATGATATTGCTGTAAGTGTTTCTGGTGATCCTTTTGTGACTTGGATTTTTGTTTATCTAATAACCATACATCTTGGTCATCCATAAGGAGTATTGTATGAGTGCAAGCTTTTGTTCTAATTTGTTGGTATCAGTAAAAATTAGCTATCAGTGAGAAGCAATTTTTTATGCTTACTTTAGAACCTTTGTAATTACCATTTGTAGTTTCAGGGTTTATACATACCTCCTGTGTTGGGGGACAAATCAAAATTTTATTAAAATTACATTTGTGAAGTGGCCTTGTAATCTTTGTTCTAACAAGACTAAACTGCAATATTTTACACCTTTTTAACTTTGACATTGTACTTGAATGATGCCACAGAAATATGCTTAAATGCATATTGGGTTTTTATGACTGTTTTGTATTTGTTTTCCATATTTGTTGTCCAATTCTTTTGTAATGTATGCAAAGAAGCTACTGGGTCCTTCAATATGTGACAGGCTGAACGTACACTGTTTTAACTATAATGTTTACTATAAAAATATATTTACTATAGCTGTTTACTTTTATAAATTTTTTTGTTATATATTTTTGTACATATAATGCGATTGCCTCTCTCCAATGTACTTTTGAGTCTGAGACCAATAATTCCTAGAAAATCAGTGAGTGACTGATTGTGAGGCACATTATATAGGACAAATTCACTTGAACACGAAGGAATACTCAATTTCAGTGAACAGTTTTAAATATTTCATATATGGCCTGTTGTACAATTTTAAGTTACATTTTGCTTTGAGTACATTGCTTTACTATATGATTACTGCAAGGATTTACAATAAAAGTAGTTTAATTCCTTGAAATCTTTCTCAAGGCCCTGTGTTTTCACTTTCTGTAGGATATTGTGGATACCCTATTTTGGCATAACATAAGTGATTGGCTTATGTTAAACTCAATGAAAGTATTCTGAGCTTTATTTGTTGGTATCAGAGTGGATCAAAATATTTATTAATTGGTAATATCCTTAGTTTAACAAAATATTTAAAATTCAATAAACACTGGTGTTTGTGTGTATGTGCATTTACATTTTCACGTATCTCCATTTTTTGGTATTGTAATTGGTTGTAAATATACTTAATTGGTTGTAAGATTGTAAACTTTTAAATTGTCCAGCTTCTCTCAATTGGGCATAATAGCGTTGTGCCTTGTCATAGTGGTGAACCCCTCTTTGTTTTAATATCTTTTTTTTCCCAATGACAGATTGATGATTCTTCCATTTCACTGGCCCTGCTTTCAAAGGTATTTTCTTTTCTAAAAACCCTTAATACAATTTACTATGTATTCAGCTATTTGGATTTGGCAAGCTGTAGACAAGTGTACAATGAATTTATTTTCAGTTTTTATAGTGAAGATTGTTGTGTAGTACTCAAAGTAGTTTATATTATATTTGATGTGTTATGTTGTATACTACATAGAAAATTAAGCACTGTTGACTAGCAAAATTGATACTTATCATTTAGCATTTTGAATAATGATAGTACAAATCTGTAATAACTAAAAATGTTTTAGAATTATTTAGTGGATGATATGAATTATTGCTGAAATGTGCTTGTTGTGTTTGTATAAATGTTCTGATACTTGTGTGAAAGCCTGGTCCTGTAATGAGTGAGCTTAGTGCCTTTAACAGTTTGGAGGGGAGTACGGTGCAAGCACAGTAACTAATTGTGGTTGCTGGAGGTTTTTTACTGAAAAAGTAAAACGGTCTGGAATTTATCTTTTCTCAGTTTTTCTCACATTGAAGATCAAAGCTTGTGGATCATGTTGACCTTTTTTCCCTCTAACCTCCATTTTATTTTTTAGAGTGCCTTGGCTCTCCATTATGTGATTTTTCTCTGTGTGTGTATTTATATTTAGCAGCATGTACAATATTATCACAACACTTAATATATATATATATATATATGTGTGTGTGTGTGTTATATACACTCACCTAAAGGATTATTAGGAACACCTGTTCAATTTCTCATTAATGCAGTTATCTAATCAACCAATCACATGGCAGTTGCTTCAATGCATTTAGGGGTGTGGTCCTGGTCAAGACAATCTCCTGAACTCCAAACTGAATGTCAGAATGGGAAAGAAAGGTGATTTAAGCAATTTTGAGCTTGGCATGGTTGTTGGTGCCAGACGGGCCGGTCTGAGTATTTCACAATCTGCTCAGTTACTAGGATTTTCATGCACAACCATTTATAGGGTTTACAAAGAATGGTGTGAAAAGGGAAAAACATCCAGTATGCGGCAGTCCTGTGGGCAAAAATGCCTTGTTGATGCTAGAGGTCAGAGGAGAATGGGCCGACTGATTCAAGCTGATAGAAGAGCAACTTTGCCTGAAATAACCACTCGTTACAACCGAGGTATGCAGCAAAGCATTTGTGAAGCCACAACACGCACAACCTTGAGGCGGATGGGCTACAACAGCAGAAGACCCCACCGGGTACCACTCATCTCCACTACAAATAGGAAAAAGAGGCTACAATTTGCAAGAGCTCACCAAAATTGGCCAGTTGAAGACTGGAAAAATGTTGCCTGGTCTGATGAGTCTCGATTTCTGTTGAGACATTCAGATGTTAAGAGTCAGAATTTGGCGTAAACAGAATGAGAACATTGATCCATCATGCCTTGTTACCACTGTGCAGGCTGGTGGTAATGGTGTGGGGGATGTTTTCTTGGCACACTTTAGGCCCCTTAGTGCCAATTGGGCATTGTTTAAATGCCACAGCCTACCTGAGCATTGTTTCTGACCATGTCCATCCCTTTATGGCCACCATGTACCCATCCTCTGATGGCTACTTCCAGCAGGATAATGCACCATGTCACAAAGCTCGAATAATTTCAAATTGGTGTCTTGAACATGACAATGAGTTCACTGTACTAAAATGGCCCCCACAGTCACCAGATCTGAACCCAATAGAGCATCTTTGGGATGTGGTGGAACGGGAGCTTCGTTCCCTGGATGTGCATCTCACAAATCTCCATCAACTGCAAGATGCTATCCTATCAATATGGGCCAACATTTCTAAAAAATGCTTTCATCACCTTGTTGAATCAATGCCACGTAGAATTAAGGCAGTTCTGAAGGCGAAAGGGGGTCAAACACAGTATTAGTATGGTGTTCCTAATAATCCTTTAGGTGAGTGTGTGTGTATATGTGTATATATATAGATAGATATATATATAGATATATATATATATATATATATATATAGATATATATAGATATATATAGATATATATATAGATAGATAGATAGATAGATAGATAGATAGATATAAATAGTGTGATAATATTGTACATGCTGCTATATATATTTATTTATTTAGCAGCATGTACAATATTATCTCAACACTTTATTTTCCCAGCAAAATTATTTTATTTTTATATGAAAAATTATCATTGCTTTTTTCTTGCAGAGCAGTTGCAAATTTTAATTTCAAGTTGGTGCCCTGATCACATCATACCATTTTAAATTGGTATTGTGTAAATGTCATTTACTCTAACTGCAATCTTATAAGGAGATCCAGAAAACTAAATCGCTTTCTTTTATGTGTGTGTGCATTAGTGTGTAAACCTATTGTTCTCTCTCATGACAAAAAGAAGCATGTTATCCAATAAAACCATGGAAATGGGGGGGGGGCTTGTAGATCCTGGGATATTCTAGATGGATATAAGAATCTCAGAAGTCAAGCAACTTTTTAAATGAATTAATTCTGATCTCTTGCTAATGTTAATTGTACATAGCATAATGCCACTATGTTCTTGAAGCCTTTTCAAGGCCTGTTACTCCTCATCAGTCACTTTAGTTTTAAAGAGAAATCACACACTGATAGAGACAAGCGCAACTTCTTACAGGACAAGGTTTCGATGAATGTTGAATATACCAACATTGACTTTACTTGTGAAAACATTGCCTGTTAAACAGACAGCCAATCTTGCTGAAACAAATGCATCGGAGGAAGATAAAATAAAAGCAATGATGTCTCAGTCCAACCATGACTATGATCCGATTCAGTAAGTAAAGAATTTAAGACATTGACAACATATTAAATTGCTCTCGCATTAATTCTAACATGAATCTTAATTCATCAGCTATGCAAAGAAGCTTGTAGGTCCACCCCCACCAAACTACACATGTTTTCGTTGTGGAAAAACTGGACATTACATCCGAAACTGCCCAACAAATGGGGTAATTTGGTTTTCGTTACTAGAGCTTCTTTAAAATTTGTTGTGAACTTGACACGCACTTAAGTCAGAGAAGAAATTTTACCTTGAATATCAACCATGCGTTAGCAGGATCGAAGTTTTGAAGCTCCTCAACGGATAAAGAAAAGCACAGGAATTCCTCGGAGCTTCATGGTGGAGGTTGATGATCCAAACAGAAAGGGGGTCATGCTGACCAACAGCGGCGCATATGCCATTCCCACTATTGATGCGTGAGTATACCTGGCATTGCTGAAAGTTTTGTTGGATAAAAAGTTTAACTTTTTATTATTCTACTTGATGCAAAAAAATAAATAAATAATACGATTATCAGAGTAGTGGCCTCACCATGTATAAACAATGTCCCAATTTGTTGAGCATATTGTGCTTGCTTTTTTAGTGAGGCTTATGCTATTGGGAAAAAAGAGAAGCCACCCTTCTTGCCGCAGAATCAGTCCTCATCCTCAGAAGAAGAAGATCCTGTTCCTGATGAGCTGCTGTGTTTGATCTGCAAGGATCTTATGACTGATGCTGTGGTTATTCCGTGCTGTGGAAATAGCTACTGTGATGAGTGTGAGTGTCTGCTCAAGCAAAACATTTTTAGAAAAAGTCTCTTTTATCTTTAAAAGCTTACAAAAATTTTGGCCACAGGTATTCGTACATGTTTGCTGGAGTCTGAAGAGCATGTTTGCCCCACCTGCAAACAATCGGATGTATCTCCTGATGCTTTGATAGCGAACAAGTTTTTGCGCCAAGTAAGGAAACCTTCCCTTTAATAATCATACCAATTTATTTGTTTCTTCTGTGTATTCCCTTGTTACCTAATAGGGTTTTAAAGACTTATGATTCATTCCAAATCTAGGCAGTGAATAATTTTAGGAATGAAACTGGATACACCAAGAGGATTCGCAAAGCTACTGCTGCTCAAGTTACTGTACAAGGAGCCCAAGCGCAGGCTCCTGTGCAGCGGCCTCCTCTGAGGCTGGCTACTTCACGCCAACAGGACCCTCTAATGGCCAATGTTCCAAGCGCAACAGCTGCTAGCACTCCTCCCCAAAGCACGCTGGCTGCTGCATCGTCTCCTGCTAGCACTCACCTGCCTTCCAGCTCCCCACCTTCTACCAGCAGCTGTAACGTGCAGAGTAGCAGCACACCTGCAGTGAGATCTCCTCAGCACTCTACAAAGCAGGATGACCTGCCATTGCCCAAGTAAATAATTTTCCAGCATTTAGAGGATCCACTGATTGTATAGAGCATGAGCTACTTGCTATAAGATTGCCTTGGCAATCTTGGTAGAGCCCTTTGCTGTTGTTACTATTGCTTAGGATTTTATTTCTTTTTTTGTGTGTGTGATTTTTGAAGGGAGGAACCTGCATCTGAGGTCCCCACACCTTCTGTTGTGCCTTCATCAGAGTCGTCTGTGCCAACGACTTCTGCTGGTCCAAAGGTATAGAATTTTTAGATGATACTTGCCGTTAATCAGTCCCTCCAAGATCTTGCGATTTGCAAGAATTCTTGCAAATTCAAACTATCTCTGCATTATTTGCGGTAACTTGCAATTTATTTATATAATTTCCCAAAAATTTCTGCAAAAACATAAATCTGATGGAATCCCATCACTTGTTTTTACAGCAGAAAAGCAATTGGTTCAAAAGCTTGAAGCTGTCGCAACATATCCAAATGCACTGCTGCATCATCTCCATAGTAAGCGTCTCAGTCTCGTCGTCTCCACATTGTGCGTTCACTATCAAAATCCTTACAAAACGTTCACGGGACTGCAGACAGCACACATGCATGACATCTAGCGTTTAATCTTCACCCTTAGTGCTGCGAATGAGACACAAAAACTGTGTAAATACAAAGAATCCCTAACATTCACTTAAAATACCCATTAGTTGTGTAGTAAAATGTGATTAGAATTTGCAGTGCTTAACATAATCTACGCATCTGAAAATAGCAATATGCTCATATGATGATGATAAATGTTCATGCATGTTTTTTACTGATATATAAAAAAGGTCACATATATAGATATATGCAACGTATATTTCAAAATATGACAATGGCGATTTTCCATTTAAATGTTTTTCAAAATATTTGTGAAATATAAATTTATTTAAATGCTAAAATATATGAACTCTAATTGTATTTGTTTGTAAATGGCCATATATCAGATTTCAATATTAGACAATGTAATAATTGCAACTGGCCTAATTATTAAATCCTCATTTGTGTTTTTAGTTTACAGATTTATTGCACATCTATTTTAAACTTGCAGAAGTTTTCTTGCATTGTCTGAGGCGTAAAATAAAGGATCTTCCAATACCCACAGGTTTCACCTAAATTTATGGCATTTTTGTGTGTGATTTGTTCTTTTTTTTTTTTTTTGCTTGCTAACTGCATATTCAGTTATTGTGCACAAAAATATTTACATGTAATTGCACAATTGCAGAGGTATATAATGATGATTTGTGAGGTTTTTTTGCTAAACAAACAAATAAAGAAAAGCCATAGCAAATTCAGTCATTTTTGGGCCTCAAAGTCAGGAAAAGGTGCCGCGAAATCCTGGTGGGACTGGTTAATGGCGATTAGAGCATAGACTAGATTATTTTATAGTGCTTCGATGAATGCAGATTAGTGATATTCTTTAATTTTGTATGCATAGGGTTTCCATGTCTCAGTGATTGGGCAGCCTAATATGCCTCCACATCTCATGCAAAGACAAGGTAAGATAATCTGAGCACAAGTAATTATTATTATTTATTTATTGTCTGTAGACATACAACCTGGTTACCTCTGTAAAAAAAATTAATAAATATATAATATTTTAGGACCGCCAAGGGCTAGTGGGCCACGGTCAACTGGGAGCCGTCCTCCATGGGATCCGTAAGTGTCTCAGCTTGTTCACTAATAATGTTTCAGTCAGATAAAAAAAAGGTGAATGCCTGACTCCAGTTTTCCAATCTTGCCAGGTCCTCAAGTAGAGGGAGACCTCCTAGTGAGCGACCACCAAGGACACAGCATCCTCCACCAGTGCAAAATCTTCCCCCTGTAGTCCCCCCAGTATTTGTGCCGCCTCTATTTCCTCCACCACCACACCCAATGCCTCAGCCACCAGGTGTTGTTCCTCAGCAATATCCCATGCAGTATCCTCCAGGACCACAGCCTCCCCCTCCCTTCAACATTCCGCCGCCTGTCTTTCCACCAGTCCCACCTAATGTGCAGGCTCCCTGGGTAGCTCCTGGCACTCAGCCACCTGTAGCCAACCCTATCTCCAATATGCCATCAGCATCTTTTCTGTCCAAGGAGGAATTTTACAGGCAGCAGCGCAGACTGAAGGAAGAGTTAGTAGTTTGCTTTTTATTGGTGAATTATTATGTTGGGCTTATTTGGCGAAAGGCTCACTTTGCTGACTTTTCTTACATTTGGCAACATATTTTAACAAGTTGGTGATTTGCATTTTAGCATCAAATACATTTGTCTTTATGTACCTTTATGTGAAATACATTCTGGATTGTATAGAATATATTCTCTTTTGCTTGAATTACCTTTTTTTAACTGCAATATTTATTTCCATCCTGTTTTTGATAAATAGTTCCCAGTGTCGATTCGTTACCAGGGAGAAGTCTAAACTTGAGGAGTTTACAAATGACTTTGCCAAAGAGCTTTTAGAGTACAGAAAGATCCAGAAGGACAGAAGGCGATCATATTCTAGGTAAGGAAATATCACAATTTCTTCAAGTGGTAGTTTTTTTTTATTACATTTTTATGAAAATTTTGCATTACCAAAGCTGTCACAATGTCCTTTTTAATTATTTATTTATTTAGATCTAAATCTCCGTACAGAGGCTCCTCCTACAGTGGCTCATCATATTCCTATTCCAAATCTCGCTCACGGTCCAGATCACCACGCTCCTACTCTCGGTCATTATCTCGGTCTAGATCCCGTTCGCGCTCTCGTTCTCGATCACGCTCCTACTCTCGCTCACCATACTCCCGCAGAGGCAGAGGTCGCAGCCGTAGCTATCGTTCGAGGTCACGCAGTCCAGCATTCCATCGCTCCCGCAGCAGATCGCCATCATATAGGGGTCGGGATGTGAGTGGGATGGGCAGTGGAGTTTATCGTTCCCGATCCAGATCCCCAGTGTATAGGAATCACAGTCCCAGCAAGAAACTCCCACCACCTTCTAAGATGGAGGGTGAGCGAAAATACACTGGCAGGTACAGAGAGCTGCCACCTTATGATGCTAAGGCTTATTATGGCCGCAACGTAGACCAGAGTGACCCCTATGAGAGAGAACAATACAGAGAGTGGGAAAGAGAGTACAGGGAATGGTATGACAATTACCTCAAGAGCTACAACAACCCACCCGGTGGTCATCCACGGAGCCGTGGTCCAAACAGCAGAGATCACTATACCCCTGAGCGTTTTGCCCCTCCTCGTCCAAGGGACAACTCCCCCTACAGTAGGGGGCATCGGGATGATTACCCACCACCTTCTCAAAGTCATGGTGTTCCTCCGAGAGGCCGCGTTTCCATGACATACCAAGAGAAGTGTGCTGAGAAGTATGGCCACCTCCACATCAACACTGGTGCTGGTAAAGGAATTAAAGACTCTTTGAAACCTCTTAAAGACAGAGAACATAGTGGCAGCACTGCTACAGACACCAAGACTATGAAGCATAAGAAACATCGCAAAAAGAAGAGGGATGATGGTGAACCCTTCAGCCACTCTGACTCGATGGATGATTCCAGGAAAGATGACTGCAAAGGAGACCCCATGATGATGAATTCAAGCCGTGACGATGCAAC
This sequence comes from Xyrauchen texanus, assembly GCF_025860055.1. Lineage (NCBI taxonomy): Eukaryota > Metazoa > Chordata > Actinopteri > Cypriniformes > Catostomidae > Xyrauchen > Xyrauchen texanus. The sequence continues at coordinate 22,599,661 of NC_068283.1, read as the reverse complement.
ACCTGTCAGGGATGAACCCATGGATAGCGCTGCAGTGCCCTACAAAAGCATCCCTGAAAAGGAGAAGAAAGAGAAGACTAAAAGCAAGATTGACAAAGTTAAACGAAAGTCTGAAAGCAGTGGACAGAAGGAAATTTCAGGGAAGGTGACAAAGACTGCCAAAGAGAAGGATGCAGATGCACTGCTTGATAAGGTGGCTCCAATTGAACCAGCTATTAAGAGAGTCCAAGAAGAACTGTCCCACAAACCTGAAGCGACCAGACCTCATTTCATTGAGTCTAAACTCATGCTCCCTCGCAAGCTGATGCAGTCTAGACCCATCAAACACCATCAAGAGCTGAAGTCTGTCAAAGATGAGCTTAAGGGCAAGAAAGAATTGATGAAAGACCCAGCAAAGCTGGACAAAGTTCCTTACAAAGATGGGAAGATCAAGAAAGAGCTAGAGAAGCCTGCGAAAACTGAGAAAATTCCCACCAAGGCAGTTGACACCAAACATGATAAAAAGAAACGGAAAGATGATAAGCCATCTGTGAAAGACCTGGACATCCCCCCAGTCAAAGTAGCCAAAATGGAAGTTACTGGCAAGGTTAGAGGCTCTCCAAAACCTAAACCTAGGCTGGAGAGTGAAATTGCAGTTGAGGAGAAAGTGGTTATTCCATCCCTGATGGATATCAAGCCAGAACCTTTAAGAAAGATTAAAATTAACAGAGAAATCGGGAAGAGGATAATTGGGATTGAACGCCCTATTTCAGCTGAGGATTCTGCTCATGCCATGGGAAAGGGCAGGTTAGATAAGTCAAGGGGAAAATTGAGGAGGAAGGTGCACACTCCCGATGGGTCAGGGTCCATGCTGGTCGATTACAACAGGTGAGATAATTCAAGTACTTAACAGATTCCTTTCACTTAAAACTTGTTATGCAGCACTGTACCATCAGCTTATTTAAGTTTGTTGTGTTTGACAGTACCAGCTCCACAGGTGGAAGCCCCATCAAAAAGCACGAAGAGAAGCTTGACCTAAAGAAGACTGTGGTGAAGACACTGGAGGAATACACCAATGACAGCTCCACCCCTGCTGAAGATGAAATTGTTATGATCCAAGTGCCCCGCTCCAAGTGGGAAAAAGAGGACTATGAATCTGAGGATGATGATGATTCTAAGGGAACCACTGGGACACGTGTTGTCAACGTGTCCAGCTCTGCTCCTGAGAGTGAGAACACTGCTCCAAAATTAACAAACAAGGAGTCTCCCCATGCTGACAATGCCCCCTCTGTATCCAAAGATTCTCAGGCAGATGTAAAACTTGCCAAGGACTCTACATCAGGTGATAAGGAGAAAGATATTGAGAAGGAGAAAGACAAAGAGAGAGATCGAGACAGAGGAAAAGAAAGAGACCGCAGCACTGCAGATTGTGATGTAACGGATAAAAGGAAACCTAGTGTACCAAATCAGGAAAGAGAAAGAGGTAGTGACCATGGCAGTGAGCGGAGCTCCTCATCCCATTCCTCCAGGGACAGACTAGCTGACAGGTCTGAACCAAACTCTAGAAAGCCAGCTAGTAGGGATACAACGACGAGCCTCATCAACAGGAAACCAGACCACAGAGATGATGCAAGAGACCATTTAAGTAGCAGATCAAGAGATGAAAGAGGTCCTATCAGGAGGAATGTATCACTCTCCCCACCCTCAAGGGTAAAGGACTTGCACACAGGCCTGGAAGTTTCTCAGGAAACCCAAAGCCCAATTAGGGATAAGAGAACATCATCCCAAAACAACTCGGAGCACAAAAGAACAGGTCCAGAGGACCACAAGTCATTGAGTAAGGAGAGCCAGAGTTCTAGGCATTCTGACTTGCGTCCCACAAAGGACAGGGATCACAGGACTCATACATCTGCAAATCCAGAGCCTAGGGCTGATACAGAGAAAGGTGGCACACACGGTGACCACAACAAAATCCCAGCTGCGCGCTCCACACGACTGTCCACGGATTTAGCACGGGAAACTGATGAGGCTGCATTTGTCCCAGACTACAGCGAAAGTGAGAGTGAGACATCTGACTTAGAGAGCAAAGTGGAGAGAGGGCGAGAGAGGGACAGCAGTGGCAGTCAGAGTCCAAGCCCTTCTGGAAGCCATGGACATAGTAGCAGCCCTAGCTCCCCGGGCAGTCAGGACAGCAAAAAGAAGAAAAAGGACAAAAAGGAGAAGAAAGAGAGGAAGAAACACAAGAAGCACAAAAAACACAAAAAGCATAAGAAACACACAAGTAATGAATCTGAAGCAGAGCTCAAAGGACACAAAAACAAACATAAAAAAAAAAAGTCAAAAAAGAGCAAGGACAAAGATAAAGATGACAAGGAAAAAGATGAGAATGACAAAGAGGAACATGGGGCAAAAGTATCTGTTTAATTCATTACAGGTTGACCCTTTAATTTAATTTACTCATCTTAAAGAATTGAAAAATAAAAAAATATTGTACTGCAGAAAGAAGGCTGTCTGTTTTAAGCGTTGTTCAGCTTTACTTTTTTTTTTTTTCCCCCCATTGGTTAGAGTCATGCTTTTTTGTTAGTATGACCATGCTAACCTCTGCCACCAATGTAAGATAATAGTTACTTAAATGATTGAAGTGTAGTTGTTTTGGGTTCTGAACTTTCATTAATATTTTGGTTCAGATTTAAAATCCTTGCAGAATCTTCTATTACAGTACATCATGGTTTTGCATTAAGGCCATTGTGGAGGAAGCACTTTAAAAATGTGAATGTGATTGCAGATTTGCAAAAGTTTGCCCTTTTGTACCTCATCTCTTAGAAGTGGCATTGGAGAGAGAAATATCATTATGACAGTATAATAATATTGTTACAAAGGCAACTGGATATTTGTGGCTAGAAATTGGGGCTTACATATTGATTGCAAATTGTGTGTTTTTGCACTGTGAATATTTCCTCTACTCTTTACTTTATTCTGCTCCACATTCACAAGAGTAATTTAAATTATCTTATGAAATGGAAATGTGTTTTGAGGGCAATAAATTGTTTTGTTTTTTTAAGAAAATATAAAGATTATCTCCTGTCTTGTGGTTATTGGACGGTCTTGCCTTTAGTAATAAAGATTCCCAATATGTGACAGTCATGCACAGCCTGTAAATATCAGGGAAATTGGTAGTCATGGACGTGAGTCAAATCACAATCATGGAAATTTCTATATTGCATGTCATTTTGCTAGTTTTTTTTCTGTCTAAAATATTTAATTGGCTTGTTATTGTTGTTTGTGAGTGCTTGTGTAGAGAACATTTTGAAAGACTCCATATAAACAGAAACGGAACTTTTTCACACCATGATCATGCGCCACACTGATGGGTTTAGCAGTTGCGCACCCTTTCTGTTTTTATATCAAGGCAAATAAGTACCTCCCACACTATCTAAACTCTCAGTATGAACCATATTTACTGTGGCAATTTGGAGAAAAATACATTGAAAGTCCATACAAGTCTCAAAGACAGGTATTTTTCTCAATTTCTTCTGCTAGGGTCTCTAAATTTCTTACAAGGGACATCCAACACTGTCTGAACCCTCAGTAAGAAGCATATTTACTGACAATTTGGAGTGAATTGCACCCAAATTCAAAACACGCAAATACGTTGTGATTTGTGACATTCAGAGACCTGTAGAAAAGTGAATATAAATTATTCTAAGAAATGAATGACTTTCTTAAAAGGGACCAATGGGTGTTACAATAGTGCATAATAACAAATAATATTCTAGATGCTAATATTGTATGTCTGTGTGTTCCTGTATGGTAATAAAGTGCAAGAAGAAAATTATAAAAATGTGCACACCCTTTCAACCAAAATTAGACTTACATATTTATTCATGTACAAACATGGAAATTCTCAGTTATTTTTATGGAACGTATTAGCTTCAGATTGGGGTTCTTAAAGACTAAATGTTTATATCAGGTACACTGAAAAAGTAATGTATGCCTACTCTTTTCAATTTGTCCGATTGCACAGTTATTTCCCCTTCAAAGCCGATTGACAACTTTCACCCTACACTCAAGAAATATTTTAGCATATATAGAGTGGAAGTCAGAAATTTACAACTTAGGTTGAAGTCATTAAAATTATTTTTTTTAGCCATTCCACATATTTAATATTAGCAATGTTTACAGATAGATTGTCTCACTTATAATTGACTATATCACAATTCCAGTGGGTCAGAAGTGTACATACATTAAGTGAACTCTGCCTTTAAGCAGCTTGGAAAATTCCAGAAAATTATATCAAGCCTTTAGCCAATTAGCTTCTGATAAGTGGTGTATTGACTTTGAGGTGTACCTGTGGATGTATCTTAAGAACTACCTTCAAATTCAGTGCCTCTTTGCTTGACATCATGGGAAAATAAAAAAGGCCAAGACCTCACAAAAAAATTGTGGATTCATACTTGGGAGCAATTTCCAAACACCTGAAGGTACCACATTCATCTGTACTAACTACAAATAGTACACAAGTATAAACACTATGAGACCATGCAGCCATCATACTGCTCAGACACATTCTGTCTCCTAGAGATGAACGTTGTTTAGTGTGAAAAGTGCAAATGAATCTAGGGCTCAATGGTAAGGAATTTTTCTGCTGGCACGATTGGGCCAGTGCTTCAGATTTTTACTGGCCCTAGCAAAATTTTCACTAGCCCCCACACAAAAATGACAAATAGCTGTTTTTACCATCATGACTTTAAAAAATATGTCAGAAGATACCTATTTTTTACATATCTTATGTTTATAATACAATGTCCCCCAGGTGCCTGGGTAGCTCAGCGAGTAAAGATGCTGACTACCACCCCTGGAGTCACAAGTTCAAATCCAGGGCATGCTGAGTGACTTCAGCCTGGTTTCCTAAGCAACCAAATTGGCCAGGATGTTAGGGAGGGGAGAGTCACGGTAACTTCCTTGTGGTCACTATTATGTGGTTCGCTCTTGGTGGGGTGTGGTTTTGCGTGGATGCCGTGGAGAATAGCGTGAAGCCTCCACACGAGCATTCCAAATTGGGGAGAAAAAAATAAAAAATACAGTGTCCCCCAAAATTTAATCACATTTATAATTTGCAAGATATGATATATTCCTTATGTAGTCCCATGTATGCACTTTAAAGATATAAATTCATCATATTAACCTCAGCCGTCCTGACATTTACATGTGCTTTTAAGCCAAGAGTTCTGCGGAGGAGTTGATGGGTTTTCAGTCACCCGTTTATTCATGCTGTCATGCAACTTTTGCCCATGTGTAGTGTTTTCACAAGAAGGATCAAAGAGTATTCACCGAGTTAAAGATCTGATTATTGGCTGAGAGAAAAGACTCAGAAATCAGTTGTGATGTGTAATATACAGTAGGTAGATATTAGGCCTAATCTGTGAATTAGCAATGTGTATATAACATGAAATCAGACAACCCAAACAAGACCAACACTGACTGATATACAAAGAACAAAAACAAATATACCTGAATGGTCCAGAAATGAGACATATAACAGGTGTTTTATGAGGATGATATGAAGTTCAAATATTCATATTCACATTGCAGCTGAACAGCTCTGATAATAATAGCCTAATAGCCATAGTGATCTTGCTTCATTTCATATCAAATGCCATTACCATGTGAAATTAATATTTACGTTTTGAAACATTACCTAATTAAATGCATACTTACATTTTGGATATTGAGCAGCTCATGATTTCCAGAAACGTGTATAACTGTTGATTTCTTGTGTTCCAATATAATTTTCACCAATATGTAAAAACGAAAAATGTGGGGATTTAACGCACTGTGAACACGGCATGGTCGGGTATACTTAAAATGTTGCAAACACATTAAATACCTCTACGAAATTCAAGTGGGTTTTTTTTCCTGCTATTTTCTACACATTGGTAATAGCTGCTGCTAAGACACTTGGAAAAGAGCAAGGACAATGCTAGGAGAGTGCGCACGGTATCTGCACGATCTTTTGCGTGCACGTGACTGTGCCTTGGCGCATCCTGTATATTATGCGTCTTTGCAAGATAATATACTCGTGCTCGCTCCTGGGAGACTAGAAGACTTTTTACGCTCCATGTTATTTTTACTTGTAGTTTGCTTGCACTAATGTTATTAATGCAGCACTGGCCCGAACGGGCAAGTGCCAGTTCTAGCAACTGGCCCGAATCTTTCTCACACTGGCCCAGGGCTATCAGGCAGTCCTTATTGTCGAGCCCTGTAATTCCAGAACAACAGCAAAGGACCTTGTGTAGATGCTGGAGGAAACAGGTTGACAAGTATCTACAGTGGGGCAAAAAAGTATTTAGTCAGCCACCAATTGTGCAAGTTCTCCCACTTAAAAAGATGAGAGAGGCCTGTAATTTTCATCATAGGTACACTTAAACTATGAGAGACAAAATGAGAAAAAAAATCCAGAAAATCACGTTGTAGGATTTTTAATGAATTTATTTGCAAATTATGGGGGAAAATAAGTATTTGGTCAATAACAAAGTTTATCTCACTACTTTGTTATATACCCTTTGTTGGCAATGACAGAGGTCAAACGTTTTCTGTAAGTCTTCACAAGGTTTTCACACACTGTTGCTGGTATTTTGGCCCATTCCTCCATGCAGATCTCCTCTAGAGCAGTGATGTTTTGGGGCTGTCGCTGGGCAACATGGACTTTCAACTCCCTCCAAAGATTTTCTATGGGGTTGAGATCTGGAGACTGGCTAGGCCACTCCAGGACCTTGAAATGCTTCTTACGAAGCCACTCCTTGCGGTGTGTTTGGGATCATTGTCATGCTGAAAGACCCAGCCACGTTTCATCTTCAATGCCCTTGCTGATGGAAGGAGGTTTTCACTCAAAATCTCACGATACATGGCCCCATTCATTCTTTCCTTTACACGGATCAGTCCTCCTGGTCCCTTTGCAGAAAAACAGCCCTAAAGCATGATGTTTCCACCCCCATGCTTCACAGTAGGTATGGTGTTCTTTGGATGCAACTCAGCATTCTTTCTCCTCCAAACACGACGAGTTGAGTTTTTACCAAAAAGTTCAATTTTGGTTTCAACTGACCATATGACATTCTCCCAATCCTCTTTTGGATCATCCAAATGCTCTCTAGAAAACTTCAGACGGGCCTGGACATGTATGTGGACATGTAAAATAAAGTAGTGATCTTAAATGACTTAAGACAGGGAAAGTTTTCTACGATTAAATGTCTGGAATTGTGAAAAACTGAGTTTAAATGTATTTGGCTAAGGTGTATGTACATTTCTGAATTCGACTGTAGGCTATGTGTATATGAGGTATATAATTTTTAGTTAGATGGCAAAGGTAATTTTTAGTGCTGTCAACAGGGCTAAGAGACACAAGTTTGCATACATAGTAACATGTTTGATAGATTTTTATATCTTCTCCTTGTTCCTAATACCCAAACAGTACTTTAGCCTATGATTTTATACATAGCGATGGAACATGTTTTCATAGATTTATCAACAGCACACAAATATACTATACATAATAGTATCGATCTAGCTGTAGGTTTGACGCAGTAGAATAAATCAGCCTTAAGCCACAGCAGTTTCAGGACCGCAGTCTCCGTACTGATGTTACGGGCAGAGTTAATGACAGAACTATCATGTCAGAGAGCACGGTAAGTTGTTGTCTATGTAAAGTTTTATTAAATCTAGTATTTTTGGTAAACATATTAACTAGGGCTGTCAATCGATTACAAATTTTAATCGAATTAATTACATGGTGTCCCGATTAATTAATCGTGATTAAACGAAGAAGCGTATGCTGTTGGATATATGGTGCATTCCAGCTGATTTCTCTCCTTCTGTGTGATCTTTGCAAGAACATGACCATGGCAACATTGTGGTTGCGGCTTTCCTTCTTCCATGGGAAAGCTGCTCCTGCCGCCCCCCGCGCCGTGCCTTCTACCTACGGGTACGAGGCTGGCTCGGCTGGCACTAGAGCCAATTTGGGGATTTCAATGGGCACGGTCTCGCCGGGTAAACTCCCGCAGACCTCCCATTCCCCAGCACGCTCGTTTGCCCCATCGAGCTCCGAGATGAGACCAGCTCACCTCACAGCTAGCTTAACGTCTCTTTCGGAGCCCGCGAGCAGGATGAGTGCTCGATCGCTGCATCGGAGAGCGCCCTGGCAATGTTGCACACTGAGGACTCGACTCGACCTTCCAGTCTGCCCGCCCAGTCTGAGTCCGATGCAGAGCTGACCACCATGCTGGCCACCGCAAGTGTCGGGTTGGACAGGAACCCTCCAAACTCCCCTGAGCTCTCGTGGCTAGATGATTGGTTCCTGGGTTCCCCAAACCACGAACCCATGAACCCTGGATGCTTTCCTCTCTAGCCCTGTGGCTTGTGAATTCGATGGGGGAATTCGCAGCCAGACCCACTACGGGTTCTAATATGCCCTGTACTGTGATAGGTGCTCCACAGATGCGGACTACTCCGGTAACTCCCTGTGATGTATTTTCCACGGTACGGTCTCCCTGTTGGAAGACCCCATCTCCCTTGTGCAGTGCTTTCTCTGCCATTGTTTGTAGAGCTCCTCCCCTTTGAGGCAGGACCTACCAACCCGCCTCTTCCATGTGCGGCGGATGAACCAACGTGTCGTATTGCCACATGTTACCCCATGTTACATGTGGTCTCCTTTTTTCCCCCTTAAAGAATAGGAAAGGAAAAGAACACCTTCCCCGATGCGTATAATAGCGTTAGATTGCCCCATCCAAATATAATATTCTGTGTAGAGAAAACATAGAGAGAAAAGGCCACGGCTGACGTGGCCTGCTCCCATGCTAGTTACATTGCTTCCCCACCTCAGGGGTGTGGGGAACTACCTGACGTCTTGTGGGGTGTTGGGGGAGGTTAGGTGCAGACAAATGCACCTGCTATTACACATGCAGCAGCTTGCTTGCACCTGCATCGGCAGTTCACGTAACACGGTTCAGCTGTTGTGGCGTTTTTCTATAGGGACCCCTAGTGTCACTACATCAACACAACATTGAGTGAGTGACAGAAGGGGAACGTCTCAGTTACTGTTGTAACCTCCGTTCCCTGATGGAGGGAATGAGACATTGTGTCCCTCTTGCCACAACGTTGTACTATCCATTGTAATGGCCAAGACCTTGTCTCAGCTCCTCAAGCAAAAAACCTTAATGAGTGGCCGTATTCCAGCTCCTTTTATACATGTAAGTCTGGGGGAGTGGCATGTAAATTCCACTCGCCAATTCTCAATGGACTTTTCTCAAAGATTGGAGGTGTTTGGGGCTCCCAAGAGCGACCCCTTTTGTCACTACATTGACACAACGTCTCGGTTTCTCCATCAGGGAACGGAGGTTACAACAGTAACCAAGACATTTTAGATAGTAATCAAATCGATATCGATGTAAAAACAGCACATTTTAAACCTAAAAAAGCATGAAGCAAGCAAGAAATGATGCTCAAACGATAGATTGTGCTAATCTAACACCACATCGGGCCTGAAACTGCTGTTGCTCTGTGGCTCTGCAGATGGACATATCTCGAAACACATTACAATATTTAACAATTTTATTAAATATAAAAATATTGGTGACGCCATGTGAGGCGCAGACGTGTAAAAGGTGAGCTCTGCGCATTTTTGGTTATTTTTATGTCATAAACCAGTGAGATTCGATACACCCTGCTAAATATCTGTTCTTTGAAGTTAACATGGCAAAGAATGAAAAATCCTCAGGCTCTGGAGATATTAAAAGACACTTAGCTGCTCAAGATGAAACCTCTGACAGGCCTGCAGACCAGGGACTTGGTTTGGAATGTATGGTGGGAGAAATCCAGCCTCGGATGAGTAAATAATTACAAAATGTTCATTTTAGGTTGAACTATTCCTTTAACTTGTTAGAGAAGAGCTGAACACTACAACGCAGAAACACATTGGTTTCTGACTCCCAAGTAGCTTGTCTCGCTGAATATACACTTGACCGGCCGAGGAAACGGGCATCTGTTTTGTTTCTTTTTGTGCTGGTTCCGCCTAGCGACTGTAGTTTGGTTTGTGAAATAACACTCCTTCGGGACAGTTGTGGATGAATCTGCATGTGCCTTGTGTTTATGCCTCCTATTGGCTGGAGTTTGTTTTGTGAAGTATTTTTTGTAGGACATTGGGAGGATTAAGTCATCAGTTGTCGCAGGGACTCTAGCAGGCATACATGGACCTTTTGAGTTTAGAGTTGGCGCTGTCGTGCGCAGGGTTAATGTGCATGTTTTTCTTTTATGTTTGTTTGGTTCTGGGGAAAGTTCTGGAGTTGATTGTTGCACTAATGTTGGAAGGTGGTCTTTATAGTTTTATTTTTGACACATGATCTATTTTTTCTAATATGTCAAAATGTCAAACGCTAATTTGAGTGGATTATCTCTCTCCACATGGAATGTGAATGGGTTGGGGCACCCCATAAAAAGAAAGAAGGTTATTTCTTTTCTTAAACATAAGAAATATTATAACATGTTTCTTCAAGAAACGCATCTTTCCCCGCAGGAAGCTGAAAAATTTGGGAACACATGGGGTGGACATATTTTCTTTAGCGCTGGCTCAAGTAAGAACAGAGGAGTAATTACATTGATAAGTAAACATCTACAATTCAAATGTCTCAAACAGTATTAAGATAAATTAGGAAGAGTCATTATTTTAGCAGAAATTCAGGGGCAAAGGTTGATTTTGGATAATATTTATTCACCTAACATTGATGATCAGGGATTTTGTTATAGATTTTGAAGGGATGTTGCAAGCTGCTGGCACCCCTCATGATGGACTCAGTCCTTGATCATAGTGAAGCAAACGTGTGCAAGCCCCCTAGAGCAACATTGATGCATCACAGGATGTGTAAAAATCTTGGTCTTACTGATATTTGGAGACTTTTGAACCCATCATGTAGGGACTATACATTTTTTTCATCAGTCCTTAACATTTATTCTAGAATAGATTTGTATCTGTTGTTGAGTGCTCAATTGGAAACATCTTAGATTCAGATCATGTCCTGTTGAGTTTAGAAGTGTTGCCACATACGGAGAAAAATAAATCATATATTTGGCACTTTAATGTATCCCTTTTGCAAAATCTTGATTTTCAACAAATGTTAAAGACTGAAATCAATGTCTATATGGAGACCAACTGGTCCTCATTTTCCTCTGTGGGTATAGCTTGGGAGGCACTTAAGGCAGTTCTTAGGGGCCGGATCATTCAGTATGCCTCATTCATCAAAAAATCCAAAGCACGAGAACTCTTGGATTTAGAAGGGAATATTAAAAGTGCCGAGGCAGTGCTGAAGCGCTGAATGTCATCTGATGGCCTCAGGGAATTGACCTGATTCAAATATATATATATATATATACACACGTCACGGACCAAGTAGTCCGGCAATGAGGAAAACAGGAGTTTCTTGTTGAAAAATGTTTTTTTTTTTTTATTTACCCCAAAAATACTAAACAATAGAAACCAAAACGTTAACAACTAGGCCTATAAAAGAGGTCAACAAAATATAACTATACTCAAAACAGCATACAACAAAACAGGATATGAACTGAACAACCTGACCTAACTGAATGAGACACAAGGGAACATATATAGTGGCTTGGCCAAACCAATTTACACAAAGGAAAAACAAAATGGATGACAAATACAAACAACTACAAAGTAAAACAAACTAAGCCCAAAATCCCCCTCCAACATGGCAACACATGGTATGGCTTAACTGGCAGGTCACAGGATATCACAGTCCTCCACCTTTGGCCACACCTTTCTTCCCCCAGGACAGACCTCTCTCCAACATGGTAACAAATAAACAATGATTAATAGAACAAAAAATGTTTACATAACCCTACAATGTGAAAATGTGTGCACTCCATTTAAATAGTGTATGGCTAAAGCAAATAAATGTATATTATACCTGAAATAAACTATGTGATAAATCATGAATTGTTTGGGGTGTGGCTAACTGCAAAAATAACTTAACCTGTGTACTTAAAACATGGCTTGTGTGCTGTATTACCCTTGCTGGTTATTCATCCTGTGTGGCTTGGGCCATCACATCCCCCTTCAGGACTCTCGCTGGTACTGCGAGAGAGGTAGTCTGCAGTAACGTTCACTTTGCCAGGGATGTGCTGGATGATGAAGCAGAAAGGTTGTAATGCCAGATACCAACGAGTAATCCGGCCATTAGTGTCCTTCATTCGTTCCATCCACTGTAGAGCTTTGTGGTCGGTCTCAAGGGTGAATTCTCTGCCCAGGAGGTAATAACGGAAGGAGTCGAGAGCCCACTTTATAGCCAGCGCCTCCTTTTCCACCGTTGAATACCTCACCTCTCGGGGGAATATTTTCCGGCTGATGTAGGCAACTGGATGGCGGTCGTCTGGTGGTCCCTGGAGAAGCACCGCCCCCAGTCCCTTATCGGAAGCATCTGTTTGCAGAATAAAGTCGTCATCAAAGTGTAGACTATACAGAACTGGTTCCTTACTTAGTGATTGCTGGATGTCCTGGAAAGCTGCCACTGCCTCCTCTGTCCACTGGATCTGGTTGGGACACCGAGATCCTATCATGTCTGTGAGAAGAGCTGCTCTGGTAGAGAATTGTGGGATAAAGCGGTGATAGAAGCCTGCCATGCCCAAGAAAGAGCGTAGTTGCTTCCTTGTGTGTGGCAACGGACATGACTTTATGGCCTGGATCTTGTTGACCTGTGGCCTTATCACCCCATTTCCAATGATGTGACCAAAGTACTCTGTCTCTGCTGCAGCGAAGACACTTTGATGCATTTATGGTCAGCCCAGTAGAATGGAGACGATCCAAGACAGCATGCAGATGTTCCAAGTGCTCCTCCCAGGTGGTACTATAAATGACAATGTCATCCAGATATGCAGCTGCAAAATCAGTGAAACCACCCAGTACCTGGTCCATGAGCCTCTGGAAGGTGGCTGGAGCCCCATGCAAACCAAATGGCATAACGGTAAACTGGAAGAGACCCCATGGAGTCCTGAAGGCTGTCAACTCCCTGGACCGCTCCGTGAGTGGAACCTGCCAGTAACCCTTACACAAATCTATTGTGGTCAAGTACTTTGCCTTCCCCAATCGTTCCAACAGTTCATCAATTCTCGGTGTGGGATATGAATCGAACTGAGAAATGGAATTCAGGTACCTGAAGTCGATGCAGAACCTTATGCTTCCGTCCTTCTTTGGCACCAGGACCACTGGGTTACACCATTCACTTCTTGAAGACTCAATGATCCCCAGGGACAGCATTAGGTCTATCTCCTTCTTCAGTGAGGCCAGCAGGCATTCAGGGATCCTGTAACTAAGCCTCCTCACTGACGCACCCTCCTTAACAACAATGTCATGTTTAACAATATCGGTCCTCCCAGGATTCTCCTGGAATACTTCGTAATTACAGATTTCTCTCACCTGAAGCTGCTTTTCTTCCGAGAGGTGGTTGAGGTTGTGGTCCCCTGGAACCCCAGCTGAAGGCAAGTACTGTTCATTCACTTCCTCCTCCTCTTGCACACCTCTGATAAGCATCACTTCTTTTTGTTCAGGTCGCTGCACCCACTCCTTCAGGAGATTTATGTGAAGTGTCCTGCTTGACCGTGGCCGCCCTGGGGTTGCTACCTGGTAGGTGGTGGGACCAAGTTTCTTTAAAACCGCAAACGGCCCTTTCCACTTTGCCAGGAGTTTGTTGTCGTCACTGGGGAGGAGCACTAGCACCTTCTGTCCCGGGTTGAAAGATCTCTGCTGGGCTGACCGGTCATACCAGGACTTCTACTGTTGCTGGGCCTCCACCATATGTGATTGGGCAAGTTCACTCATCATTTCCAGCCGCTCTCTCATCTGAACAACATGGGATATAATATTAATTGATTCCCCTTTCCCCTTTATCATCTTTCTTCAGTGTTGGGGGATCAGCAACAAAAAAAACTGTTTCCTCAACTGTATAATCCCACCGCTGCCACCAATTGTCACGAACCATGTAGTCCAGCAATGAGGAAAACAGGAGTTTCTTGTTGAAATATTTGGGGTTTTTTTATTTACCCCAAAAATACTAAACAATAGAAACCAAAACTTTAACAACTAGGCCTATAAAAGAGGTCAACAAAATATAACTATACTCAAAACAGCATACAACAAAACAGGATATGAACTGAACAAACTGACCTAACTGAATGAGACACAAGGGAACATATATAGTGGCTTGGCCAAACCAATTTACACAAAGGAAAAACAAAATGGACGACAAATACAAACAACTACAAAGTAAAACAAACTAAACCCAAAATCCCCCTCCAACATGGCAGCACATGGTATGGCTTAATTGGCAGGTCACAGGATATCACAGTCCTCCACCTTTGGCCACGCCTTTTTTCCCCCAGGACAGACCTCTCTCCAACATGGTAACAAAGAAACAATGATTAATAGAACAAAAAATGTTTACATAACCCTACAATGTGAAAATGTGTGCACTCCATTTAAACAGTGTATGGCTAAAGCAAATAAATGTATATTATACCTGAAATAAACTATGTGATAAATCATGAATTGTTTGGGGTGTGGCTAACTGCAAAAATAACAACCTGTGTACTTAAAACATGGCTTGTGTGCTGTATTACCCTTGCTGGTTATTCATCCTGTGTGGCTTGGGCCATCACAATATAATACTATTTTGTCGCAGAAAGTGGAGTTTTGGTTATTCAGGGCAAGACAGTCATACTTTGAGTCGGGGGACAAAGCAGGGAAGCTTTTTGCTTAATATATTAAGCAGAGAGAGGCTTTTTCTACCATTTCCCTCAGTCAAAAGATATTTGCCTGCAGAGGTAAAATATTTTTCTCGTTCATTGATATTAATAATGCTTTTAAAGAATTCTATCTTGATCTCTATAATTCCATGTCTTTGTCTACTGATGAGGATATTAGAAACTTTGTGGAACCATTAGATCTCCCTAAACTGACAACTGAGCAAAAACATTCCCTTGATTCTGAGATAACCTTGGAGGAAGACAGTGGTTATAAGGCCTTGCCTACAGGCAAGGCTCCGGCGCCAAATCGCTTTGCTGCTGGATTTTTTAGATCTTATACAACAGAACTGGCTCCACTTTTCTTAGAAGTTTATATGGAATCATTTAAGAATGGAACGCTTCTGTCAACCATGACACAAGCCCAGGTCAGTCTGATACTTAAAAAGGACAAAGATCCAAGCGAGTGTAAGAGTTACCGTTCAATTTCCATGATTCAGCTAGATGTAAAAATGTTGTCAAAAATTCTAGCTAATCGATTCAGTAAAGTTATGACATATAGATCAAGTGGGGTTTATTTGAGGTCATAGCTCTTCTGATAACATTAGCCGTTTCATCAATATCATGTGGTCAGTGGTGAATGATCAGTCTCTGGTCGCTGCCATCTCACTTGATGCAGAAAAGGCATTTGATATGGTAGAATGGGACTATCTTTTTAAAATTTTGGAAATATACAGATTCAAAAATACTTTTATTGAATGGAATAAGTTACTTTGTAGACACCCGGTAGCGGCGGTACAAACAAATTGATTAATTTCAGATTATTTTACTTTGGGTAGGGGCGCCTGGCAGGGTTGCCCTCTTTCCCCATTATTGTTCTGTCTTGCTCTAGAACCAATAAGAAAGGAGGATGTCCAGGGGTGATGGTGGGAGGGGTGGCGCATAAGCTTTTGCTTTACACAGATGATTAGTTTTAAAATGTTATACAATTTTCAATGTTATTGAAAAAATATATCATATATGAAAAATGTTGCGAGAATCTCTTGCACATTTATTGAAATAAATGTATTTTTGTAGGATGTACAGAGGGGAAAAGAGAGCCATGAAGTTCGCTATCCCAAGAATTTGGCGGGAACCCACTGACCACTCAAGCTGTAACGCTTGAGCAGCAAGGCAGACGAGGAGATGTGGATCTAAATGCAGTTTCAATTTATTAAATAAACAAGCAAGAAAAACACAAAGGAACAACCCTCAATGGGGAAAATAGAACTGAAAACTGAAAACTAAACACGAAGGGACAAGACAGAGAACGCGAGCAGGGAACACAAACCAGGCTAACAACAAACAACGAACGACAAGGAGTGAACAAAAAGCAGGGCTTAAATACACAGTGAGTGATGACTGAATAAGACACAGGTGAGAACAATGAACAAAATGGCAGTGATGATGGCAGGTGGATGCTGGGAAGTGTAGTTCTTAAACAATGACAAGTGAACAAGAAAGCTACACAAGGGACAAAAGTGAAAACTAAGGAATGCAAAGGTGACAAAAATGGCAGACAAAGGGCAACAGAGAAACAAGACAAGGTATATGTAACACAAGCAACTGCTACTTCTGCATGGTGGACCCTTCAAAACATCGGACTGGCAAGAACACACCTGCTATCACGTATCCAGACCTTCCTTCATCCATCGCCGCTGTAGGGAAACAGTATGTGTGAGCTAGGAATTAATTTTAACTGTCCTTATTCTGCATCATTATGTAAGGAAATTTATAATGGAATTAGTCATGTTTGACAACCATAAATGACAAATAACTAGATTATTTGTCTGAATACAATTCTCGAATAATACGTAATACAACATCTCATTGTATCCTCTCACAATTTCTATTGTAAGGAATCTGTAGTGGTTGAAAGAATAGTTCTACCTGAACGATAGCGTGGTGTAGATTGAGTAACATTAGCTGATTGCAGCATGCAAGAGACGAGGTAATGATCCGAGATGTGATCGCTCTGCTGCAGAATTTCTATATTATCAACATCAACTCCATATGAAAGAATTAAATCTAGCGTATGATTATGGCAATGAGTTGGTCCTGTTACATTTTGTCTGACTCCAAGAGAGTTGAGAATATCGATAAATGCTAATCCCAAAGTATCATTTTCATTATCTATGTGAATGTTGAAGTCACCAACAATTAAGGCTCTATCTACAGTAACTACAAGATCTGATAAAAAATTTGCAAATTCACTAAGGAAATCTGAATAAGGCCCGGGTGATCTATACACTGTAGCAAGGGTAAAGGACGACAGAGAATTTTTATTTATATTTGTATTTGACGGTCACCTTAAGCATTATTAGTTCAAAAGACTTACATTTATATCCTGTCCTCTGAGTAACACCAAAAACTTCACTGTAAATTGTAGCAACACCTCCTCCTCAACCCTTCAGACGAGGCTCATGTTTATAACAATAACCTGGGGGAGTAGATTCATTTAAACTAATATATTCATCCGGTTTAAGCCAGGTTTCAGTCAAACAGAGCGCATCCAATCTATGATCTGTAATCATTTCATTGACAATTAGTGCTTTGGCAGAAAGAGATCTAATGTTTAGTAGCCCTATTTTTATATGATGTACATTTTTAATTTGTTTGTTTTGTTCACGTTTGACCTTAATCAAATTTTTTCTAAATGATTTAGTGAGGGTATTGTGTTTCGTAGTTCGTGGAACAGACACAGTCTCTATGAGATATCTAGGTGATACAGTCTCTATGTGTTGTAGTTTATGTGACCTGTGTGACGTCTCACGGCAGCTAGCAGATGTTCGGATTAACCAGTTTGTCTGCTTCCTGACCTGGGCCCCATTTAGTCAATTAATATCATTATTAAGTCTATGAGCCAAATTACCAGAGAGGAGAGCGGCACCTTCCCTGGAGGGACGGAGTCCGTCTCTCTTTAACAGGTCAGGTCTACCCCAAAAACTTTTCCAATTGTCTATAAATCCTATTTTATTCTGCAGACACCACTCAGACATCCAGCCATTCAGTGACACTAATCTACTATAAACCTCGTCACCACGACAAGCAGGGAGGGGACCAGAGCATATTACAGTGCTCTGGTTACAGAGGGTTTACGTTTGTGGAACAAAGAAGGGTCGTCTTTATTAGTCAGCTCCTAATCCTTGTTTGAGATTAAGCAGGCATGGGAGTGACGGTCTCCTTCAGCAATTTAGGCACCATGGATTCATTTTTATGACACTCTAATGGCTCGTTGGAGGATCTCTCTGATCTATGGAATGTGGTGTTGAGTTCATTTGATAGCTACGTTCATGGATAATCCTACACCCCACACTGCCATGAGCTCCCTTTACCCACAACTACAGAGAGAGAGCAGCCTTCTTTAGAAGAGAGTAGCAAGTCAGAGAGCGAGGAAGATGTTGTAGATCCAGATGACAATTTCAGAGGTGGAGTTGAGGAGAGATGCCCATACAACCCCAAACAAAAAGACCTCAACGACTTGATTAGAGATCTTGGTCTCACCAAGTCCAATGCCGAGCTTTTGACATTTGGCTCAAGCAGTGGAACTTGTTGGATTAAAGTGTGCAAGTCGCAGATCAGAGGAAGCATCACCAACCTTTTCCAGCTTCTTCTCTGCTTCTGCCACAATGTGACCAGTCTGTTCGAGGCAATCGAAATCGTCAGTAACCAGAATGAGGGCCGCCTCTTCATAGACAGCTCATCCAGGAGCCTCAAAGCCGAGCTGCTCCATAGTGGTAATAAGTTCCCATCTCTTCCCCTGGCTTACTCTGTGCACCTCAAAGAGGATTGCAGCATGGGTCTCCAAGGCTGCCCTTACAATCACCATGTGATGGCCATTACTGCTTCCTCTCTCCCCAATGACAGACACACAAACACGTCCCGCTCCACAACACCTTGTGGTTGATATGAAAAATAAAATTGTGTTTTATAAACGACAGAGGAAATGGGTTGTGGGGAGGAATTAGTGGTTCTCTGTTCCTTGAGTATACCTTTCTTTTATATATTCATAAGGTACTTAAGGAACTCATAAGCGTTCCTCATTTCTATGCACATATCCTAAAAGTAATGTAACAATTCCTTTTTAACATGTAAGTATTCAGTTACAGTTATCAAGAATTATGTTTTTTACTAGTTGAAATGTATTTTTGATATCAAGAATGTGATTTCTGTGAGTAATGACATCATTGTTGTTTTCAAGAATTCACATTTTTACTAATGGAAATGTAATTACTGATATCAACAATTGCTGTTTCCACTAGTAGAAATTACAATTCTGATATGAAAAATTAGCATTTTTACTAGTGAAAATGGTATAGTTTATATCAACAATTAATATCCTATATGTGATTATAAGTTAAAAAGGGAAAAAAACAGGGTTTAAATAGACAGACATGGTAATAACAAAATCACGAACAGGTGCGGACAATAACAAAGTGCAGGCACTGATGAGGGCTGGGAAACATGGGAAATGTAGTTTCTTACACGGACAGTGAAACACGGGGCGGACAACAAGGAAAACGTGACATGGAACGTGATAAGTGATATGTGAAACAGAAAACACGGGGCAGACAACACGGGATCATAACATAACCCCCCCTCAAAAGGACCGGATTCCAGACGGTCTAAAGAAACACAAAAACAACAAACACAAAATGTTCCAGGAGATGGGGGCTAGAAGAGGGGGAGAACAGACAGACCAAAGGGGGCACAAGGGACACAGAGACAGACCAAGGAGGCACAAGGGGCAATTAGGCAGTCCAGGGAGGCCGAGAGGGCCGACAGGCAGTCCATAGGGGTATGAGACGGGGAACGGGTCAGGTGGCCTGGGGGGCGTCCACCGGTAGGGGCAGGTTTAGGAGGCCAGGGAGGTGTCGACCGGGCAGGGACAGGTTTAGGTGGTCTGGGAGGTGGCCATAATATGGGGACAGGTTTGGGTGAACCGAGATCTGGCCATAAGGTAAGGGCCGGTTCCGGGGGCCTGGGAGGAGGAGTGGCCACTGGGGGAGCTGGCGGAGCCAAGGATGACTGAGCAGTCAGAGCAGTCGAAGATTTGGTTGGCGGCGCCAATGGAGGCGTAGGCAAGGCCGCAGGAGACCCTGGGGGCGGAGCAGAGGCAGGCAGAGCCGTGGGAGACACTGTGGGCGGAGCAGAGGCAGGCAAAGCCGTGGGAGACTCTGAGGGCAGAGCAGAGGCAGGCTGAGCCGTGGCAGACTCAGGTGGTAAGGCCTTGGGTGGGTCAGGAGGCGGAACCGTGGTGGGCGGAGCCAAGGAGGACTTCGGTGGCGGAGCCGTAGAAGGCTTGGGAGGCAGCGCCGAGGAAGGCGTAGGTGGAGCCGTAGAAGGCTTGGGAGGTGGCTGTGCCGAGGGAGGATTGGGAGGCAGAGCCGAGGGAGGCGATGGTGTAGAAGGCTCAGAAGGCGGAGCCGAGGGAGCCACTGGAGGTGGAGCCGAGTGAGGCTCAGGAGGTGGATCCGAAGGAGGCTCTGGATGTGGAGCTGAGGGAGGTTCAGGAGGCGGAGCCAGGAGAGGCTCGGGAGACTCCGGAGGCGGAGCCGTGGTTGGCGGAACCATAGAAGGTTCTGTAGGCTCAGGGGGCGGAGCCGTGGGAGGCTCAGGAGGCAGAGCAGAGGGAGGCTCAGGAGGCAGAGCAGAGGGAGGCTCGGGAGGCGGAGCCGTAGGAGGCTCGGGAGGCTCAGGATGCTCGGGAGGCAGAGCCCTAGGAGACTCGGGAGGTGGAGCCGTAGGAGGCTCGGGGGCGGAGCCCTGGAAGGCTCAGGAGGCGGAGCCCTGGGTGGCTCGAGAGACCTGAGAGGCGGAGCCCTGAGTGGCTCGAGAGACTTGAGAGGCGGAGCCCTGGGAGGCTCGGGAGGCTCGAGAGACAGAGCCCTGGGAGGCTCGGAAGGAGGAGCCCTGGAAGGCTCGAGAGACTTGAGAGGCGGAGCCCTGGGAGGCTCGGGAGGAGGAGCCCTGGAAGACTCAAGAGACTTGAGAGGCGGAGCCCTGGGAGGCTCAGGAGGCAGGGGCCCTGGAAGGCTTGGGAGGATCGAGAGGCGGAGCCTTGGAAGGCTCAGGGGAGGAGCCCTAGAAGACTCAAGAGGTGGAGCCCTGGGAGGCTCGGGAGGCGGAGCCCTGGAAGGCTCGGGAGGCTCAAGAGGCGGAGCCTTGGAAGGCTCGAGGGGCGCTGGCTCTTGGACGGTCATGGCTACTGGCGTTGGCTCTTGGACGGTCGAGGCTACAGGCGCTGGCTCAGGGATGGTCGAGGCTACAGGCACTGACTCAGGGACGGTTGAGGCTACAGGCTCTGGCTGGTTAGCCATGGTATGCATGAGCTTGTGTCCGCTGGACACTGGGGACAGAGCCACGGGGGGTTCCGAGGACGGAGCTGCGGGAGGCGGAGGTCGGAGAGCAGTGGACTTTCCCCTTCTCCTCTTCCTCCGGGCGGGTGAGACTTGCGACACTGGAACGCTGTGCGTGGTTGGCGTGGCGTCAGGCTCGCTGACCGTGGCTGACGTGGGCTCAGGCTCGCTGACCATGGCTGACGTGGGCTCAGGCTCGCTGACCATGGCTGACGTGGGCTCTGGCTCGCAGACCGGGGCAGGCATGGGCTCTGGCTCCCAGACCGGGGCAGGCGTGGGCTCTGGCTCGCAGACCTGGGCAGGCGTGGGCTCTGGTCTCGCAGACCGGGTTAGGCGTGGGCTCTGGCTCGCAGACTGAGGCAGGCGTGGGCTCTGGCTCGCAGACCGGGGCAGGCGTGGGCTCTGACTCCCAGACCGGGGCAGGCGTGGGCAGGAGTCCGGGAAGTCAGAGACGTTTGCCAGCTCAAGGAATTCGCCAATGTGGTCCTCCAACGGTCGGTCCCCTTGTTTTAGGCAGAGCAGCCGGTAGTTTGCTTGTTGTACCGCTGGATCCATAGTGTTGGTTCATTCTGTTATGGGTGCGGGAAGCAGGAGAAGGCAGACGGGTGGTTAGGATCCAAATGCGGTTTATTTCAGAAATAACAAGAAAGCAAAACACAAAGAAAAGTCCACGAGGGGAAAAACTAACTTAAACACAAAAGAACACACAGCGGGTAGAACAGACAGCGAAACATCCACGAAGGGCAGGGTAAGCCTCGAACGAACAAGGGGGACAGAGAGAGAACATTGGCATGAACATGAAATGTAAACGTGCAACGATAACGAACCACAAAGGAAAGGGAAAACAACAGGGTTTAAATAGACAGACACGGTAATAACAAAATCACGAACAGGTGCTGACAATAACACAGTGCAGGCAGTGATGAGTGCCGGGAAACATGGGAAAAGTAGTTTCTTACACGGACAGTGAAACACGGGGCGGACAACAAGGAAAACGTGACATGGAACATGATAAGTGATATGTGAAACAGAAAACACAGGGCAGACAATACGGGATCGTAACAATTAGAAAGGATAAGACAGAATTTTACCAAACTATGTGCAAAGAAATTGAAGATGAACATACGAAAGGAAGATCAAGAGCAGCCTACAAGAAGATCAAGCAGATCCGAAGGAATTTTCAGCCAACGATGGGCATGCTGAAAGACAAAAACGGGAATATACTAAACGAGCCAGAACAAATCAAAAGACTATGGAAACAATATACAGAATATCTCTACAAGAATGATGTAGCAACTCAAGAATATTCACCCCCTGTATACGAGCAAGAACCAGACATACTGAAGGAAGAAGTCATTGCTGCCATTAAGCTTTTGTCAAACAACAAAGCTCCAGGATGGGATGCAATACCTATCGAACTTATCAAACCATCAGAATGCAATCGATGCAATCACGAAACTCTGCCAAAAAGTGTGGGAAACTAGAAAATGGCAGACAGAATGGACCAAATCAATCTTCATTCCTATTCCCAAAAAAGGAGATGCAACAGACTGCGGTAACTACCGAACCATCGCTCTAATATCACATGCCAGCAAGATTCTGTTGAATATCATACAAAGACGACTACAGCCTTACGTTGACAGAGAACTTCCAGAAGAACAAGCGGGGTTCAGAAGAGGCCGAGCAACACGAGACATCATTGCAGACGTTCGATGGATGATGGAAAAGACCAAAGAATACCAGAAGAGTATGTACATGTCTTTTATTGACTACAACAAGGTGTTTGACTGCATCGTTCATGAGAATCTATGGAAAACACTCAAGAACATGGGCGTACCAGACCATCTGACTAGCCTCATCAGAAATCTATATGGTCAACAAGAAGCAACCGTCCGAATGGCACATGGAAACACCGAATGGTTCAGAGTGGAACGAGGCACCAGACAAGGCTGCATCCTGTCACCGTTCTTGTTCAACTTGTACGCTGAAACAATCTTCAGAAAAGCCGGACTGGACGAGGTCAAAGAAGGGATCAAAATTGGAGGCCGAAACGTGAGCAATTTACGGTATGTGGACGACACTACCTTGATAGCGGGCACTGATGAAGGAATGAAGAACCTACTGCGGACAGTTAAAAGAGAGAGCCAGGAAATGGGACTGTTGCTGAACTTCAAGAAGACCAAGGTGATGACCAATGAAAATTACGATCGACGAACCCTTGACCTGGATGGAGACGAAATTGAGGTTATCAACGACTTCAGCCTACTTGGATCAATGATCAACACTAAGGCAATGACTCTCGAAGAAGTGAAACGAAGAATAGCCATGGGAAAATCAACGATGAAATCATTGGACAGAATTCTCAAATCGAAGGACATTTCTTTGCCCACAAAGACATGACTCGTTCACAGTCTCATCTTCCCCTTTGTAACATATGGCAGCGAGAGCTGGACAGTTAAGAAACAAGAACAGAAAAGAATCGATGCCTTCAAAATGTGGTGCTGGAGACGAATCCTGTCGATACCACAGCCAGACGGACAAAAAAATCTATATTGGAGCAAATCAAACCGGACATGTCTCTCGAAGCAA
Organism: Xyrauchen texanus; assembly: GCF_025860055.1. Taxonomy (NCBI): domain Eukaryota; kingdom Metazoa; phylum Chordata; class Actinopteri; order Cypriniformes; family Catostomidae; genus Xyrauchen; species Xyrauchen texanus. The sequence continues at coordinate 22,575,896 of NC_068283.1, read as the reverse complement.
GGATCACCAAACTACGACTTGCCTACTTTGGACACATCGTACGAACAGATCACTTACTGGAGAAGGACGTTTTGATGGGAAGCATCAAAGGAACAAGAAGGAGAGGAAGACCAACAACCCGATGGCTCGACATTATCAAGACAACAACGGAGAAGACCTTAGCCCAACTTATCCAACTGGCACATGATCGATCTTCCTACAGATTGTTCATCCATCAAGTCGCCATGGCTCGGACTAACTAACTAACCAATATTCTGCCAAAATCTAATTTTGTGTTCCTCAGAAAGAGAAATTCATACTGGTTTGAGGGTGAGTAATGCTTTATTTCTGTGCACTTAAACCCTATTAGGTGTAAATGATGATAATGGAGGCTTTATTTTTCCTTTAGTTTTTGTCAGACAAGTACATTTTTACCTCGGACATGTGAATGACCAATTTACTTGTCTGAAGGGCAAGCACATGACAATACTAGTCCAGACCAAAAAGAAGAAATAAGGACAGTCTCTCTCTCTCTCTCTCTCTCTCTCTCTCTCTCTCTCTCTCTCTGTCTCACTCGCTCGCTCTCTCGCTACCAAAATATAACGTAAACTGTGTTTTCCATTTGATTTGTCAGTTGTTGTGCATATTGTGTTTTGTTTTGTTTGATTAACTTTATTGTATAGTGGATGCAATGCACTTTAACACAATTTTGGACCCTGCTTTGCACTCTCTTGATTGTGTTTTTTGAGTGCGCCTAACATTATTTTGTAGTAGTAAGGTTACATTAATTCTAGGGTGAGTTTTCCCCCTATATCCTCATGCTAAAATTTACTGTAAATCCACATTTTAAAGCTGATATTTAAAACAAAATTCTTCAAGGGGGGGCATGCCTAGGGGACCACCCTAGGGGGTTTGCATCTTTGTCACCCTGATGAGTTTGCATCACTGCAATGTATGTATAATGTCTCCAGTATTAATGAACATCTGGAAAGGTTAAAAAAAAAAATTGGTGAAAAAGTGTGGGAACCCAGTTACTTTTAGAAGTTGTGAATGTACATGTATTCTAGACTGTCACCAGCAACCAAAGAATCAATTTCATTGAGCACTGAAACTTAATTGTATTAGATAAATATACAAAAAAATTAAAAACATTCAGGTGGTCAGTAGCTCTAAGCACAAAGGGTGCTCACCCAGCACATTGATGGACTACAAAAAACTGTGGTAACTTAGCAGTAACCAACATAGTTCTTTTTATTTTATTGTTTTCATATTCTAATTTGTTTCATGTTATTTTAGCCACAGATGTTGCAGTTAATGTGGGATCAGTAAATATGTTGGTCAGTTTAGCCTGTGGAAAGTGGTATAATTCTGAAACTGCTTTAAAACACAATGGGTTTTATATTCAGTTTTTCTGTGGCTTTACTGTACAACACCATATGGAAGTTCTCACTTTATCGCTCTTTTGGCTTTTAACCACAAGAGGGCATACGAGATTTCAGACCCATAAATATGTGATTTATACAAATGGAAGCTGCTTCTTCAGAAAGGTTCAGAGCACAGTATAAGGTATTTGAAGTTTGTTGACGTTTTCATTCTAAAATAAATATTTTAGTGCCATGCTTGCCCTGTTTAGTAGGCAAAAATCAAGTTGGCTGGATTGCTGTATGAGTCACAATTAATTGGAGCACTGGTGAAAAAACAGGATGCCTTGTGTTGAAAACAAACAATAGGCAATCTTACTGAGCTCATTGGCTGAAATTATTGTCTTCATTCTTTCTTGATACCTAAGTTCTATTGCCAGTTTAACTGAAGATTGTTTGTAATTTACTTTAAATTAATTTTGCAATTGGCCATTTAAATGTATTGGACAAAACTTGAACAGATTTCCAGACCATGCTCTGTATTAACCAATATAGAAGTACACAAAAGAAACTGGACTAAACAACCAAAGAGAACATAAATGTGTCGGTTGGCATTCAGCTGAAAAAGGAGCATTCCTTTGGTGGGCTGGCACAGTGTTGATGGTTGGCACAGAAATATTGTATGTCCTGTGTGTGTTTGTCCTCACAAGTGGGGTGTTCTCGCTTCAAGTTTTTCTCTAGTCTCCCCCTGCCACCATGTCTGGCACTGCCTTCTGAGTGAGTCTGCGTCAACTGCATGCCAGATAAGGGAAAACACCCCACCTCTCTGCATGCATATTAGGGCTGTAAATAACTATTATTTTGATTAATCGATCATTCGACTATTCTGCAATTATTGCAACAGTTAATCATTAGCTCTTAACCGATTATTCATCTTGTACCCCGACTTGTATTAAAAAAAATGTATTGTATTAAATGTGCTTACTAACAATAAAGAGGACAAAATCAGCTTTTAAAAATACCTCTAAATTACATTCACTGAATTAAAAGGAAAAAATACTTTTCTATTAAGACTTGCTTTAAGAGAATGTATCTTAAATATACAGTAAGTGTATTTTAAATATAACATTTTTTCACTTGGATATAATTCTGTGAGTGCAGTAAAGACAAAATATACTTATATTCAGGATCTATTCTCTGAAAGCAAGTCTAATTATCTTATATGCTGCTTCTCAGGTGAATGCATCTTTTTTTAAAGACATTTCATGATTTTTTATTATTATTGTGTTTGTTTTTTAAATACAGTCAGTATTTTAAATTGCCTACAATGAGTGCTCTGACAGTGTGAGAAGCAAGAATAAAGGTTAATTTATGCCTGGGTGCACATATGCACAGTTGCTTATGTGTTTGTTCTCATTTTTGTCTCTTGTTTTCGTTTTACCAACACTCCCTGTGGTAAACGTCTAGGTTACGTATGTAACCTCCGTTCCCCGATGGAGGGAACAAGACGTTGTGTCAGAGAAGCGACACTAGGGGTCTCTCTTGAGTGCCGATATTCACCTCTGAACTATGAAAAAAGGCCAATGAGAGTTGGCAACCAGTATTTGCATGTCCCGCCCCCGGACATACGGGTATTTAAGCGGCGCAAATACGGGAGTTCATTCAGGGTTTTTCTGAGGAGCCGGAAATGGTCCGGCCACAACAGGGGCTCGGCTCAGCAACGTGGCAGGGGAGACACAACGTCTCGTTCCCTCCATCGGGGAACGGAGGTTACATACGTAACCTAGACGTTCCCCTTCTGTCGCTCTCTCCACGTTGTGTCAGAGAAGCGACACTAGGGGTCCACTTAAAAATAGCCATGCGCTGAGCCGTGTACGTGATCCGCTGATACAGGAGTGAGCAGGTATTCCTACGTGCAGAACGACCAACTGTATCAGGCTGCACGTACCCTTCCCCAATGCCCCGTTTAAGCCATCAGGATTCCTTATCGTTACCCTGGAGGGGGGAACAAGGTGATGGCCACCAACATGGGAACGGGCCAGCCTGGCTGGGCCTCTTTTCTCTCTATGTTTCTTGCATTGAGTAACTACGGCCGGGGCCCTTACACGCATTGAGGGAAGGGGGTCTTAGCCCTTATTAGGGCGGAGAAGACCCTGCTGAGGCCACACCTACCCGGGAGGGGAGGCAAATTTTGAGTGGCAAATACATTGCATGGCCTATACTTAGGTCTTATGCGGAACAGTAGTGCGGTGGTAGATCCAGCCTCGCAGAGGGGGGAAGCATACAGCACGGCACCCGAGGCAGCTGTAACTGCCTAAGGAAAACACGGAGTCAACTCTCGTGAGGGGACAGAACCATGGTTTTACACACAGGGGGAGTCCGAACAGGAGGCCTTACCTGTGGGGGCACCTATACCAGTACAGGGTAGCTAGTGGTACCCGCAGTGGTTTGGGTCAGCGAGTTCCTCCGCAGAACTGCGACCCACGAGGGCTAGGGAGGAGTCAACCAGTGTCCCAACCTGGGATCTCCTGGGAAAGAAGGCGCACTGTTTCCCCTGGTTAGGGGGAAGGGCGCTGGGTGCAAGCGATTCACCCGGTCAGATCGTGGACGTGCCACCGAGTTCTACGGGCTCGGTTCCTGAGAGAACACGGGACGATACTGACTCAACTCGGAGATTGTAGAATCTCGCCAAAGTGTTAGGTGTTGCCCAGCCTGCTGCTCTACAAATGTCTGCTAGGGCAATGCCCCTAGCCAGTGCCCACGAGGACGCAACACTCCTAGTGGAGTGGGCTCGGACCCGCAAAGGGGGGGGGCACGGCCTGGGTGTGATAAGCCAGGGAAATGGCGTCGACAACCCAGTGGGCGAGTCTCTGCTTGGAGACAGCATTCCCTTTCTGCTGTCCCCCAAAGCAGATGAAGAGCTGCTCAGAGCGTCTGGTGCTCTGTGTGCGGTCCAGGTAAATATGTAAGGCACGTACTGGACACAGCAGTGAAAGGGCTGGGTCTGCCTCCTCCCGGGGCAGCGCTTGCAGGTTCACCACCTGATCCCTGAAGGGTGTGGTAGGAACCTTGGACACGTAGCCCGGTCAGCGGTCTTAGGATCACGAAGTGTCCGCCGGACCGAACTCCAGGCAAGCGTCGCTAACAGAGAACACATGCAGGTCCCCGACCCTCTTGATGGAAGCGAGCCGATCAGCAGGGCGGTCTTGAGAGAGAGGGCCCTGAGTCCAACTGAGTCAAGCGGCTCGAAGGGGGTCTCCGGAGTCCCATAAGGATGACCGAGAGATCCCAGGAGGGAAACAGGTTAGGCCGGGAGGAGTCATCCTCCGGGCACCTTTTAGGAACCTGACGATTAAGTCGTGCTTACCAAGAGACTTGCCGTCTACCGTGTCGTGGTGGGTCAGCGACAGTGGCAAAATACACCTTGAGGGTGGAGGGGGACAGCCTCCTCTCCAGCCTCTCCTGAAGAAACACGAGCACTGACCTAACTGCGCACTTCTGCGGGTCTTCGGCTCGGGAAGAACACCAGTCAGTGAACAGACGCCACTTCAGGGCGTAAAGATGCCTGGTCGAAGGGGCTCTGGCTTGGTTAATAGTGTCTATGATGGCAGAAGGTAGGCCGGCTAGATCCTCCGCGTCCCGTCCAGGGACCAGACGTGGAGATTCCAGAGGTCTGGATGCGGATGCCAGAGCGTGCCCTGTCCCGGAGAAAGAAGGTCCTTCCTCAGGGGAATTCGCCAGGGAGGGGCTGTCATGAGGAGCGTGAGATCCGAAAACCACATCCGGTTGGGCCAGTAGGGGGCCACCAGAGTGACTTGCTCCTTGTCCTCCCTGACCTTGCATAGCACCTGTGCAAGAAGGCTCACTGGGGGAAAAGCGTACTTGCGCAGCACCGCGGGCCAGCTGTGTGCCAGAGCATCTGTCCCAAGGGGAGCCTCTGTGAGGGCATACCAGAGCGGACAGTGGGAGGTTTCCTGGGAGGCAAACAGGTCTACCTGGGCCTTGCCGAACCTGTCCCAAATCAGCTGAACCGATTGGGGGTGGAGCTCCACTCTCCGCCGGGCAAGTTTTGCCTTGACGGCGCGTCCGCTATCACATTGAGGTTGCCGGGGATGTGAGTGGCGCGCAGTGACTCCAGTCACTGCTGAATCCAAAGGAGGAGACGACGGGCGAGCTGTGACATGTGGAGGGAGCGTTCTCCGCCTTGGCGGTTTATGTAGGCCACCACCGTGGTGCTGTCTGTCCTGACTAGGACATGCTTGCCACGAATCAACGGAAGAAATTTCTTCAGGGCAAGAAAAACAGCCAGCAGCTCTAGGCAGTTGCTGTGCCAGCGCAGCGGGCCTCGGTTCCACCAGCCTGCGGCTGCGTGCCCGTTGCACATGGCGCCCCAACCCAATTTGGAGGCGTCGGTTGTAACCAGAACGCGACGGGACACCTGCTGCAAGGGTACTCCTGCCCGTAGAAAGCAGAGGTCTGGCCAGGGTTTGAAGGTTTGGCGGCAGGCGGGGGTAACTTCCACGCCGTGCGTGCCGTGGCGCCATGCTCGTCTCGGGACTCAAGTCTGGAGCCAATGCTGAAGTGGTCTTATATGCATCAACCCCAGTGGCGCGGCCGCCGCGGAGGATGCCATATGCCCCAGGAGCCGTTGGAAACGTTTCAAAGGGACCACGGTGCCTGGTTCGAAAGAAGCGAGGCATTGCAGCACTGACTGAGCACGCTCGTTGGAGAGACGTGCTGTCATTGAGACTGAGTTTAACTCCAAACCGAGAAAAGAGATGCTCTGGACCGGGGTGAGCTTGCTCTTTTCCCAGCTGACCTGAAACCCTAAACGGCCGAGGTGCTCGAGCACCTGGTCTCTGTGTGCGCATAGTAATTCCTGCGAGGAGGCCAAAATGAGCCAATCGTCGAGGTAATTGAGTATGCGTATGCCCGCTCCTCGTAGCGGGGCAAGAGCCGCCTCTTCGACCTTCGTGAAGACGCGAGGGTACAGAGACAGGCCGAAGGGGAGGACCTTGTACTGATACGCCTGGCCGTCGAACGCGAACCGTAGAAAGGGTCGATGTCGAGGGCGAATTGAGACGTGGAAGTACGCGTCCTTCAGGTCTACCGCTGCGAACCAATCTAGATGCCGGACGCCAGATAGAATTTGTTTCTGGGTAAGCATTTTGAACGGGAGTTTGGACAAGGTCCGATTGAAAACTCGCAGGTCCAAGATCGGTCGTATGCCGCCGCCTTTCTTGGGTACAACAAAGTAAGGGCTGTAGAAACCAATTCGGGCACTGATGTAAAATGTGTACAATATGTTTTTTCTGTATAATACACGGATGACCTACTACATTTGCAATATGAGCATTATACAACTTAGCTTACTGTATCCCAAAATACAATGCAATCAGCTTGACCTTCCATTTCCAGGATTTTTAACATCTCTTTCTTGACAAATGTTTGAGCAGACTGCTAAATGTTAAGACATTTGTTCACAAAATTGGATATTTCCAAGATGATAACTGAATGCCACTTACTGTTCATGTGACAACAATGTACACTGTTAGTCTACTGTTTATAACATTGATAATGGTGTAATACCTATACTGTTTCACTCATTCAAGAAAATGTAAGCAGTATACATTGTATACTGCTCAGTATTCAGTAAGCAAGCTAGTATTCCATTCTGAACCTAGTCATTCTCAAAGCTTTGCAAATGAGCACAGGTAAAGCAGTGTCTGTTTTTACAAAGGAAAGGAAAACCCAAGCAGATATAGTGGATCAGCACCTTGCCAAAACCATTCTTTGTCATGTGCCTCTATGTCAGAGCATCCTTTGCTAACAATGTATTTTCACAAGAGGTGTTGACTCACAGCTTCTTAATGACTGTCTGGTCTGGCAGTATAGCTCTGCAGGGCTCTCCCTGACCTGGCACATACGCACAGAAACTGTTCCAGTGGCAGTCTGCTAGCCTCCATATGTCTGGCCTGTAATATACTTACAGAATTGCACATACTAACAGTAACTCTTTTCTTTATCTCATTATATTTTCACTATAACATCTCAAGAGCCAAGAAACCTGGCAAGTTATGTAGAATTGATTTAGGAAATTAAGTTTCTGTGCTACATACAACAACTTTAAGTTCAGGTATTCTTTTAAGTGTTATACTGCTTGCTTGTAATTATTTTCCACCATAAGTTTGTTTACGTGTTTTATAAAAAATGAAGAGAGCAATAAAATTGACAGAGGAAGATTGAAAACACATTATGTATAATTTCTGCAAGTTTTACAACATTTGACAAAGTAGAATATTTATACAATGTTTTGTGCCTTTTGTACTTTGCACATTGCAAAGGATATATGCTGGTAGCATTTTATTTTACAGTACTTTTCTGCTTTTACATACTATATAATTACAGCAACTACAGTAATTACTAGGTACAAACCCTAAACCTAAACCTAACCCCAACCCTAAACTTAACCCATATTAATTTCATATTTATTACTATTCTTGGGTAAGTATTCTGAAAGTACACATACTGTCAAAAAAATTGCAACTCATATGCTTATAACACTGGATAAACATGTTATTGTATTGCATTGCACTGTACTGTGCAGTGGGTAAGCTTTTTATAAACTTTCATATTTTTGCAATTTTGTAGAAAGTTTGCATAACAACTGAAATATATTATTAAAAAAAAATATGAAAGGTTCTCACTGATATAAAAATAATAATTTCCAAAACAATAAACCCAATAAAAGAAAATCTTTTTATCAGTGGGATTTTCACTGTAGTATTTTTACTGTACATTCATAGACAGATGAACTGGCCTGGCACTGTTACATTCACACAACCTGTCAAGTCCTTACACTACCTGCAAGGACTCACTTTCAAAACATTACATGATTATACTCTAACAAATGCTATTAAAAAAACTGCAGAGAACTAACTGACATCCCAGTTGGCAGTTCACAAATAACATGAGGATTCTTTTTTATCAGGATTTTAAGTTAAAAATGTAGACATGTCAAAGGCAAATTTTATTTAGGTGCTAAACTGGTCACCACTATTTTTTTTTTTTAAACCGTTTTCAATAAGCTTTTAGCATTTTCTGCAATTCAATTAAATATTCATTCAGTGTGGTGCATGCATTTCTAAAAAATTACAAATATTCCATGTAGTCTCTAAATTAATTTAAGGCCATGAAAACTGCTTGTACAATTTGTAAAATTATACAAGAATTAGAAACAGTAATGTTGTTTAAAATAGTGACACTGCAGATTATTGATGTCATGGCTTGACATGGCTTCTCATATCAGCTACCACAATAAGCAATAGCCACCCAACATGTTCCAAATGTACCAAATAATACAGAGCTCACTCTGTAAGGTGACCTCTTCTGCTTGATATCTGTAAGTACAGGTCACAGAGAGGGTGTTTAAGTGGATCATTCATAATAAAGAATTTCAGAATATTGCACATATAAATATTTGAACTGATTTACCATTCATCACTGTTTGATATAGAACAGAATGGTTCAACAGGGAATTGCTTAGACTTGACTATGGGTTGACAGGTGATGTGCCACTAACTTGCTGGATGGTGATATTTTTTTCTTTGCAAACCAGGTTCAAAGCAGGCCACAAAGAACTATTATGAGGCTGGTTGCTTTGGAATTATTGTGGCTGCTGCCTCTGGCTGTTTGTCTGTCTGTATCTGTGGCTGAACAGTGACTGCAGTGCTGAGAGGTGCTGAGTCCTGATTGCATCTCCTGTGCCACCACTGCTTCCTGGCCCTGCCTTTGACCAGAGCTGTGCACAGAATTTAAATGAGCTTTGTGAAGGAACAAGAGGTTGTCTGCCTCACTGTGTGTGTGTGTGTGTGTGTGTGTGTGTGTGTGTGTGTGTGTGTGTGTGTGTGTGTGTGTGTGCGCGCGCGTGTGTGTGTGTGTGTTTGTGCGTGTGTGTGTTTTGGAGGGGTGGGGGTTGCTGGTTTCAATGTTGAGAAGAGGTTTTTACAAGCTTCGTGTTCCACTAGTTTTTTTTATTTTGCAAGCAATCAGTGGCACTAACGTTGAAGGGACATGCCATGCTCCCCTAAAAACCTCATACACAACCTGTCAAGAACATGTCATAAGTAACATTTAATGTAATTAGCAAAAACGTACTTACATCATCATAAAAATAACGTGACAATGCTAAAAAATCTTAATAAACAATAGTGTTATTTTAATTATTAGTATTACTAAAAAAAAACTCAACTTTAAAATGAGGGATGGGAGTGGTGCTTAGAGGTCATGAAAATAATGCGACTGCAAACAATTCTAAGGCTTCATTTCATATGCCAATTATGAAATAATTTAATAATATTAATAATAATATTGTGATTATGATAATTTTTATTAGAATCATTATTATCATTATGGGGTAAAAATGTGAAAAATCTGACGAGGACATATTTCTTGAGATTCGTCCTACGCCCAGGGCCGGCGCTACCTATAGGCGAACTAGGCAGTTGCCTAGGGCCTCGGCCTTGGAGGCGGGGCCTCCAAAACATACACATGCTTATCCACCAATCAAGAGCAGCAAAATACTATGCTGTTTGTCCATTGGATATAACAATTGTCATTCACCTGTAGTTAAACCAATTAATATCACCGTTTACATGCGAGTCACTCCCAACCTCTGAATTTATGAATGAAGAGATTGTAGATTAATAAAATCCAACTTTTCTGCAAATTTATCTGATGGCGCCGAAACGAACTCATCCTTCAGGGGCTGCTAAGCGTAAGGCTAAGCAGGCACGCAAAGAAAGTGCAGCTCGTGATTCAGGTATCATCTATTTTTGAGTGATTGTAATATATTGTAAAAAAATACGATCAGCGTCATTTTGAGATAGATCATTTGACGGTTATTTCCAGTTCAAAAGAGCGCGAGCACCGTTGATGGACTGAATTCGCTTCTGACACTTTGAATCCGAGCGTATGTAATGCAGACTTTTGTTAGAAAAAAGAAATACGTTCTAAATGAACCGTCCGAAAGAGTCTGATTCGCGGAAATGAATTGGACTTCCAGTCACTGTTGGAGAGATAGAGGCGAATTCATGATTAACTGTTGAACTGAATCTTACAAAGGAGTCGATTCTCCTCGATGGAATCGATTACAACCTGTGGAATAGAATCTTGATTCCTAACGCCTCTGAATCAAGGAATCGATTCTTTTAGAATCGATTTCCAGCCCTAGTCAGGAGCTGACTCGCAAAATACTACAGAAAAAGTAAAGTTTGTCAGTCAAAGAGCAAACGCACTGTACTAAAGCATTGTTTATTATGTTTTAAAACAGTCTGCATATCTTCTAAAACGCAGATGTTTAGCCTACATTAACTGCTCTAGTCTATCATAATAGACTATAGACCATAATAGACTTCATTTTTTTCGTTTTCCAATCATAAATACTGTTGCAATATTTATTGAAAATAAGTATGCAATCTTAAGCATATGAATAAGCACACAATTACAGTTGACGAAATTAACTTGTCTTTTCACTTCCACTAGCAGCTGATTTGTGTATCATAAGGTATTTCTCTACAATAAATGCCTAATATGACTATTTAGTCTATCAAAAACAAAACGGTTCATTATCCTAAATAGTGGGTTAGTGTGTTACAATAAATAAATTACTGAACAAATTACTGCAAAAAACTTCATGACTTCTAAAAAAAAAAGATGACTTTTCAGATGATTTTTTTTTTGTTTACCTTAATTAAAGTTACATTAATATGCACATTTAAGTAAAAATATAAAAATACTGATAACAGGTTTTGTATAAATAAAATGGTTAAGAATCATATATGTTTTCAAGTCTTTTTTATTAAATTATGTTTTATTAACAAAGTTCGGGAGGAGCACATTCAGATAATCAACGAGATAAGAGGTATATATACTGCAGACTTACCTCTGTTCATTGACAGTTTATCAGCATCCCTCCACCGCCCCATCTCCTCACTTTGATTTTTAATAATCTCTTATTGGATGTAAACAACACAATCCAAAATACAATGCAATCCAATGTAATACTGTGTAAATCTGGCCAAAATTCAGAGCCTGGAGCCCTCCCCTGGACAGCATGCCAAATACGCATAATCTTTACTCTATTTAATTTGATGTAAGTGTGAACTCGTGAATTCTGAAAGGTGGAGGGGAGGAGGGCATGGCGGGGGGCCTCCAACATACATTTTGCCTAGGGCCTCCAAATGTCTAGAACCGGCCCTGCCTACGCCACCCCGATTGATGCAAGTCACTACTTCTCCCCAATTTGGGCATTCCAAATTGGGGAGAAGAAGAAAAAAAAAGAGATTCGCCCCTATATACTTATGGATGTTCAGATCAGATCTCATCATCAAAGGCAGCATCAGTCACTGCTTTTAACTGCAGGTTCGGAACCCTCTGTATGTCTGTGTTTAGACACATTCTGTTTCATTTATGTCTCAGCTCAGCTGGTGAAGTTCAGCAGAACAGATTGTCTTTAGGGACACAAGGCTGGGGAATGGCAAGTATTTTGGAAGAGGATAGGGTGAGAGCTGTTAGCTGGATGTATGACAGGGTGGAAAAGAGGCGAAGAATCTGTGTGCTCTCTGCATCAGCATAATGGGGGTTTTGTGTGCCTCTAACCCTGAAAGAGAGAGAAAGAGAACTAGTAAAGGGGCAAGTGTGTCGGCTTGCAAGGTATCCAGTGTATATATGTGTGACGCAGTGTAGAGTGTGCCCTGCAACTGCTCAGGAGTGGCAAATGGCCCTGCTGATTTAGCTTTTAACAAAGGCAAGCATTCAAATGTATTAGCCTCTGCTCCAAGACGGGGGTTACAACGAGACAGCTCGACTGATAAATATTCATTAAAACTCTGACATTTCTGCAGTGTTCTTACTCTCTCACGCCAGGGTTCTTTCTCTGTCTCTTTTCATGTGCCTTCTTTCATTATGATTTGCATGCAAGATGCCACCTGCACTGCTTTGCTCCGGGAGGCTCATAGAATTGCATAGAAACTCAGAGGACCAGGAGATGGTGCCCCCTAGTGTTCCCTTATTTTATTCTGTCTCTGTCTCTCGCTCTCTCTATCAATTTTAAATGTCAACATACTTTATTGGCATGATTGTTTGCTTTAAATATTGTGCACACACACACACACACACACACACACACATAAAACAGGGGCAGACAAGGGGATAGTAATAATAATAATAATTATTATTATTATAAAAAGGTGCCACTTGTGTTTTACCATTTTAAAATAAAAAATAATATTTACAATATACAGTACAATATAAAACATGGCAATAATAAAAATAAGGTGCCAGTTACGTTAATACAAATTATAATTGCGATATTCAATATAAATAACAGTATTGTTAATAAAAAATAATAATTAGAATGTGCAGAAAACAGCAATGAAAATAATAAAGTTTTGTTAATTAAAAACAAACAAAGTTTAAAAAAACAATTACAATATACAATGATAATAATAAAAATAAGGTTATGGATCTGTTAATAATAATTGTTTAAAAAACTATTTAAACCAATAATACAATATTAAATACAGTAATAATACAAATAAGGTTCCAGATGTGTTGATAAATATAATAATGGTCATGTACAGTATAAAATACAGTAGTGATAAAAAAAAAAAGGAATTGCCAGTTTTGAGAATAAAAAAATAATAGTTGCAATTAACAATATAAAATAATAAAAATTAAGGTGCCAGTTGTGTTAATAAAAAAAGGTGCCAGCTGTGTTCAAAACACCTTTGCTATTGAAAAGTTAACCATTCACAATATACAATATATATATATATATATATATATATATATATATATATATATATATATATATATATATATATATATATATATATATATATAAACTAATTAAACAAACTTTAAGGAAAAGATAAGATATGATTTAAAGCTGCTGTATGGAAGATTCAGAAACCCTTGTTATTAATGACACCTGTGGCCGTTAAGTGAACTGCAGCCATCTAGCTGTTTCTCGTGCTCGCGCTACTGCACACACTCCATAGGGATGTGAATGAGCGAGCATAGACCAAAACAACGAGGTAAGGTACAAAGAGACTGAATGTGATTACCCGGCATCATGCTGACAGATGAGGTAGCATGATTAAAATTACACAGTTATGATTGTTTTACTACAAACTTTGAAACAAAACTAAAAACTACTCATCAGCTAACATAGCATGCTGATACAGACATATAGATACATACTACCAAACTATACCAGACATTTTACTGTTGCACTGCACTGTTATGTTGCACTATTGTATGTTTTGTATGTTATATGTTATACTACGAATAAGAAACCAGCATATTTGCTTAACTTTATCCTGTACACCTGACTTTTAGTATAAAGAGAAGATCGTTGAAATTATTTATTTGAAAGTTACGAAGCAAGGTAGCTTTGTAGCTGACTCTGAGTCCAGTGTAAACTCGTTTCCATGACTACACCGGAAATGTTCATGCTCAACCACTATGACGATAACGTTGGTTTGTAATGTAAATTATAATGTGTCTTGTTTATTGTAATTCTGTGTAGTAGTGTGACTTAAAGCTGTTATGTTGTCATTGTTAAATTTATTGAAGAAGAAAAAGGGTTGTTTATTGATAGTCACATGATTAACCCCAGAAGCTCTGAGAGCAGCGTGTCAGAGAGAAGAGAGAGTGGCGGGTGAAAGCAGCGAACTTTTAAGCTCCGTCTATTTTCTACAGCTGGTTTACCAGGCAAACACGGTAATAGTTATCGAGTTATGTTGTTAATCAATGTTAAAGTTTGTGTACAAGGTGATGTGAGACATGTTGTATTAGTCTGTATAAGAAATGGAGTATATGTGTGTTGCGTTGAATGTTTGTATTTGAAAATTGTTTTGTTTGTCTTTTAGTTTTCACGGTGTTCCATGATACGGCAAAGAAGAATAAATGTGAATGTGAACATCAGTAAGAAGCGTGGACTCATTTAAAACCAGTGTAGTTACAGTGAAAACGTGGCCTAACTCCATAATACAGAGGTCTTCAATGTGCGGCTCTGCTTCATATCCTGTGGTGAAATTCAGGCCTTCGGTGTGCGACTCTGCTTTGTATCCTGTAGCGAACTTCAGGTCTTCAGTGTGCGGTTCTGCTTCATATCCTGTGGTGAAATTCAGGCCTTCGGTGTGCGGCTCTGCTTCGTATCCTGTGGTGGAATACAGGGTTCAGCGTGTAGTCTGTTCAATCGTATGCAGTTTTACTGCAGCGGACAGCACTCATTTCAGGTCAGACTGTACAATACTGAAATTCAGAATAAGTCCTCTGGCAAAGATGGACAGGTCCACAATAATGCTGTAAAAAGAGATTGATTGCTACGAAATATGAGTCAACAGTTGAGACATTGAATAAGAATAAAAGTTCCTGATTGTACCGTCCTGTTCGGCTCTAAAGCCTTACTATAAATTTAAGGACATTTATAAATCACAAATGTTGGCACAGTTGAGTTTATCTGCCATTTAAGTGTCAAATTCTAAATGAGCAACAGTGTTAGTCATATGTTAAAGGTGTAAAAAATTAAGCCAATTCAAAGTGCTGCATTGTCTATCTCAGTAAATTCACGTGCTTGTAATTTACCTTTCTTCCCCTTGAGTGTCAAAATGTCAGTTCTCACAGAATCGTTGTCTCAGGATGGTGAGGTATCTAGGCAGGTTGATTCCCTGTCTGAAGTGCAGGGCGTTTTAGACTCTAATTCTAGGGCAGTAGAAAAGAGGAAATAACAGATCATACTAGAAATAAGAAAGCTAAAGCAAAGCTCAAAGAGCCTTCTGCAGCTGAAACACAGTTAAATGATGAACTAAGGAAATCCTCCCGTGACAGACGTCCAACACCTAAAATGATAGAGCTGATGGAGCAAGAAGTCATTCAAAGAGAAAGGAAATTCAATTCAGTGTATGAGAAGTGGAAAATACGAGTCAAGAATGCTCGTTCAAGATTGAAGCAGGCATGCTCTGAGAGTGATTTGTACGATATGATGGATGAGGTTGAGAAGCTTGAGTCTGAATTAAGGGAGTTATATGACAACATACGGCTCAAAAGTGCGCCAAGCCAAGAGGTACGGAGGAAAATTGATGCCAGTGTAGCGGTGACGGCGGATTTGTTAGGATTAATGAGAGTTCGTCTTACTGAGGGAGATGAAGAGTTCGATGGTGAGGCGGAAGGAACAAGGTTACGCATGCTGCTTAATAGTGAATATGCCAAGTCCATATATGGATCCACAGTTTCCAAGGCGACCGCACTCAGCCATCGCTCTAACCGTCCTTCAGAGTCACCAAGCATTTCAGTTAAGAGAGCTGAAACAGCAGCCCAGCTGGCTGCAAAGAAAGTTGAGGTTGAAAGAGAAGTAGCCATTGAAGCACAACGTCTGCAACTGAAAAGGCTAGAAAATCAAAGAGATATTGAGGTCATTGAAGCACGACTCAGAGTGTTTACTGAGGAAGAGTTAAGAGGAAAGAGTGAGAAATACAGTCCTCCATGCAGTGAAGGAGATGTTCCTGGACAACTCACTCCCTCTGCAGGATGTCTGAAGGAGCGAGTTATACAGAACGAAGCATCTTTAGTTCAGACATTACAGGAGTCAATGGCCCTTACTTGACTTCCATTACCAGAACCTCCTGTATTCTCTGGCGACCCACTGAAGTTTACAGAATGGAGCACAAGCTTCAAAGTCCTTATAGAGAGACGATGTTCAAATCCGGCAGATAGGTTGTTCTACCTACAAAGGTACATAAATGGAGAAGCGAGGTCTGCTCTAGAGGGTGGCTTCTACAGAAAAGATGAAGAGGCATACCAGCAAGCATGGCAGAAGCTGAATGCAAGGTACGGTCACTCCTTCGTGGTGCTGCATGCTTTCCGAGAGAAGCCTAATAAGTGGCCAAGGATAGGCGCTAAGGAGTATGTCAAGCTGAGAGAGTTTAGTGATTTTCTGCAAACATGTAGTGATGCTATGCCTCACATCAAGGGTCTTCAGGTTCTGAATGACTGCGAAGAGAATCAGAAAATGCTAGGGAAACTCCCTGACTGGATAACGTCCAGGTGGAATCATCTTGTCACGAAGCAGTTGGATCAGGACAAAGACTATCCAAGCTTCAAAGAATTTGCTTCATTCATCTCAAAGGAAGCACGCATAGCATGTAATCCAGTGTCATCATTACATGCACTAAAGCCTGAGGAAAAGTTGTTAAGGGAAATAAAACGTCCAAAGGCAAATACTTTCGCTACTAATGTGAAAGCTTCAAACGCTTCAAGTATCACAGTCAAATCCTACAATGTAGATGAAACCAAGTTGAGGGAGTTCAGTAAGTCAAGCAAAGGAGGCATACCAACTTATAACTCAAACACAGCCAAGTGTATACTTGTGGAGAGAATCATTCCATACATAAGTGTAAAAGCTTAGTGGAAAGGTCTGTGGAGGAAAAGAGGAAGTTCGTCCAAGATAATAAGCTATGTTATGCATGTCTGAGGAAGGGACACATTTCGAAGGACCGTAGGAACAAAGCTATATGTAATATATGCAAAAGACAACATCCCACTCCATTGCACGAAGACCGTCCCTCAGTGAACCAGGCTTCTTTGCAAGGTGTCCAACAAGCTGAAGAAAACACATCCTCACTATCGTGTTGTGTGAATGGAGGTGAGGGTGGGAGCACCTCAATGATTGTTCCAGTATGGATCTCTTCACATGGAAACCCAGAGTCTGAAACCCTGGCTTATGCTCTATTGGACACTCAAAGTAGTCACACATTTGTGGACCAGGAACTTTGTGGAAGGTTGCAAGCATCTATGGAATCAGTAAAATTAAAGCTTTCCACTATGATGGGAAGGGATTCCATTGTGGAAAGTCAGAGAGTCAGTGGACTCAGAGTCAGAGGATTCTCTTCAGATTGCCTCATTAACCTGCCTCCCATCTACACAAGGTAATTCATTCCACTCGAACGTGCGCACATCCCCACATGTGAGACTGCTAATAGGTGGAAGCATTTAGCAGTCATAGCCCCCGAGATGTCTCCATTAATGAATTGTGGAGTGGGACTTCTGATTGGTTACGACTGCTCCAGAGCCCTGGCACCGCGAAAGGTCCTTACTGGAGGTGACTATGAGCCTTACGCTGTAAAGACTGACTTAGGGTGGAGCATCGTAGGCAGATCACCACAGCGCTTGAATTCCAGGGATGTGACTGGGCTGTGTCATCGGATAGCTGTCAGGGAAGTTCCGCAGGTGACACCAGCTGCTATTAAAGCCCTCAAATCTGATTTTGCAGACACTAGATCAGGAGAGAAAAGCATATCTCAAGAAGATATTCAATTTCTGCAAGTCTTAAAGGATAGAATCCATCAGAACGAGTGCGGTTATCTTGAGATGCCTCTTCCATTCAAAGTACGTCCTCATCTTCCTGATAATAAGAGGCTTGCTTTAATCCGCCTGAAGCATCTTAAAAGGAAATTGGATAGAGATCCTAAATTTAAGGATGATTATGTAAGATTCATGGAAGGCGTCTTCAAGGATGGGGAAGCAGAGGAAGCAGATGAGCAAGCGGAGTCAGGAAGTGTGTGGTACATCCCACATCAAGGTGTTTATCATCCGAGGAAGCCAGATAAGATCAGGGTAGTTTTCGACTGCTCTGCAAATTATGAAGGCACCGCTTTAAACGACCATCTGCTGACAGGACCTGATCTTACAAACGGGCTGATTGGAGTGCTCTGCCATTTCCGCAAGCATCCCATTGCTGTTATGTGTGATGTGGAAAAAAATTTCCACAGGTTTCACGTCAGCAAGGAAGATAGAGACTATTTACGATTCCTGTGGTGGGATAATGGTACAGAGTCAGAGCCCAGGGAATACCATATGACTGTCCATCTCTTTGGAGCATCTTCATCCCCAGGCTGTGCCAATTACGGTATGAAGCATATTGCCAGTCAAAATGAGGAGAAATACCCTGAAGCAGCTAGCTTCATCAGAAATAACTTTTATGTAGACGACGGCCTTATAAGCTTAGAGTCAGTCGACAAGGCAATCAGGCTGGTAAAAGAGACCCAAGCATTGTGTGCTGAAGGAAAGTTGCACCTTCATAAATTCATCTCTAACAGTCGAGAGGTACTTAAGTCCATCGGTGTTAACGAACGCGCTGCTGAGGTGAAGAATGTAGATCTCAACTGTGATGATCTTCCATTCCAGAGAGTGCTAGGAGTTAGATGGAATGTAGAAGGTGACGTCTTTTCCTTCAATGTTTCACTTGACGAGAAGCCAATTACACGACGTGGAGTCCTTTCAGTTTTGGCGTCAGTATATGACCCATTAGGATTCTTGGCACCATTCATCCTACCAGGAAAACGGGTGCTACAAGAGATGTGTCAAAAAGGCATCGGTTGGGATGAGCTACTTCCAAGCGAATTAAAGCCAAAGTGGGAGAGCTGGATCAGTGATCTAAGAAATCTTGACAAGATTCAGATTCCAAGATGCTTCACACCTGAAAATTTTGGAAAAGTTCTGAGAGTAGAACTGCATCACTTTTCAGATGCCAGTAGACAAGGCTATGGTCAGTGCTCATACATTAGACTGGTGAGCAAAGATAAGGTGCATTGTACTTTGATTATGGGCAAAGCAAGAGTTGCTCCTATAAAAATAGTCACTATACCAAGACTAGAATTGACTGCTGCAGTAATCTCTGCTGCTATGAGCAGTATGCTAAAAGAGGAGCTAGAGATCAAGATCGACAGAGAATATTTCTGGACAGACTCACAAGTAGTTCTTGGTTATATTAACAACATAGCCAGAAGGTTTCATGTCTTCGTGGCAAACCGTGTCCAGAGAATCCGGGAAACCACTGACTCAAGGCAGTGGTTCTATGTTGATACAGAGCACAACCCTGCTGATCACGCCTCAAGAGGTCTCAAAGTATCAGAGCTGATCAAGTCTAACTGGTTCACTGGACCCAAGTTCCTGTGGGAGAGAGAGGTAGTTACAGCCCAAGGAACCTCAGAGCTACTGATAGGAGATCCCGAGGTTAGGTTAACCCAAGTCTTGAAAACGGACATTTCAAGGCAAGTCGATTTTCAAGAAAGACTCGCAAGGTTCTCAAAATCGTCTACGGCCGTAAAGGTTGTCGCTCGGATACAACGGTTGGCCAAGAGAATCAAGGTCACAGATCCTCTTAATGTTGAGGAGAGAAGGAGAGCTACTCATACTCTCATCAAGCTTGCACAGAAAGATGCCTTTGGAAAGGAGTTACACATTCTCCAGACATCGGGAAAACTGCCTTGTAACCACCAACTGTATCAGCTAGACCCATTCCTCCAAGATGGTATAATGAGGGTGGGGGGACGTCTGAGGAGAGCATCCGCACCTCTGGATCTGAGACACCCTATAATCCTCCCAAAGGATGGTGTTGTCACGCGCCTTGTCCTTGCTCACCACCATGAGAAAACGCAACATCAGGGCAGAGGACAAACGTTGAATGAACTCCGGGCCAATGGTTACTGGATTATTGGTGGCAGTAAGGCAGCAGCCCAGCACATAAAGCAGTGTGTCCTGTGTAGAAGAGCCCGTGCACCTCCAGAGGAACAACGGATGACAGACTTACCCAAAGACCGTATTGACCCCTCCGCACGTTCACATACTGCGGTATGGACTGTTTTGGTCCCTTCAAGGTCGTAAGGAGAACAAACGATACGGTCTCCTTTTTACATGTTTGAGCTCCAGAGCAATCCACATAGAAATGGTGGATGATATGACGACTGATGCATTCATCAACGCTTTACGGTGTTTCTTAGCTATTCGTGGGGTCGTCAGACATATCAGATCAAGGATCAAACTTTGTTGGAGCACGAAATGAAATGGAAAGAGCCCTCAAAGAAGTAGATAAGGAAAGAGTGGCTACATACTTGGCGGATAAACAGTGCGATTTCTGCATGAATGCACCAGCCTCGAGTCATGCCGGAGGTGCATGGGAGCGGCAGATCAGAACAGTAAGGAGTGTGCTCAACTCAGTTCTAGCTCACAGTGCTGGAAGATTGGATGACACTTCTTTAAGAACCTTCTTTTACGAAGCTATGTTCATTGTAAACAATCACCCTCTAACTGTTGACAGTATCAGTGATCCCACTAGTATAGAGCCATTAACACCAAACCATTTGCTCACTATGAAATCCTCTGTTCCTTTGCCCCCACCTGGCAACTTTGTTAAGGAAGACTTGTATGCCAAAAAACGTTGGAGACGGGTGCAATACCTGTGCGAGCAATTCTGGAACAGATGGAGGAAAGAATATCTGGTCAACATTACTCTTAGTCAACGATGGCATGTACCAAGGCGCAATGTGCAAGTCGGCGATATTGTCATTGTAAAGGAAGAGGAGCTTCCTCGTAATGAGTGGAAACTTGCCAGAGTTCTTAAAATACATGAAAATGATGATGGACTGGTGCGAAGAGTTACAATACAGATTGGAGAGCGCCTCAACAAACCCTCCATCGTTGAGCGAGCCATTCAAAAGTTAGTTATTCTCGTAGAGAGCAGCTAAAGTTCTACTTCATAGTTCTGTTACAGTTAGTCACTAATTACATATTTCTTCTGAGTTGTTATAGGAAATTGTTTTCTTCAACCTTTGAGTAGTGAAGAAAGTACTTTCAGTTGATATTGTAACATTTAACTTTTATGTGATGTATTCTGCATATTACTCAGTTTCAGATGTTTATGAGTAATCTTAACGACTGTTTTGAAATAACCATTGATTAATGGGATTAATGTACACAAAACACCAAGGTTGTACGATTTGTTATTAATCATTCAAAGGTCATTTGGTGGGAGTGTAGCTGACTCTGAGTCCAGTGTAAACTCGTTTCCATGACTACACCGGAAATGTTCATGCTCAACCACTATGACGATAACGTTGGTTTGTAATGTAAATTATAATGTGTCTTGTTTATTGTAATTCTGTGTAGTAGTGTGACTTAAAGCTGTTATGTTGTCATTGTTAAATTTATTGAAGAAGAAAAAGGGTTGTTTATTGATAGTCACATGATTAACCCCAGAAGCTCTGAGAGCAGCGTGTCAGAGAGAAGAGAGAGTGGCGGGTGAAAGCAGCGAACTTTTAAGCTCCATCTATTTTCTACAGCTGATTTACCAGGCGAACACGGTAATAGTTATCGAGTTATGTTGTTAATCAATGTTAAAGTTTGTGTACAAGGTGATGTGAGACATGTTGTATTAGTCTGTATAAGAAATGGAGTATATGTGTGTTGCGTTGAATGTTTGTATTTGAAAACTATTTTGTTTGTCTTTTAGTTTTCACGGTGTTCCATGATACGGCAAAGAAGAATAAATGTGAATGTGAACATCAGTAAGAAGCGTGGACTCATTTAAAACCAGTGTAGTTACAAGCTTGCCATTCGTCAGCGTTATCAGGCAAGATCAAGTTAGCTCACATTACAAAGGTCAATCCTTATGGCACTATATTTCACATGCTTTGCAGTTATGTAAGCTTACAAATAAGAAGAACACCAATTCAGGGTTGGATTTAGTCCCCAAAACCGAACAAAGGTCCCTCCAGGAAACAAATGACCTGCCGATGTTCACTGTAGTTTTCGCTCGACCATGATCATGCTTAGCCAGACGGGATTCAGTAGATAAATGTTTTTGGGCTTATTCTGAGTTTGTGTAGTCGGTGTTGTGTTGGATCCGGACGTTTGTTGGATTCCATCTTTAAGATAACGTTTCCTAGTGTTGCAGTTTGTTGTCACTTTTGAATAGTGGAAGAGAAGGACTGAGGCAAGGCTCTTGGTAGCGCGCATAAAAGTCACATCCTTTGGACTTTCCCGGCAAAAGCGACTCGCTCCTTTCGCATGAAAATCAACCAATAGGCAACCTTGGAAGTACGGGAACGGCAAATGTTTTAAGTTGCGTAACAAGCTGTTCACACATTGGCAAATACAAATAGTTACATATTGCACCTTTATGTCTACACAGTACAGACAATAAATTAACCAGTGGTTATGGAGATTAGCAGCAATTGGTTTCTGAGGGTGTGCAGTTAAATTATAAATTTGGCAGTGACAGATGCATTACTGCTCTCCACCAGTAACCAGTAACAGACCAGTATTTGATCTCTTTCAGGCAGCTGAGGAAATTGTGGAGTGAGCTTTGAGATTTGTTCAATGTATTTCTCTTTTAAATCTCTTAATTTATTATAGGTAACGAAAAAGTCATTTTCTTGGACATTCGCTATTCCCCAGATTCAAGACTAGGTTTATCATGTGACCCTTTCAGTCATGTTCACGTGACTGTGTGGAGGGCTGTTTGGCACCACATGTGGTCCTCTCTCCCAATGTATGGGAGAGGGAGAGAGACAAGGAATTGAAACAAAAAGGGGGGGAAAATCCAGCGTCTCAGTGTGTGTCACTGGAGTGGAGTCTGCAGCCTGCCTGTCTGTTTATGTGTGGCAGCTAACACTTGGGTAAGTTCTCTGATACTTGCATTCATTCGTGCTTCACTACAGTGTAGTCATTGTTGTGCATGGAGAGCTCCCATGTAAATATTGTTATGCTCTCATGAAACAGAAAGCATGGCACTGTAACAGTGGGTTTCCTGGTGCACCACTGATGGCACGACCGTGCAAACCATTTAGAAATGGACAAAAAAGGCCTTTTGTTTAACCTCGCAAGAATTCTTCTCTGGTTTTCTCAATGATTGCATGTTTTGGTCTTGTCCATTGTGATCTATATTCTGAAGACTATTTCCTTAGAAATGTTAATGAGGTATTCTACTGTATTTCATGTATTGTTGGAATATCCTGCTGAAGATGTACAGGAAAAACAGGCTGGTGTAGATAATTTCCTGTTGTTAATACAGTAAGTGGAATGTTTTACTAGACTCAGTGCTTATTATCTCTTATGGGAGGTGTGTGGGAACGTAGGTGCTCATGGGATGATCATCCTCAAATAAATTTTCACAAAGGTTGAGCGTTCATGCTAATTAACATGCAATAAATCTTGTGGATGCATTTTAGTGAACAGTATTTCTTTTTTTTCTTTTTTTTTAAATTAAGTCCTCATATTATTAAAACCATTAAAAGAGAAAATACTGAATGTCATGGTTTGAAATGGCTTTGTTATTTTTTTAATGTTAAACTTTAAAAATGTTAAGTTGTAAAAAAGGTAAAATCAGTCATATAACGAAGCCATACCATTTGATAATATAAAAAATATGTTGTAGATATGAACAGTGATGGTTATATTTTAATATTGCAAAACAACACTGCAGCTTCTGCTGTTGTTCATTTCTCACAAGAAATATTTCTCAGTTTCATAACCGTTTCATAACCGTTTCACTGTAGGTGTGTATGTGTAGGCCTACAGTACATGTGTTTAGGGTTAGGTGCTCTGCTATGATTGCTGCTGACAGTAAGTCAGATCGTTTACTCTGTTTCAGCAGAAGCCCAGCTGAAGAGCATCCGCTTGCCTGTTGGCCATTACTGTGTCAGTGAGGAAAAAATGTGCTCTTTTATGCATCATCCAAAATATTGGATGACATGTGTAGCTGCCCGGGGTTTGTGTTGCAAAGTTATGTAACTGATTTTGGGCTTATGTGCATTCTTGATTTCTTTTTAATTGCTTCATTGTGGACAACCATGCAAAGGAATCATTTGAAGTAATCAAACCAAACTGGTTGTTGTAAAATAATTCTCTCTCACGCTCTGTGTGTGTGTCTTTCTCTTCTGTGAAGGGGGCTATACATAGGTGAATCGTAATGTGGTATTTGAGTTCAGTACAAAAGTAATAAATCACAGATGGGACTTTCAAGTATATTTTTACCATTGATCTATGGTGGATACTTGATGTTATAGGACATGGACTGTGCAATTGATTCAAAACAAAACTCCTACAAATGTGAGCAATACTTTATGGTTATTACCATGGTAAGCATCACTATTTAAATTGCTCATACTTAGGGTTAAGGTTTTAGGACATACTTTACATCTCACTCACCACAGTCCAGGGTTGGGGAAGTGTAACAAAATGGTGGAGTTCTCTTCCACCATCCCAGCATTAAGCATCTTAAGCACCAAAGGCTTCAGGAGGGGCAAAGCCAAAAAAACAAACAAAAGTACAATTACTAGTATGAAGTCAGAACTAACTTACCTAACAAAAAAAAATGCAAATAAACATAAATGAACCCTTTATGAGCTTCCTCACTTACAAAGGAGAAAATACAGGACTAAACAAAATGGCACCCACCTCCATACCAATTCCATATAATTGTACTATTTCATATATACAAAGTCACACATTGAGTTTAAATGAAATCCTGCTCAGTTATCAAGTGAAACAAATTACCAATTACACAGTAACTTGCAACTACAAATTTTAACTGCTACAACAATGTGCAGCAACACATGCACACCAACTGTCTGGAATGGGGGAAGGGATGCTCCTTGCATTAGAGATCTGCCTGGGCTTTATCCTGCTTCCCTCTCCCCATCAACCAGTCCAGACTGAGGAGTGATTGCCAATCATTATAGCAGACACCTGGATGTTGAGCAACCTGCAAGGGAGAGAAAGAAAGAGAGGGAGAGAACAAAAGAAAAACATGCAAAATCTCAGTTGCAATAATGCAAGTCATACATCTGCTGATGTCATTAAACATACAAATTATCACAAATAAAAATACACTTAAAATACATCCAGTGATGTAACACCAAGGATTTGGCATGTGACCCATCCTGGACCATTTGTGCTGTGGACATGAATGATACCTCAAATCATGTGGCTTGTTGAGGAGAGGTTTGCTATTACTTCAGTCAGAAACATTATTTTCGCATGGTGGACAGCAAAATGTGTGGGTAGTCAGCTTACAAAAAGGGAGTGTCCACAGACATAGCGACCAGGATATTATAGAGAATTGGGGGTGGGCTCTTTTTCTTGGGCCAGTTAGGAACTTCCTAGCAATCAACCAGAAAACCATAGCAAACATCTAGCAAAACCCTAGTAACCACCCAAACACTTCGTGAAGGTGACCTTTGCATGTTCAGGCTCTAAACCTTTTTTTAATTTTTTGTCAGAAAATAGAAATATATGGTTTTACATGTTCAATTAAAATCAGTTACATTCAATTCATAGTTTTCTTTTTAACAGTAAAAGGAAACTTGATATTGACAACTTTTATTTTTCAGCTAATGAAATTGGCCAACCCTTTTTTATTTTCAGGGGGAAAATCTTTAGTCTTAAGCCAAAAACATTAATTCATCATTGAACCATTTTAATGAAATTCATTCATCCAGAATGCCATCCTGTTTCGAGCTAATTTCTTTTGCAGTGATTGTTATAAATGTGCAGACTCTCCATATTGTGTATACTGTAAGGTGCTGTCAATGTATATTCGCAAATCTCAACATTCATGGTATTTTTTGCAAAGGCTGAGCAGGACATCTTAATTACTCCATTTACAGTGCTATGTTTGCCAGCAAGAACTACTAACAGTGTTACAGTGTTCACAAGAGCACGTATTTTGCCAAATCCCACCCTGTGAAGTTTATAAAAGCCAGTTTAGTACAGAACAGACTGTTAAATGTAAACCACCTTGACTGATCATCAGAACATGCATAGGTTTTCAAGAGTTCAACCAAAGCTTGGGGTACAGCAGCCGTGTCCAGAACATGGTGCACCAGCATTGTACCTCACATCCTGGGTGTTTTTGTTTGGTGCCATAAAGGCAGCACTGAGCTTTTCTTCCTTACAGAACATGAGCCGATTGCAGCTTGGCAGACATCCAGCAGCATTGGACTCTGAATACAGAGAGCTCTTTCATCCCCGCTCAGAATTCTCCTTACTGCAGCCAAACATTCCACAGAGCCACAGCCAAGTGCCATCACTCACTGCGCACTGTGATTAATGTGCTCGGCGGACACAACAGCTCTGCATCTGGAAACAACAGAAAGGCAATTTTATTGTTCATGTCTTAATGTGTTTTTGCAGATGTGTTGAAAATGACTATTAAAGACACTGTAAAAACAACTGTGCTGAAAAGACAAGCATTGCTGGTCACCAGCTTATGTTGTGTTTTAGGTGCTGGTCCCCCAGCATGGGATGCTGGTGTCTCCACCAGACTTTTAATCTATCTATCTTAACCAGCTTCTTCAGAAAGACCATGCTGGTCAACTGGCTTCAACAGCTTGGTTTTGCTGGTAAAAACAAGTAACAGGAATATGTATTTAAAATACAAAATATAAGTAACTGTATTCCACTTCAGTTACAATTTAAATAATTGGTCATTAGAATACAGTTACATTCAAAAAATATTTTGATTACTGAAGAGATTACTTTGCATATTATTGTCTTTTGTTTCATTTTTATATTTTGTCCTTTCAAATGGAAAACATTTATACATATAAATTATGTGATGCTAAGTCCCTTAGAACAGCAGTGAAACACTTTCTTATGATGTGTGGAAGGAATAGAAATAAATCTTGTGTAAATTGTCAGCTTTACGCTAAGATAAAATGCTATTTCTAGCCATTTTACATGCACGTTACCAGACACGTTCAGATTTTTTTATCAAGAAAATTCACATTAGATAATATTTTTTTTCTTCTAGTAAAACCATTGATATTATGGAAAAAAACATATTCTTGATAATAATTTTTGTATTGTTTTCCTGCAAAAATATCTAAAAATCCTTTTAACAAGATCAATTAGGTTAATCTTGTTTTAGAAGCAACACTGCGTAAGATATTTAGGTTTTTCAGAGAATGTATTTCTAATATGTGTATTTTGTCTCACGGTACTGGCAGAGATTTACAGTCAAAATAAGTGAAAAAAATCTACCAGTGCTGAAGGAGTAATCCAAAGTATTTAGATTACTTTACTGACCTTGAGTAATCTAACAAAATATGTTACAAATTACATTTTACAGCATGTATTCTGTAATCTGTAGTGGAAAAGAAGAAGTAACCCTCCCAACCCTATCTGTATGCTAGGGTATGCCTAAAAGTAGATAAAAATAACTTTTTAAGGCTGTACACATTTATAATTGACAGTCTTTCTCTACTGAGAATATGAGCCAAAAATATTGATGACTCATTTTGCATACACTGTTTTTGTGCAATCAGATCTCTCAAGCATGAGAATGAGAACTGATTAGCAAGAATCAGCAAGAATCATGGTTCATAGCTGTGATGTAACTAAAGCATTTTGGCTTTTATATGAGCCCTTAGATTTAGGCTGTTTAATTACCTGTTTCATTAGGAAATACATAAACACATGAGAGAAAACAACAGCTTGTCTAGTGATTGGGTTTTTAATTTGAATGGGCAGATTAGTGGTTAGTAAAGTGATGTTTTTAGGTTAAGGAGATCAGTTCTGTGTTGCATTGGATGGGTATTGATTTTGTCTGTCTATTCGACGAGTGGACGTTACAACATGTTTGGGGAATGTTTCCTGTGTGGCAGGAGGTCCCGGCTAAACTAACAGGCATTAGTGTTAAGCTGTACACAGAGACAGGAACAGGCGACTTTTGAGCATTGTGCTGGCTCTCAGCTCTCACTTTCCCACAGAGAGGTTTGTGTTGTAATTTGAGAGAGAGCTCCTTCCATGACAACCATGACATCATCACAAACCAAACACTCTCTTGGTGCTGCAAACATCCACTTGGTGCTTGGCTCAAAGGAAATGAACAGCACAGAAAATAACACCATGTCTTAAGTGCTATTTAATTTGAACTGCAGACGTGGCCGAGCCCAGTAGGTTGAGTTTGAATGTGTAGGAATATACAGTGGCCCCAAAAAGTATTTGGGCACTTACAGGGGATAGGTCACCCAAAGATTCTGTCATCATGTACTCATCCTCATACCATCCCAGATGAAGATTTTTAGAAGAATATCTCTGCTCTGTAGGTCCATAAAATGCAAGTGAATGGTGATCAGACATTTGTAGCTCCAAAAATTACATAAGACATCACAAAAATGAAACCATAAGACTCCAGTGGTTAAATCAATGTCTTCAGAAGCTATATGATAGGTGTGGGTGAGAAACAGATCAATAGTTAAGTAACTTTTTTGCAATAAATTCTCCTCCCTGCTCAGTCAATTGTTTGTTCATATCACCCCCAGCTGAGCACGGAGGAGAATTTCTAGTGAAACCTGACTTAAATATTGATCTGTCTCTCACCCAAACCTATCATATCATTCTAAAGTCATGGATTTAACCACGAGTCATTTGGAGTATGTAAAGTAGTCAATGGAAAGGAGGAGGCGAGAACCGGCTTGTCAATATAAATAATAATTTAACTCTTTCCCCGCCAGCGTTTTAAAAAAAGTTGCCAGCCACCGCCAGGGTTTTTGACGATTTTCGCTAAAATTTAATGGCCCGCAGAATATTTTCTTCCATGAATATATGAAGATGCTATATATCAAAATAAAGATCTGAGCCTCTGCTTTTAGGCAAAAAAAAAAATGATTTTATTTTATCTTCATTTGTTCTTTTTTTATTGCCACTTGAACAGAGGTAGGTTTTGTCAAAAACAACATTTCGGACAAAAAGCTGAGAAAAAGGCATTTTTATCAAACAAGTGCTTTAGTATTAGTATGGTGTTCCACTTCACGTTTGAGACCATCGCAGTCTGTTTCTTTGATCAAAGAGTGGCGTACTCTTTCAAAACATGCACGCGGGTCTTCCTTACCGTATACCACCTAAAACACGGATACCCGGAAAATTCTGTGTTTGGCGGGGAAGCGTTTTTTCATAAAACCCGGAAAATTCTGTGTTTGGCGGGGAAAGAGTTAATATAAAACTTAAACAAAAGACAAACACACACACATGACGGACATGTCCGTAAACGATCTCTCTCTCACTCACGATCCTCTGCAGTCGACCTTTATCCCTCTCGGGAGGCTTGATTAGCCTAATACGGGACCGGGTGTGTACGATCATGACCCGTCCCCGCCCTCCGCCTTGCCACAAAGTACTTTTATGATGCCTTTATGTGCATTGTATGGACCAACAGAGCTGAAATATTCTTCTAATAGCCTTTGTTTTATCCTGCATAAGAAAGAAAGTCATTCACATCTGGGATGGCATGAGGGCAAGTAAATTATGAGAGATTATAATTTTTGGGTCAACTATCCCTTAAATATCTGAATGTTATTTCATAAATACAAATACCAATTAAAGTGGTATCTGTAAACAAATGCTTTTCTTAGAACTTATTTTCTTAGACATATTGGTCTCAAGGTGATTTTTCTTTCAAATAATTGCCACTTGGTTTAATATTTTGTTATGTAAGCAAAGAGATTTGTACAGTTTAATTGCGGCTTAAGTGTCCAGAAACTTTTGGGGACTACTTTATATATTGCAACTTTAGACTCTTAGACTCTAAACAATATTTTTCAATATGTTTAAAAGTTAAATGTTTAGAAATGACCTGCATGATTATGTTGGTTTAGATCTAAGTTATTATATAGGCTTTCAGGTCATTGTTTAGATTTCAGATAAATACTTTTTAGGATTGAACTGAGGTTACACTACCTTAATAGTATTAGAAGATAAGGATTTGGCACATTGTTTCGGTATCAACTGTTTGTCCAAATAAGCATTGGTGCAAAACTTGCTCTTCAAAGTGAGAGTAATTGTGTGTGAGAGTGTATATTTGTGTGCTAGCAGGAGTCAGTATAGGTCAGTAATGCTTAGGCAAAGGTTCGGTCAAGGGTAAAGGCCACTTTATGCTAAGACAACAGAGAAGGCGGGTAATTGTGATTGGGTCAAGGGTGAGCTCCTTTGGCTTGGATCAGTTTAGCAGAGCAGAGTTATAGACAAGTGATATAAACACGAAGAAGCATCACATTCAAACAATCAGTCTTCTGTGATTGACATTCAGTAGCCATGACTGTATACAATGTAAGTGATCACTACCATTCACCTCTATGTGGGTCAGACCTTTACCAATGTTAGTGCAAAATATTGATTTATTGATGACTGATTCTGAAATGACTATAGCGCAAAACGTGTGTGTAGAAAATTGGTTAGAATAATTGATATTCTAGTTGATAAGTTGAAAACTAGTTGATAAGAATAGTTCAGTACCTCTGATGAATATAGATTACACTATGTAAAAAAGCACCAAAACGTATATGGTTTTTCATGTTTTATGTTTGTTTGTTTGTTTTGGACATGGAAATAACTAGTATTTGGCCATGTAACCTACCATGGTAGTATTGTGGTGTTCTTTGAAATACCTTGGAATGACATGTAACAATAATGATTGATCAATGTATCGGCCAGGCTGTTTATTTAACCAATATTTTAGCTCTTTTGAGCTTTTTGGCAATGACCTATAACTGTGCCTGATTGGCTGAATATAAGATTATAATAATTTTGTGTCATTTGTTATCATTAAATTGTATTATTCCCACTCTAGATATCGGTATTGGCATCAGCCATTAAAAAATATTTTGGTGGACCACTAGTAAAAACCATGGTTGGTGGCAGTAGCCTTGGTAGTAAGGGTGACATGTTGTTCTGGGTACACGTCTGCGGTTCACGTTAGAAGCCACCGTGTCGGGACTGGTCAGTTTTTCAAGTTGGGTTCGGGCTTGTAATTTATGAAAAAATATATAGGCCATCTGAACTTGTTTTGCGCAAGCACTCTGACTCACAGATACGCACGAACGGATGAGTTAGGGGCTGTTCAAATCGAATGTGTTCTTGCATGCGTCTGCTCTATTTTTCCATTGTTTACCTGTGTAAACATGCGCTGAACGAACATCCTTGACTCCTGCACCACGTCTCACTGTCTCTTCAGTGTCTCAAGCAGGACAGGCCCCTTTTTTTACACTTTGACACTTTGTTAATAAGAGCTTCAGGTTTAAAAAATGCATGTCAAGACACCTGCATTCTGCTTCATTCATTGTGTTGTGTCTAGATTGTTTTAAGCCCAGGTGTCAAAAAGATTGAATGTTCTGAACAAGTTCAGGTTGCAAAGAGGTGACTGTTACAATGTTATTATTACAGATTTTCTGTAACAAGCAAAGTTTCAGCGCTTGATAAATGCCAATGTTTTTTTTTTTCTTCTTCTGCTCTAATGTGCTGAGGGGCCACTGTGTCTTGTATATTGACTGTTATAATTCTATTATGAACGTTGCCTACAATGCTAACATCAAATACAGCCTTAGCGTCAGAATATAAGCTCCAATTGAAAGTAAAGTGGTAGGTGGAATATGGTAATCATTAAGTTCTATGGTATTTCCATCTGTTACAATGACTGTAGAATGTTAGCACCGCTTTGGTATTTTGTAAAGCTGTGACGGTCTGAGAAAGTTTCCCCAAAAGACCTTCTCCAAAGTTAACTGTGGCCCAGTAAAATTTTTGAAGTTTGTGGTCATCTTCTAAAATAAATGACATTTGCAGACTGATCTAACAGTGAAATAGGAAACTGTAGGTTGACAATTCTTTAACTGAAATCGGTCTGTGCTTACAGAAAATCGAAACACTGCCCCAGTGCCCAAAGGGGTAAGTGTCATGTTCATTGTTGTCTTTTGTTTTTTTTTGTGCTTTTATGTTGAAGTTTAGTTTAGTTCCTGTTTCCTGTTTGGTTTTTTGTAGTCCTTTGTAGTTCATTTTTATGATTGGTGTTCCCTTGATTGTTTCCTCCAGGTTTCCCTCATTCCCTTGTTTGTTCCTTTATGTATTTAAACCCTGCCTTTCCTCTGTTTGTTTGTCGATCATTGTATGTGTTAGCTCCTTGTTCCCGTTCCATGTTTTCCTTGTTTCACTCTCTCGTTCGAGGTTCCTTTTTCCATCGTGGATGTTTTCTTTATTAATAAAGAAAAACCGCACTTGGATCCAAACCACCCGTCTGCCTTCTCCTGCTTCCCAAATCATAACAGAACGATCGACCACAATGGATCAAGCTGCCGCCTCCTGAACCTGAGGCAAGGTAGCCGCCCGGTGGAGGACCACATTAGAGACTTCCTGGACCTAGCGTGGGCTACCGACTTCCCAGACTACACCCTGGTGGTGTTCTTCCGGGCTAGTCTGACCGATTCGCTCAAGGAGCTGTTGCCACCAGCGACGCGTGGCTGGACGCTCCGCGATTTTGTGAAAGAGACTTTGCTGGTCAGCGGCTCGCCACTAACTGTGGGCGTGGCAGAGGAGGACCCAACAGTGCAGTGGTGACCTTCCACTCGCCCATGGCTTTTCCCATCACGCCTGCCCCACCTAGACGGTCCACTTCGTCTGCCCGGAGGAGGAGGAGAAGACAGGCTTCCGCCTCCCGGCCCACGCATGCCCCGGTCTGCGAGCCAGAGCCCACGCCTGCCCCGGCCAGCGAGCCAGAGGCCACGCCTGCCCCGGCCAGCGAGCCAGAGGCCACGCCTGCCCCGGCCAGCGAGCCAGAGGCCACGCCTGCCCTGGCCAGCGAGCCTGAGCCCTCGTCAGCCACGGTCAGCGAGCCTGAGCCCTCGTCAGCCACAGTCAGTGTCACCCACGGTCAACCAGCCAGAGCCCTCGTCACCCACGGTCAACCAGCCAGAGCCATTAGTCCCCGATGTCAGTGAGCCAGCGCCTGTCGCCTCAGCAGTCAGTGAGCCAGCGCCTGTCGCCTCAGCAGTCAGTGAGCCAGCGCCTGTCGCCTCAGCAGTCAGTGAGCCAGCGCCTGTAGCCTCGACCGTCCCTGAGCCAGCGCCTGTAGCCTCGACCGTCCCTGAGCCAGAGCCTGTAGCCTCGACCGTCAAAGCACTAGTAGCCATGACCGTCCAAGAGCCAGCACCAATAGCCACGACCGTCCAAGAGCCAGTGCCAGTAGCCATGACCTTCCAAAAGCCAGCGCCAGTGGTCGTGCCCGTCCAAGAGCCAGTGCCCCCCGAGTCCTCCAAGGCTCTGCCCCTCGAGTCTCCCAGGGCTCCTCCTCTCGAGCCTCCCAGGGCTCCGCCTCTCAAGTCTCTCGAGCCTCCCAGGGCTCTGCCTCCCGAGCCTCCCAGAGTGCCGCCTCTCAAGTCTCTCGAGCCTCCCAGGGCTCCGCCTCTCAAGGTTCTCGAGCCTCCCAGGGCTCCTCCCCTCGAGCCTCCTAGGGCTCCGCCTCTCAAGTCTCTCGAGCCTTCCAGGGCTCCTCCTCCCGAGCCTCCTAGGGCTCCGCCTCTCAAGTCTCTCGAGCCTTCTAGGGCTCCTCCTCTCGAGTCTCCCAGGGCTCCTCCTCCCGAGCCTCCTAGGGCTCCGCCTCTCAAGTCTCTTGAGCCTTCCAGGGCTCTGCCCCTCAAGCCTCTCGAGCCTTCCAGGGCTCCACCTCTCAAGCCTTCCAGGGCTCCGCCTCCCGAGCCATCCAGGGCTCCGCCTCTCAAGCCTTCCAGGGCTCCGCCTCTCAAGCCTCTCGAGCCTTCCAGGGCTCGGCTCCCGAGCCTCCCAGGGCTCCGCCCCTCAAGTCACTCGAGTCTTCCAGAGCTCCTCCTCTCGAGTCTCCCAGGGCTCCTCCTCCCGAGCCTCCTAGGGCTCCGCCTCTCAAGTCTCTTGAGCCTTCCAGGGCTCTGCCCCTCAAGCCTCTCGAGCCTTCCAGGGCTCCACCTCTCAAGCCTTCCAGGGCTCCGCCTCCCGAGCCATCCAGGGCTCCGCCTCTCAAACCTTCCAGGGCTCCGCCTCTCAAGCCTCTCGAGCCTTCCAGGGCTCGGCTCCCGAGCCTCCCAGGGCTCCGCCCCTCAAGTCACTCGAGTCTTCCAGGGCTCTGCCCCTCAAGCCTCTCGAGCCTTCTAGGGCTCTGCCTCTCAAGTCTCTCGAGCCTCACATGGCTCCACCCCTCAAGTCACTCGAGTCTTCCAGGGCTCCGCCTCTCAAGCCTTCCAGGGCTCCGTCTCTCGAGCCTCCCAGGACTCCGCCTCTCAAGCCTCTCAAGCCTTCCAGGGCTCCACCCCTCAAGCCTCTCGAGCCTTCCAGGGCTCCGCCTCCTGAACCTTCCAGGGCTCCGCCCCCCGAGCCTTCCACGGCTCTGCCTCCCGAGCCTCCTACGGTTCCGCCTCCTGAGCCGCCTTCGGCTCCACCTCCTGAGCCTCCTATGGCTCTACTCCCAGAGACTCCAGAGCCTTCTAGGGCTCCGCCTCCAGAGCATCCTATGGCTCTTCTCCCCGAGCCTCCTTCGGCTCCGCCTCCAGAGCCTCCTACGGCTCTGCTCCCAGAGACTCCAGAGCCTTCTAGGGCTCCGCCTCCAGAGCATCCTACGACGCCAACTCCCTCGACTCCACTTCCCGAGCCTCCTAAGCCTCCCTCCACTCCGCCTCCTGAGCCTCCCTCGGCTCCGCCGTTTGAGCCTCCAGAGCCTCCCTCCGCTCCGCCTCCTGAGCCTCCCTCGGCTCCGGCTCCTGAGCCCCTTCCGACTCCACCTCCAGTGGCTCCCTCAGCTCCGCCTCCAAAGCCTCCCTCAGCCCCGCCTTCTGAGCCTCCTTCGCCATCGCCCCCTTCGGCTCCGCCTCCTGAGCCTTTCCCGACTTCGCCTCCAGTAGCTCCCTCCACTCCGCCTCCGAAGCCTCCCTCAGCTCCGCCTTCTGAGCGTTCTACGCCCTCGCCTCCCTCGGCTCCGCCCCAGGGTCTCCTGCGGCCCTGCCTACGCCTCCTTCGGCGCCGCCACCCAAGTCTTCGATTGCTCCGCCTCAGAAGCCCTCCTTGGCCCCGCATCACACAGCTCCACCCGCTTCCCCAGTGGCCACTCCCAGGCCACCCAGATCGGTCCTTGCCCTGTGGCCACCTTCCTGGCCTCCTAAACCTGTCCCTGCCCCTGGGACTTCCTGCCTACCCTCTGTGCCCCCCTGGACTGCCCTCCTGCCCCTTGTGCCCCCTTGGACAGTCTGTCTGCCCGTTGTGCCCCCCTGGTCTGTCTGTCTGCCCCTTGTGCCCACTTGGACTGTCTGTTTGCCCCTGGTGCCCTCATGTTGTTTTTGTGGGTTTTTGTCTTTTGTTTTTTGTTTTAGGATCATCTGGAATCCGATCCTTTGAGGGGGGATTCTGTCATCTTCATTGTTGTCTTTTTTTTTTTTTGTGCTTTTATGTTGAAGTTTAGTTTAGTTCCTGTTTCCTGTTTGGTTTTTTGTAGTCCTTTGTAGTTCATTTTTATGATTGGTGTTCCCTTGATTGTTTCCTCCAGGTGTCCCTCATTCCCTTGTTTGTTCCTTTATGTATTTAAACCCTGCCTTTCCTCTGTTTGTTTGTCGATCGTTGTATGTGTTAGCTCTTTGTTCCAGTTCCATGTTTTCCTTGTTTCACTCTCTTGTTCGAGGTTCCTTTTCCCATCGTGGATGTTTTCTTTTCCCCAGTGTTTGTGTTCTTTTGTTTATTAATAAAGAAAAACCGCACTTGGATCCAAACCACCCGTCTACCTTCTCCTGCTTCCCAAATCATAACAGTAAGTGTTGTTGGGTGAATGGGCACGTGTCCATGCAACTGATCAAACACATTTTCTGTTGTGCCACAAGGGGAGGGAAACCCACTTGAGCTAATGCTAAAATATCTGATGGGAGATGGCGCTTGTTAGTGAGTCTGCATAATGTGACCAATCCTAGGGAACTGGAACTCTCGAAAACAACACGTGTGATAATGTTGGATTTTTGTGCACAGATGTGTAGAGGAGAGATTTTAAGTGATTTCATATCAGACTAAGGCAGGGGGTGTGGCAAGAAGGTCAGTTTAGTCTATTTTAAATTCTGCCATCATTTATTCACCTTTATATTGTTCCAAATCTGTATCACTTTCTTTCTTTGTGGAACAAAAAATTTGATGTTCGAATGTTATGGCCTTCATGACGCCAAACAAAAAAATTTGGCCACAGTTTCTTGCCGCAATTAACATTTTGAATAAAAATTGATTATATGAGGCCATTCACACCTGGAGTGAACATTCATATGCCACCAAAGCAAGTTGTTTTTTTTTTTTACTGTGTTTTTAAGTCGCAGGCTGATAAAATGTCCTGACCAATAAAATATGAGCTTTTGGATCACATGTCAGGAGCCACTGCACCTACCAAAACCAGCGCATCAAGTGGTGCTAAAGCACAGAAAGCTGTTTTGACCAGCAACCATTAAATGCTGAAGGAACTCGAGGAAGAAATTCTGTACAAACAGTGAGGATGTGCATTTTATTTGCATCCGTTTCTGCCTTAACAACTGGAACATATTTCCTCATATAGGTTCACTTAATATGTAATTTATATTTCTGCATCACTTTCAAGCATACTCTTTAAAAAAACTATCTGATCTTATGTGGATTGTCTTCATAATTTATTGTAATTGAACTATGTAATTGTTATTGCTGTGCAATAACACAGTTAAATCATTAACAGCTGCTGTCAGCATAGCTTTGTGTTAAGATGTCATATTTAATTAATAACATGCAGGGTTTTGAGCAAATATATAACAAGTAGATATACAGTACTGTACATGACAATAAGATCAGTTTTGTTCCAACTGACAATAATTGAATTACAGTTATAATGTGTGCATTACGCAATTATTTTATACAAATGTACTTAACACAACTGTATACAGTATGTGTGGCAGTGGCATATAATCAGTATTGTTCCAAATGGTTACATGTTTTAACCATTAGTATAAGTTTTATTTTTACACTAGATTCCTTCTAATCACATGTATATTATCATATTCTGTTAATGATAATACTTCAAATCAACTAAAATATTTTGTGAAAGTGTCTTATATTCTTATCTCTTTGAGCAAATCAACAATACACTTGTCATCGCTGCTGCAGCTTTTAGAGAAATCTGTTTTCTTTTTTTATCTGCTCGCTAGAGAACTTGTTTGCTTGTCTTGGGATGCTTCTTAATCTGAAGGCTGCAGCCTAGTTAGGCTGTGTCCTTCCTAGAGTAGTCCTTCTAAACCTGTAGACTAGACTCCTCCTCAGCAATCAGAGTTAGGATGAGATGGTCTAGTAAGTGTGCATGGCTATGTCATAAAGGTGTCCGCCTCAGCGTCGAAGATGACAGATGTGAAAATTGTGCTTATCCTCAACAAGTTCTTTGTAGATATGGAGGAAGAAACCAGGACAGTGCACAGTCAAGCAATAGCATGCAGAAGGACTCATTTTACACATTGTTTTTATAAATGTGCAAGGGATTTTAGGGTGTTCGAAGGATTCTCTTGATGCATCCTTCAGAATATGACAAACGAAGTTTGCGAAACGAGGCTGCCTTCCAAGGGTCCTCACAATTGAGATGGCCTTCAACTCTGCTTGATGATGTGGCAGCCAAGATGACCAGCCTAACTAGGCTACAGCCTTTCGATTGAGAAGAACCATTGGTTGTTTTGCAAACTAGTTGTTCTTCTTCTCATCTGTGATAGGCAAAGGGCAGACCAGCTGAAAGGTGCTTTGAGCCACCTACCGTACAGGGGTGAAATCGCTTGTCGATTAGAGTATAGAGCGATACCTAGAGTATAGTAAAGGTGTGAATTTACTAAAGGCGATAATTTGCTATCATTGTGAAACTACCATTTGTGACACTTTCAGTCACCATTTACTTACATTGCTTTTATTTTTTTACCATACATTAAAAGTGCATGGAGACTTTGGTGGAAAGATCTTGGAAGAATATGAGGTTAAGGAAATGAATTTACCTTAGAAACTTTTGGGTTACCGACTCTCCGTGAACAATGAACCATTTTGCATTGTAGTCCAAATTAAAGTTACGCTCATATTTCGTGGGCATGGTGGTAAAATTAAAGCAGATACTACATGTTGTCAATTTCAACCTTTAAAGTACTTGCAGGGGAAGCATGCGTCAAATCAAATTTAATAAGGCTTGGTATTTGTTATGCGTTTCTGCCTCTGCATGCTTTTTATAAGTGTGTGTGGTCCTCTGGGTCTCATGCATGATATGGGAGTTATATTTTACTCATCTACGGTTGAGGATGAGGTGAGGAAAGAGGAGAAAAGAGCGTGTGGAGTGTGTGAGCAGATGAGATGATGCATATGCCCGGGGCTGAGAAGAGAGAAATGAAACTGGCATACAGTTTGATTTTTGCTCTGCCTCCAGCTGTGCACAACTAATGTATGCCAGTTACCATAATGAAATGAAGTAGCTAGCACTTCATAAACCCCAGACTGGGACATCGGCTGTAACCTGGCAAGAGAGCAGGAGCTTATTTTAAACAACATTAGCCCGGGTCCTCTGGTTTACTGTGTGTGTGTGTGTGTGTGTGTGTGTGTGTGTGTGTGTGTGTGTGTGTGTGTGTGTGTGTGTGTGTGTGTGTGAGCGTGTATTTATCACTTTGTGGGGACCAAATGTCCCCATAAGGATAGTAAAACCCGAAATTTTTGACCTTGTGGGGACATTTTGTCGGTCCCCATGAGGAAAACAGCTTATAAATCATACTAAATTATGTTTTTTGAAAATGTAAAAATGCAGAAAGTTTTCTGTGAGGGTTAGGTTTAGGGGTAGGGTTAGGTTTAGGGGATAGAATATAAAGTTTGTACAGTATAAAAACCATTATGTCTATGGAAAGTCCCCATAAAACATGGAAACACAACATGTGTGTGTGTGTGTGTGTGTGTGTGTGTGAGAGAGAGAGAGATGGAGGGGGGTTTTCTAGACTGAATTACTATCTTGAGAGAGATAGAAAGTTTGGAATAGGTTGTTCAATATCTGACTTACTGAATGGAGCTTCACTTGCTCACCATTCATCATGCTAAGGATGATATTCCTGCAAGAAGAAAAAAACAAGCAGCCTAATCTGGTTTGAGCTGATTTAAGCTGACCTAACTGATCACCCAGCCTGGCCAAGCTGGTATTCAGCTGGTCTTGCTGGTCAACCAACTGGTCTCCTGGCATGACCAGGTGACGGCTTCCCAAAAGCCCTCTAAAACCAGCAAACCAAACCAGGATGAGAGACCAGCTTTGACAGAACAAAAATTTAACAAAGCAGGCTCTGTATTATTATACACAACAATCGAGTTGGGACATACCTCATACCTTTGAGTATTAAGGGGGGTACATACCAGGTCTTGGTGGATGCTGATTGCAGCCAAACCTCCATCCATCAATGCCTGGTTCAAGATGATGCTTTGAGTGCCAGTCACAAAGTGAAGGTAAGGTGTGTGCATGGGGATATCCATGATTATCCTGATTCAATTTCGGGGACAAAAGCAGTGTTGGGGCTGAGGTTAGTTCGCCTCACACATCCACTAATTTTGGGCACAAATTGGCCAGTGTTTTCCACATTATTAAGGGGATTTTTTGTGGATGGTCCTGTAACAGTGAGTTTCAGGGTGGGTTTTGTGATGCTTTGGATGGGGAGGTGGAGCCGGGGCCATCTACGTCAGCTCAGGATGACATAAGGAAGGGGGAGGTCTTGGCATCCCAAGCCCTTAGAGGATTTCCCACAGGGGATTTCCCTCTGGAGCAGATGTGAGACGAGACTCTTAGGCACGGCTTCGACCAAGTGAGAGTGATTGATGGTCATCATTTTCAACAAGACATTGCACTTGCCTATATGTACTTTTCCATTGTAAATGACCGGTTATATCGAGTAATGTGGGACGCTCAGACAAAGGAAGATACAACCCAGTTATTGATACAGAGGAACCGTCGGGAAATGTTACTCGAGACGCTCATTAAAATCCGATGGTGGGTCACTTAGGGCAGGAAAGTTATTGAAGCATCTAATGGCCCATTTCTATTAGCCGGGTATTCGCAGGGATGATCGCAGTTGGTGTGTGGCATGCAGTGAATTTCAGCTGGTGAATCTGCCGGCCACCCTAAGAGTGCCTTAGCGCCTGCTTCCTTTGATCGAGGTCCCCTTTGAAAGAATAGGTATGGACCTCGTGCCATTAGAGTGGAGGCACTCTTCAGAATGATCTCCCAAATGGGGATTCCAAAAGTAATCCTCACTAATCAAGGCTCTAATTTTATGTCACGTACACTACCTGAGCTGTAAGAATTATTGGTTATTAAATAGAGAGTCTGGGAAGTCGATTATGAGGTTAAACGCATGGATGGGGTGGAGCACATCAGATTTACCACCTCAACCTCTTAAAACCGTGGAAGGAGGTGAACTTAAAGCCAATCACGGCACCCTAGTGACTAGGGCCTAGTCACCGAGACCACCTCAAGACCATGCTTGATATGGGGGTACTAGAAGAATCCCACAGTGACTGGTCCAGCCTGGTGGTGCTGTTCCAAAGAGTGACGACTCGGTCTGGTTCTGTGTGGATTACAGAAAGATCAATGCGGTGTCTAAATTTGACGCATATCCAATGCCTCGTATTGACGAACTGCTCGATCGGCTAGGCATGGCTTGCTTTTATTCGGCACTGGATTTAACAAAGGGTTATAGGCAGATCCCCTTAACACCAACGTCCCGTGAGAAACTGCCTTCTCCACACCATTTGGCTTACACCAATTCTTGACCCTTCCATTTGGTTTGTTTGGGGCCCTGGCTACGTATCTGCACCTTATGGACTGAGTCCTCAGACCGCACTCTGCGTATGCCGCTGCCTATCTGAATGACATTATTATATACAGTAATGATTGGCAGTGGCATATGCAGCTTTTGGGGGCGGTCCTGAGGTCACTGTGACGGGCATGACTCACGGCAAACCCCAAGAAGTGTGCAACTGGACGGGTGGAGGTACGGTATTTGGGGTTCCACTTGGATCATGGCAGGTGCGCCCTCAAATTGATAAGACTGCAGCAGTTGCGGCCTGCCTGAGACCCAAGACCTAAAAGGAGGTGAGACGGTTACTGGGGCTGGGTGGCTATTATAGTTTGTGCCTAATTATTTGGACATCACCAGCCTACTTACCAATCTCACAAAAAAGGGAGCCCCAGACCTGGTCCAGTAGTCGGAGCTATGCCAACAGGCTTTTATGCAAGTGAAAGCTGCGCTTTGTGATGGGCCGTTGTTTACATGCTTCTGATTTTTCACTCCCTTTTGTTTTACAGACCGATGTGTCAGACAGAAGGTTAGGAGCCGTGTCATCCCAGGTGGTGGAGGGGGATGAGCGCCCGGTGCTGTACATCAGCCGGAAGCTTTCGGCGATGTACAGCACCATTGAGGAGTGTCTGGCCATCAAGTGGGCAGTCCTCACCCTTTGGTACTACCTCCTGGGATGGGCTTTCACCCTCTGTTTGGACCACACCACTCTACTGTGGCTCCATCGCATCAAGGATACCAATGTGTGGATCACCCGCTGGTATCTAGCTCTTCAGGCTTTTAAGTATGAGGGGGTGCAGATGGCTGTTGCAGACTTTCTCTCCAGAAATGGGGGGGGGTACTTGGCAGGCCAGATGGTTCCCTGGCCTGAGTCGGGCGAGGGGGGTATATGGTGGTGCAAGCGTGGTTAAGAGTTTGCTTATGAATGGAGAACGAGTTAAGGAGATAAGAATGGATCATAACGTGGCAATAATTGTCTCTAACAGCTGTTTGTCATTGCAGTGAGAGTGGAGATGGGCTTTAAGATTGAGCCGGATGCCAGTGAGGGAGAGAGAGTTATGATGCACAAGCCGAATAGACTGTGCTGAACTGTGTCCACTGAAAATAGACTTTTGTTTTTGAGTGTTGCTGCTGAAAAGTGTGACTTTGTCACCCATCTGCCATTCTGAACTGGTGTGTGTGTGACAGAGCTTCGACTGAGGAGAGTGAGAGCTCAAGCACAAAATTTGGTTTGTGTGTGAGACACCTTTGGCCAAAGTCAAGTTGTTTTTAACTGGCAAGCTATACTGATATGAGAAGTATTTTAGACCCATTTGTTGACTTGGCTGCCTGGCACAACGTCACAAAAATAGAATTCATTCCAAAAACAGAATGCCCTGTTGCTCGTCGAGGCTGGTCAGGACAAAATTTCAGTTTAACATGAAAAAGATACCTTTTATCAAGAGATGTAAGGACACGAGGAAAACATCTGTCATTGGTTGGTGTATAACTTTCATTTGTATTTTGTACAAATGAAAACGTACGAATTGAAACAAATTCACCACCTCGTACTATTGTGATGAATTCTTGTGAGATTTGGTTTGTACAGTAGGGTCATTGTATTTAAACAACTTTTATCTCCTGAATCAAGTGTTGTTTATTGAAATTGTTTCCCAGCTTTTCCAACCCTTTTCCTCAACACCAAATCGACTGGCTTTGTACTCTGACAGGAGTAATTTATGTGTCAGACGTTTGTTAATCAAAACTGTGCTG
Source organism: Xyrauchen texanus (assembly GCF_025860055.1). Lineage (NCBI taxonomy): Eukaryota > Metazoa > Chordata > Actinopteri > Cypriniformes > Catostomidae > Xyrauchen > Xyrauchen texanus. The sequence goes on along the minus strand of NC_068283.1, from coordinate 22,533,331 downwards.
CTGTTTTTGAATAGGATGTTGACTGGGTGAAAAGCTATGGTTGGTGCTAATTTAATTATCACAGGATTGTGGACAGTTGAGACAGTGGATCACAGCCCTCAAGTGCTTTTTGTTTAATTGTCACTTATGGAGTTCTGGGAATCAAACACAGCTCAGCATGTAAATTAGCTTCTCAAAGGAACAGAAAGGTGCCTTCCCAGTGTGAGGGAAATTACTGCATTTCTACAGCCCTTTCCTTTTAAGTTTGGCTCTTCACCAGGGTTTAATTCGGTAGAGAAACATTGTCTCCTGCATGCTGTGTTTGCATAAGATTTTATTCAAGCCTTGTTGGATATTGTAATATAAATTGTTCTCAGAGAATGCAAAGTATTGGTATTCTAGATGTGTTTGTGCCAGGAAATGTTGCCCTTGGCTTGGTATTGGGTGAATGACCTTGCCTTGCCTACATCTTTTAGAATCACCTAATACATTTACATCATTTAGCTGTGATTATTCATTACTCTTGCAAGAGACCTGTTGTACTTGTACTTGTTCTGTAAACAAGGTATTATGTAGTTAACTTGTAAATATTAAGTGGTTTAAATTTTAAGCACAATATTGGCAGTTATTTTGCCTATATTTGGTCTGCTAACAGAAATATTTCTGTTACGTAATCAATGTTGTAACATAGTGCTATCTCTAATAATGTTTTAAAAGTGACAAACCCTCTATGAAAAGTCACTTCTGCTATTTCCTGGCCATCTTTCTTTCTTTCGTGGAAATGCTACTGGAACCATTACTCACCAAACAGTTCAGCCCGATGGTGGAAAAGAACTATAATTGAATGAATGTCCATTTTACATGGTCCAGTCCCACAATGCTTAAAAGGGCAATCAGTATTTGCTAACGTGCCTGTTTTATGTACCATACAGTACAAACGAACCACCTTTTAATCTTTCTGCCAACCCTTCATTTTGACTCATGCCTGCTGTAACAGGGTGGAATGGCTTTGCCAATATCGTTCCATTAACCAGACCTCACATCATTCTTAAGCTTTTCAGGCCACATCATGGTCAGCTGCAGGGTATTGAGTATGATTCAGTGCCCAGCTGGGTCCAGGTTTGTCTTTCCCTTTTAATCAGGAGAAAAGGCCTTGCTGAACAATCAGCTGGAAATATCTTAATCATAATACTCTCCAACACCACCACAGCTGTAGCCAGATAAATCTAACTGAACTACAGTTCAGATGACTGCTGAATGTGAGTCTAGTGACAACCCCTAAGGAACCTATTTTCATTCATTACTCAATTTTGATGAAAGTGTAGTTACTGTATTTTGCCTTTGCAGGGGGGTGTTTATCTATGACCCCAATAACACAGGGTATTACTATACATCTTGGGTGATCACAGTGCTAAATACAGGTGTAAATTTGGTCCAAAATGTTTTGTGGTCAGATCACTGAAACCTTTCAAAGTTTGTCAGAAACAGTTGTGACCACATCACATTTGTAAATACTAACCCGTCCTGCTGTCACCTGGACAACAACAAAGAACTACCTACTCACCTATCAATCATCCATTGTGCTAAAATAAGGGGTTGCTGGTTTTGCTTTGCAGGTTACGTGCCGCTTTACAAGACATCAACTTAACGGAACATCTTCATTATGACTCATATCAACATGCAGGTAATAACAGATACTCAAATTTATGAGATGATTATTATATATTATATTTGGTTCTTTTCTTGTTGACTTTTTCTTATTTTATCTTATTTTCTTATTTTTTTTTCTTCATGACAATTTTGTCATCATTTAAAACCCTCATGTTTTTCCAATACAAATGGTGATGTTGGGAAGAATGTTAGCCTTTGAATGTTAAAAAAAAAAATGCAATAAAAGAGAATGTTGACTCTCCTTTTGCATTCCACAGAAGAGAAAGTCATTCATGGAACAACATGAGGGTGAGTAAATGATGTCAGAATTTTCATTTTTGGCTGAACTAACTCTTTACTAACTCTGTTCCATGGAGCAAAGGAAAGTCCTCATTCTTCTTTTGTCCTTTTCAGTGTGATTAAATCAAACACTTCATACCAGAGCTCATATCAAGGGCTCTATCTAACACACATAATAAGCATTTAGCCCTATCAGTGGCCTCCCTTTTGTCCAGGCAGCACATGTGCACCCAACAGTGAGAATAGATTAGATAAATGTGTGTCAAATAAAAATCCCAGCAAAGAGACAGTCATGTTTTTTCTTTATTTAATTCCAACCCCAGCCTTTTGTAGAATGTAGAAAACTCCAAAACATTAGAGTAGTGCAATAATGGTTTGGCGATAGAGCCAAATGTCCACTCAGACCCAACACTGTCTTTGCTGTGCTTACAAATTTGATTGATACTAAGACCCTGTTCCCACCTGGTATTAATATGTGTTTTTGGTGATCTGTTAACATGTGGTCAGCGCTAAATAAGCCTAAACAAGCCTAAACAGGATCTAAAACATTTTGTGATCGGATCACAAAAACCACATACGTATGTGGTCAAAAACAAATGTGAACACATCACATTTGATGTGTAAACGCTAATCCATCATGTTTGTGTCCCAGAAGCAGCGAAGCACTTGCCTGTTTAGCTGTGCTAAAACAAGAGTTTAAACTTTGCCGGTAATGAGTGTCTTTAAATGGAAAAAAACGTCAGATCGCAAAATTTTAAAAAGAGGATACACACACAAGCATGAAATCTTCACAGATCTTCTTTAGTTTGTCTGGTACCAACATGCACTTATGAGAAGCACAAACATCTGCAGCTCAGGTTAATACAACTTATCCACTAAAATAACAGACATTTCTGCTCGTAATGTTGCTTTTGTGGTTAGATAACATTTCAGCTGCATCTTCTCCATTTTTTTGCATTTTCTTTGTCTTTTCTGACCTTGTTGCGGTTTATTATCATGCAATAACATATTGACATAGGGTTTGATGTGTGTTATTTTGAAACAGAGTGGTCACAACAGACACATTTAAACAACCAGGTGAAACAGCGATGTGTCTCACATGTCCACATGTGTTTGGATCACCCAAGACGCATCTTAATATCAGGTGGAAACAGGGTCTAAAAGTCTGTGGATTTACACAAGCATAATCAGAATAACAAACCAAAATTATTACATATTTAATAAACTGGTATATAATGTGGGGTCCGAAGTCTGCACTGACAACCTTAATAAGTTGACTTTACTCGATTGATTGAGTAATGGGGTCTCCAAAACGTATGAATTAAGTTCACTTAAATTGGTGTTTATTTAGAATGAACTTTTGCTGTTTCAACTGGTTTTAGTTGAAGTGGCTCAAATTTAGATCATGCTATAAGTTCCACAGTTCCATTTATTAAGAATATTGATTGATTGAAGGCCAATCACTAAATAAACTTAATTCTCCACTGAAATGCATATATACCTGTACTTCAGTTGCACATATGCAAGAAGAACTTTGATAATGTTAACAGGGTGCAACTTGTCCAAAGGGGACACAGATCTACCTAATGGTCTAATCACAAAAAAAACTTAACAACAAAATAATACTACAAAAGAGCTAAAACATCTATGAATGCTTAATAATCCTTGACCAATGAAACATCATTAAAGGGGACCTATTATACAAAATTCACTTTTACATGGTTTGAACATAAATGTGTGTTGGCAGTGTGTGTGTACACAACTACTCTATAATAATAAAAATCCACCCAGTCCTTTTTTTAAATCCCCATTAATCATAAGGACTGTCTCAGAACAAGCTGTTCGTAGAATCTGTACAAAGTGACATCACTTTGTACAGGCCCTGCCCACGACTGTTGACGGACATGTTTGTTTGAGTGTGTTGTTTCGTTATAGTGCATAGAGAACATTGTAACAGTATTTATCACTTATCTACATTGGGGTGTTCTCTGTTATATTTGATGTAGTTTAGTTAATGTTTATTGCATAATTTTAATTTCACATGTGTTACCCTGATGGTGTTTAGTGTTTGTGTGAGTAACACTGAGCACTGTCTCTACAGGTTTATTAGTCATTGCTCTTGGAAAGGCCACTACTGATGAACTTCATTTGTGTCTTGTTTTCCTGTAAAATTATCTAAACATTCTTAAAACATGATTAATTTACTTGTCAAGCAAAATGGGATAAGATATTAAGTTTTGTTTTAAGATAACTCACAAAATTTGAGAACCTTAGACTTAAAACAAGAAAAAAAATCTGCCTATGGTTAAGCAAAAGGAATAGTTCACCCAAAAATGACATTTTGCTGATAATTTGTTCACCCTCAGGCCATCCAAGATGTATCCGAGTTTCTAAGGAATGTACTCCATTTTTTGACGGTACAAATTGCACATTTAGGGTGCATGAAAATAATCCACATAACTCATGTCGACAAATAAAGTTCTTCTGAACCCAAACAATTGATTATTTTGTTTTAAGATTTATCTTAAAACAAAACATAATATCTAATCCCATTTTGCTTGACAAGTAAATAAATCATGTTTTAAGAATTGTTATATAATTTGACAGGAAAACAAGACAAAAATACTTTGATCTCCACTGTATATTATTACTATTTTGTGTGGAGCTGTATGTTATTAAAAATATATAGAGCTTGATTATATCCTGTGCATTTGAGCATGCGAATTGAACTATTACAAGACAGCTTGCAATTGATGTTGTACAAGACATATGAGCTCCATCCCACTGGTGTAAAATGGGTTCCAGTGATGGACTTTTACAGTCCTCATCTATCACACTTATACTGCCTCAAAGTGTGTCTCCCTGGTTGCCCCTGCAGCAGCCTCTGCATCCCACCAGACAGCCTGTAGCCTGTGTGGCTCAAAGCAGAATATGATCCATTTAGCTAGTCAAACATCACAAAACAAAAGGAGAGAAAGATAGTGGAGAGGAAAGACAAACAAATGGAGAACAAACAGAGAAGGCTCATTAAAGCCATTTCATTACCACAGCCTTATTTACAGGAAAGCAGAACTTGAGAGAATGAATTACCATTTGCTTCTCCTTAATGTGCCATATATATTACTTTCTACAGGCTATTGTTCCCCCTCTTCCTACAAGATGAGGAGAGAGGGAGGGGGTATTTATGGAGGGGTAATTATGTAACAATTCTGTTTCATTCATTCAATTGCAACACATTCTCATTCAATTATAATCAACCACAAAACATTGCCTCTGTAATTGCTCTAGTAGTTAAGGAGAGAGCAATTGCTTATTGAAAAGATTGAAGCTCTTGTTGCTGTCTTCAGCAAAATGAATCACACTTCATGTGTCTTGGGCCCCCTTTATACACCTGGTATTAACAACTGTCTTGGGTTATATGATTACAAGTGGATAATGCTAAATACAGGTGTAAATGCGGTCTTAACCATTTTGCAATCTGATCAGTAAAACCAAAATTCTTAAGGGCCCTGTTTGCAACTGGTGTGAAGGTCACAAGTGTTCAGAGCTAAATTCAGGTGTATTTTGGCTGTAAATACAAATTATGTTTATTATTTTTAAGATTAAGCCTACGGTTACATTTGAATGTTTTCTGTCTGTATGTGAATTGTATCTCAGTGTAGAATAACATACCTACAGAACAACCAAAATCATTGTAATGCATGTTATTAATTTTCTTGCCAATGTGTAAAAAAAAAAGAAAAAGTTATTATTTCGAGTTTGACCAGAGCAGATTTATAAGAGTCTTATGTGCACTTTTATGGTAATATATACACTGGCGTCCAAAAGTTTGGAATAATGTAAATGATTTTGCTGTTTCAAAGGAACTTGGTACTATAAGTCACCAAAGTGGTATTCAACTGATCACAATGTATAGTCAAGACATTACTGATGTAAAAACAGCACCATCACTATTTGAAAAAAGTCATTTTTTATCAAATCTTGACAGGCCCCATTTCTAGCCGCCATCCCTCCAACACCTTATCTTTGAGTAATCATGTTAAATTGCTAATTTGGTACTAGAAAAGCACTTGCCATTATATCAAACACAACTGAATGCTATTTGATTCATTAAATGACGCTTAACATTGTCTTTGTGTTTGTTTTTGAGTTTCCACAGTATGCAATAGAGTGACATGTCTTAAGGTCAATATTAGGTCAAAAATGGCAAAAAAGAAACATCTTTCTCTAGAAACTCATCAGACAATCATTGTTTTGAGGAATGAAGTCTATACAATGCTTGAAATTGCCAACAAACTGAAGATTTCATACAAAGGTGTACACTACAGTCTTCAAAGACAAAGGACAACTGGCTCTAACAAGGATAGAAAGAGATGTGGAAGGCCAGATGAACAACTAAACAAGAGGATGCATCAGAGTCTCTAGTTTGAGAAATAGACACCTCACATGTCCTCAGCTTCATTGAATTCCAGAGGTGTATAGTAACGAAGTACAAACACTTTGTTACTGTAGTACAGTTTTTTAATAATTTTATAAGAGTATAAATATTTCTTTGGACTTTCACTTCACTACATTTTGAAGAGAAAATTGAAAATACTTTTACTCCGACACATTTACCTTTTCCTTAATTCTGCGACTGAACACAGCAAAAATGTAACAGCAGTAGGCTACGTGCAGATCGGCGATAGTGATGTGTGATTCGCTGAAAGAATCATTTGAGTCGAATCTTTTAAATTTGATTCACTTGAACTGGACAAAAAGATTCAAAATAGGTCAGAAAGTTCATTTTGCGAATCATAAATCTAAATAAAAATCACAAGCGAAGCGCGCGCAAGATTAAGTGTCCGTCGTCTGTCTCCTTAGGGGAAGACAAGAAACTGCTTATGTGAGTTAGGCTAATTTTTAAACCGACTAATTAAATGTGTAAGTTTAGGCTTAAACATGAAAGCTGTGAAATAATGAAGTTATGTGCGATCAGTCTCCCGCCTTTCCAGGAGACCTGTTCATATAAAAGTCAATCACATGCGTTTACATTTTACATTTAAACAAGATACGATGTTTATGAATAATTATGAAAATGTCTCATGAAATTGTCCAACAATATTTATTTTTATATTTTATGAAGATGGTCTTTGCAGAAGCAAAACTAGCTTTCTGGTTGTTGCTAAAGTGTTATATTTGCTTTGTAGCACATTTATGCTCAAGTATGTGGTGACTTGAGTTCTCTGGATGGTTGCTAGGTGATAAAAAAAAGCTCAGTATGTGGTTGCCAGGTTGTTACTATGTTGTTGATAAGTTGCTTTCTGTGTTTTTGCACATTGCTATGCAGTTGCTAGGGTGTTCTGGGTGGTTTCTTATTGGCCCCATAACCAATATGATCATTCTGATGTGATTTGTATGTACCATTAAAATTCTCTCATCATTTTCTCACCCTCATTTGACCCAAGATGTGAATTTTCAGAAGAAAATTGCTGTTGTGTAGATCAATTCAATGAAGTGAATGGTGGCCAGACATTTAAAGTTCCAAAAAGCACATAAATGCAGCATAAGAGTAATTCATAAGACTCCAGTGGTTTCAGTGAATTCCACCCACTCAACACCAGTTTCATGTACAACAGTACAGAGAAGACTCAGGGGTGCAGGCCTCATGGGAAGAATTGCAAAGAAAAAGCCACTTTTGAAACAGAAAACAAAAATAAAAGCTTAGAGTGGGCAAAGAAACACAGACATTGGACAACAGATAATTGAAAAAGTGATTGTTATGGATCTTAACCCCATTGAGCTTTTTGTGGGATTAACTAGACTGTAAGGTGCGTGAGAAGTGCCCGACAAGACAGCCACATCTATGGCAAGTGCTACAGGAAGTGTGGGGTGAAATGTCACCTGAGTATCTGGAAAAACTGACAGCTAGAATGCCATGGATCTGCAAAGCTGTTATTGCTGCACGTGGATGATTTTTTGATGAGAACTAAAAGTAGTTTAATTTTTTTTTCAAATTGTAATATTGTAATTCACTTTGGTGAATAAAAGTACCAATTTCCTTCCGAAACAGCAAAATTTGTACATTATTCCAAACTTTTAAAATTTTATATTATTTTTTTAGACAGTTACAATTTAAAGATTTTAAAAGGTAGGGTCCAATGGATGTAAAGGCACCCCTTAAGGAAAAAAATATTTTTTTATAATCAAGTGTATCAAGATTTATTTAAAAAGTGAAAAGGGGCCTGTTTTCAGTGCAACAAGGGGGCTTTTTTTATTTATTTTTTTACCCCAAATACTATCATTTCACTATTGGAGAGTTATTGAAAAACTTTTAATTTAATCGACTTGAACAAAACAGAAAATTTTGTCTCAAAATAAATATGACTATTTCAGGGATTCTCATTAAGTATATACACCTAGGATCGGCAAAAATGTCATTGCTGCATGTGGAGGATTTTTTGATGAGAACTCTTTGAACTAGTTTAAGAAGATCTGAATTTTTTTTTTCAAAATGTAATAATAATTTTTCACGTTATTAATGTCCTGACTATACATTGTGATCAGTTGAATGCCACTTTGGTGAATAAAAGTACCAATTTCTTTCAATATGAGCAAAATCTGTACATTATTCCAAACGTTTGGCTGCCAGTGTAAATTTGCAACATTTTAAAAGTCATGGAATGTTGATCAAATTACATCAAAATCTTCCATTAGACATTGCATGCATTGACTTCATGGATCAGGAAACTTTAGCAGTGCATAGTAAGGGTATATAGTAAAGTGCTCAACTAGTTTTTGTTGCTATGTTGGGAGAAAATTCAATCAAAAGTGCCTTTCACCCCAGGGGGTTTTTACCCTAGTGCATAACACAAATTACCTGTAAAAATTTCTCATGTGAAACATTAATTGCTAAATGCCTGCTGATGTGCAGATGAGAGTTAAAGGTCAACAGGCATACTACAGTGTGTTTGGTTTTGTTTGACTAGATGGTTGAGTAGGCAATGCCCAGCAAGCGTCTTTCTGAATGTCTTTCTTCTGATGGTCTGTCTCCTGATTCCAATAGATATCAATTGATATTGGTACAAATATAGCTGCTTTTTGTTCAGTGTTTGTCCTGTTTGTAAAAAGCATTTCAGATGTTTAATTCTGTGCATTTTAAAGCAGGTTTTAAAATAATGCCTAAAACCTGGGAAGAATTTTGTTTTATAATTAGATATTTGATGTCCAGAGGGTGATAATTTGTAAGACACCATTTGTTAACAAATTCCAGCACCCCTGCAACTCAATTTAGTGACTTTGCATTATTAAAACCCTGATAGTGCCAGGAAATTAACTTGGAAACATTTTGAGTCGATGGCTATGGTCAAGACGGGTAAGAGTGCAACCTTATCCCTCACATGAATTAGTAATCTTCTCCTGTACGGCCTTATTACCGCTCAGTATGTCAATGCTCTAGAGAAAACACAGAGTGGAAATATCCCTGTGCTGAGGAGCTTTATATATCTGGAAAGGAATCCTATGCTGTTTTTTCACTATGGGTTAAAAACTTTTTGTCTGAGGATCATCTCAAATGGACATTGTTTTCCATACTAACCCATATTTCCAAGACAAAAGCCATCCCACAGCCTAACCTAACTCTAGTGCTCTCTAAATGCATCCTGCATTTCGAACATTCATGAAAATGATATATATCACTAAATCTGTGAATTAAGAACAAGATCACTGAAAATTACAACACACCATACTGTCCAATCACCAAAAATAATTAAAACTATGCTAGTGGTTAATCCTAATGTATGTTCTAAAGTTTGCTTCAAAATCAGACGACACAGTATGCTATATCTACAGGTTTTTATCAAAAAAGAGCTTTTCACATCTTCAATTGTTATCCACCAAATGTGATGTGCTATAAGTGAAGTATCATGACATTTGCCCTGCAATGAGTGAAGCTGGATTGACAAGATTGTTCTTGTGTAACACCATTGTGTGCTTGTCTGGTCTATTTGGTTGCCCACTGATTAATCCTAATGCTTCCCTTTGCTACTACTGTACCCAGACTGAAGTCTCAGTGGGATAACTACAAAAAGGCAGAGATCTTTCAATGCTGTTGATGTTTGTAGACACTCAAAACTTGATGGGATGTAAACATGCAAGGTGTACATTGTAATCTAATTGCCTGGAAGCAAACAAAGTCTTAAGATTTAGATCTTTTAACAAAGAAACATTGATTTAAAATGAACAAGAAGTACTCACGATTCTGTACTATTTTAAAAGGCCAAATGAGCAAATTTGCTCTTTGGAACATTATCAAATCATGTTGGGACAAAATGGATCATCTGGTTTTGCACAAACTTGTAGATCCATGCTATCTTGAGTGCACACTGTCATTAAAGCCAAAGAGGGGTGTACCAAATAATTTTTCAATTAATCTTTTCACTCAAATTCTTATGCTTATACGTTATATAATGCAACATAGAAGCATTTTTACAAGTGGTCTTAGACTTTTAGACCCCAATGTATGGCAATATTTCTTGAAGCATGAATTATAAGTAGGTATCTGACTTTTCTTTGCGGTGATAATAATTACTTCCTCTGCAGAATCGCTTATGGTGTACATGTTTCTTACATAACAGCTGAATAAGGAAAAACAGGCACACATCACGATGCCCTGTGTGTGCCACCTATTGTCGCCTCACTCTGTAGCAAGAAGCAAGCTGCATAGGATTTGAATAAAACAATTTCTGTAGGACATAGAATATTAAAATTTCTAACAGACAGCATTAGAAGGAAATCTGCACGGAAAGCTAAAGGTCTCATTGAAGATTATATCTGTGTGATGAGGAGGAGGGCGTGGCCAGGCCGAGAGGATTCCCATCCGGCACTAAGTTGCAAGGGCGGGTAGCATCTCTAGGTCCAATAGCTCAGCTGTGGCTATGACATAGCGTAGAGTAGACTCAGGTGTGGCTGTGACATGGCATGGAGGAGGCTCAGGCGTGGCTGTGACATGGCATAGAGCAGGCTTAGGTGTGGCTGTGACATGACATAGAGCATGCTCAGACTTGGCTGTGACATGGCATGGAGTAGGCTGAGGTGTTGCAAAAGATGGCGCTAGCTCAGCGACCATGATGAGAAACTCTTGTCAGCCATGACATGGAACTTGGGCTCTGCGGCCATGACGTGGTACTCTGGCTTGGCTGCAATGATGTGGAACTCATGCTCGGCAGCCATGAGGTGGAACTCTGGATCAGCTGCCATGATGTGGAACTCATGCTCAGTGGCCATGACGTGGAACTCTGGCTCGCTGACCATGACATGGGACTCTGGCTCGGCATCCAGAGAAGAGATTGGCTTATTCAGTATAAAACAGAAAATGCCATCAGAGAGCCCTTGCCACTGATGGAGGATTGCGACGCCGAGTAAAGGAGTTGTTTAATGGTACTGGAGCGATCCACCAGAGGATAGAGGATCCGCTGCCATCTGTTGGGAGGTGGAGGAATCTCGACCGTCTGCCAGGGGATGGAGGAGCCACTGCCAGCTGCCAGAAGGCGGAATCCAGTGCCATCACTCGGCATCGTTGAGGATCACCGGACAGCTGGTTGAGAACGGAATGGTGTCATGGTCGGAAACCACTATCTTCCTCTCTCCCCTCCCCTCTGCTCGTCCTACCCAGGTACTCAGGAGGAGGGGAAGACCAGCCGGTGACGGAATGGCCGAAGGGGCAACTCCTTCCCTCCAGGAAGTCAGACCGGAGGTTTCCCCAGCTTGAATCGAGCAGTGGGGGTATGTGATGGGGAGAAGGGCATGGCTGGGCCGAGAAGATTCACGCCCGGCACGGAGTTGCCCAATCAGTGGGAGAGAGATAAAAGGAGGAGCTGGGGATGCCAAAGAGAGAGAGAGCATGCGCAGCAGTGTTTTGTGTGTGCGCTTTTGTTATGATTCAGTTCATTATTTTATGTTGAATTAAAGTGTTTTTGATTGTTAATCCAGTTCTTGCTTCCTCCTTTCCCAATGAACAAGAGACTTGTCTGCCACAATCTGTAGTAGCAACTTTCCCCAACCTGTGCTCACCCCCCACTTACAAGTTACAACTCATAGTTTGGATCTGTGAGAATGCAATTGAGTTGGTCTGCTGAAAATGTGATAATCCATCTGCTCTGCTGTTACCACGGCAATGGGCAACACATTGGCTGGCCCAACTGCACATGCGTTCTCCATAATGAGCACTTAGCGAGATGCCAGGGCAACATCCAACCAACCTCCCTCCTTGTCGATTCATTTTCCAGCACTTACAACTCATAATTCACAGATTCGCTCTGCATATTTCACCATGAATATGTGCTCACATCAGGGTCCATCAATATGCTCCCTAGCCTCTTTTTGACTTTAATGATTACCGTCACCCTGTTCCATTCCCTTGGCTCACTTTGGCAGTGGAGTGGGGGATCAGTCAACACACATTCCTGACTTTATTTGCTATTCCTGCAGTTAGTTACTGTGGTTTATGTAACTCATCTTTGGGCCATTTGTGATTGGTGGACCGTGAATTAGTTTAGACCTGTTTTAAAGAAAGTGCTAAAGGGATAGTTCACTCAAAAATGTAAATTCTGTAATTTACTCACCTTAATGTCATTGCAAACACTTTGATTTGGGATGTTTCATCCACACTGAAAGCATTTTCCTCCCCCAAAAATTGAGACTTTCAAAAAAGCTTTCTGGTTCTGCATACTTTGGAAAATGATTACAATAAAAAATGGAAAATAGAGTTTTTAACCGAAAACATTAGTGTGGAGGACGTGGCCTCAGTTCTAATTAACTTTAAATGTATAGAAAAAAGAATTGCCTCATTTGTAAGTTGCTTTGGATAAAAATTTCTGCTAAATTACTACATTAATGTAAAAGCGTCAACATTCTTTAGAATTTCTCCTCGTGTGTCTGGGCAGTGATCACACTGAGGCTGCGTTTGTGGATGGTTCATGTTCTCAATGCGAGAACATGACCATGACAACGTTGCGGTCGCGGCTTGCTTACAACCGTAAGCAAGCCACTCCAGCCGCCCCCCGCGTCGCTCCTTCCCACGGGATTGAGGACGATGTGGCTGGCGATGGAGGCGATTCGGGGATGGCAGCGTGTGCAGCTCCGCCGGGTACGCCCCCTCAGACCACCCGCGCCCCGGCACGCTCGTTGACTCCCGTCCCCGCTCGAGGTGGCGGCGACTCGCCTCACAGCCAGTCTGCCTACCCTCTTGCGATGGAAGCAGATGAGTTCGCCGCGACATCGGAGGGCGTGGGCTCTGATGCTGAGGGCTCCTCTGGGCTGCCGCCTTCGGGCTTGCACGCCCAGGAGGAGGCCGACGCACAGATGTCCGATATGCTTTCCGGGCAGCCAACAGCGTGGGCCTGGATTGGAACCCTCCATCCTCCCCACAGCCATCACGGCTGGACGATTGGTTCTTGGGCGTGGGGCACGGCTCACAGCCTCGCCCCGGTTCCTTTCTTCCCGGAGGTGCATGATGAGCTGGCGTCTTCGTGGAGAGCACCCCTCTCCACTCGTCGCACCGCCACCTGCTCATCCGCCCTCGCCACCCTCGACGGCGGAGCGCGCCACGGGTACACGGAGATCCCCCAGGTGGATAGAGCTGTTGCGCTCCACTTATGTCCCGGAAGCACTACCACCTGGCGGGGCCGCCCTGTACTCCCTTCCCGGTCCTGTAGAGCAACATTCTCGTTCACCGCGAAGGCCTACAGTGCTACCGGACGTGCCGCTTCCGCCCTGCATGCCATGGCTCTCCTGCAGGTCCACCAAGCCAAGGCAATTCGCAACATGCACGGGGGTGGCCCTGATCCCGACACGCTGCAGGAACTGCGCTCAGCGACCGACCTCGCCCTGAGACCGACGAACAACTATTTTACTTCTATAGGTGTGACTCTTTCGAAATCTATAAATCCTCCAGGGGGAGCTTCATACCAACAATATTTAAAAGGAAATTATCTGAATTCTTTTTTTCTAACACCTACCGACAAAATGGAAGTTCGGAAAATTATTATGAATATGGAAAGCTCTTATACTGCTGGTGTGGATGATATTTGTAGCAAGATTGTTAAATCTATTGCAGATGAAATTCTAGAGCCACTTGTCTATTGTATAAACCTCTCTCTATCTCATGGAGTAGTACCAAAAATGACAAAAATTGCAAAAGTTATACCAATTTATAAATCTGGTGGAAAAAATAACTTACAAAATTATCGACCTATATCTATTTTACCAACGTTTTCCAAGGTATTTGAGAGGGTTGTGTACAACAGACTTAGTGGTTACCTGGATAAAATGAATTGAAAAAATCAACGACACTATAGATAATGGTGAGATTGGTATTGGTCTATTCTTAGATCTATCAAAAGCCTTCGACACCATTGATTTAGAAATTCTAATTGGGAAATTGCAACACTATGGTGTCAGAGGGAAGGCACTCTGCTGGTTCAAAAGTTACCTGCTTGATAGGGAGCAATTTGTGCAAATTAACAATAGTTATTCAGAATGCACAGGTACCGTTTGTGGTGTCCCCAGGGCTCCATATTAGGTCCACTTCTTTTATTTTGTATGTAAATGACATTATAAGTTCAACAAATCTTTTTCATCAGGTTATCTTTGCAGATGACACTAATCTTTTTTGTCTCATAAAAATCCAGATATTTTACAAAAGCTTGTTAATGAGGAATTAGTTAAAGTAGATAGTTGGTTTACATGTAACAAATTATCAGTGAATGTATCTAAAACCAAATTTATTATATTTCAGTTCAAATAGAAGCCGGGTAAACATTGAAAGGATACAAATTAAAATACATAACAAAGTAATTGAAAGAGTAGAGAACATCAAATTTTTAGGTATTTATTTAGATGAGTTCTTAAACTTTAAACAACATATCGAGAGTTTAACAAAAGAATTGTCAAAATATGTTGGTCTGTTCTATAAATTGAGATATGATCTTCCTTTTATTGCTCTTCTAACACTGTACCGGTCCCTTTTTGAATCACATCTAAATTATTGTAATATTATATGGTGTAACACGTATCCAAGCCATCTTGAAAAATTGCAGATCCTACAGAAGAAAGTTATACGTGTAATATCATGGGCAAAGCATGATGCTCCCTCTGATCCGCTTTTTTATAGGTATAAGCTTTTGAAGCTCAGCTGAGTGCAACAGTTTTCAAAATGCTTGTATTATGTATAATGTAGTTTATAAATTGCATCCAAAACTTTGCCATCTCATTCCAGTTACCTCATCTATTCATGACCACAACACTAGAAGGAGAACCTTATTACGAGGGAAAAGCGTAAGCTGAAGTGTACCAGCTTTAGTATAACATGTAGGGGTCCTGGGTTCTGGAATGAGATTGACAATTCTATAAAGGAACTACCTTCTCTCGATATATTTAAAAAGTATCTTAAACACAAATTGTTACAACATTATGCATGATAGACCCCACAAGGCTGAAGGTTTCATTCATATTTATTAATGTATCTGGCTTTCTCGAATACCCTACTATCGGATTTTGTTTGAGGGTTGGATAAGATGCGTGATATATGCTGGTTGGGGGGTGGATATTTTGTGGTGAATGGTGTTGTTGTTTGTTGTGGATGGGTACTGGGTGGGTGGATTATTTTGTGATGTTATTAGTACTAATTATGTGTCTTTAAGGGCCCTATTTATAAGGCAGGACTTGGCTTCTGGGAGGTCCTTTTCTTTTACAGAATAGTTCTTTAAATCTGTAAACATGAATTTGTTGTGTTCTGTGAATGAATGAATGAAATGAAATAAAAAAAAAATAAATAAAAAAAAAATAAAAAGGTCACAGCGCAGGCACTCGGGCAGGCGATGGCCACTCTGGTGGTCCAGGAACGTCAGCAATGGCTGGACTTGTTTGAGATGCGTGAAGCTGACAAGACTCGCTTCCTCAACGCCCGTCTTCCAGTTCGGCCTCTTCGGCAACACCGTTGAGGACTTTGCCCAGCAGTTCTCCCTGGTGAAGAAGCAGACGGAGGCCATTTCGCACATCATGCCGCGCCGCAAGCTTGCCGCCACGACCCAGGCCCCACCTGCTCGCCGAGGGCGTCCTCCCGCGGCCAGAAGACCTTCTGCTCCGCCCCAACCTGGGCCCAGCTCTCAGCCCCGGCGTCGAGCAAACCGCAGGAAGCGTACGCCCCCTGCCTCACGGACCCCTTCAAGGACCCGGAAGGCTCCCAAGCGTCCCTGAGACAGCGGACCCAGAGGGCAGAAGTTAGCTCGAGGTGGTAAGACCACTCCGTCCCCGGTGGAGGGCGGGAGGAGAATCTTTGTTTTTCATTTGCCGCACCCCTGGCGGGGCTGCGGTACCCAAATTCTCAATAAAAGAGCTATTTCCTTTACCTCTGGGTCACATGGCCCGCAAATGCCGTTCTCATGGCACTTTGCTTTCAGGCCTCAACAGTCTCGGCGCCCAGGATGCGGTGCTTCCGCCCTCAGCCCCATGACTGTTCCCGGCCGGCCGGTTCAGACGAGTCCAGAGGACGCCAGCATCAGACCTCCTCCTCAGTCACGAACCCGCCCCTGCCGGGTGCGCGGAACAAGGTAAGTGCTTTGAGTTTATTCTCAGCACCAGAGCCTCGGGACGCCACAGCGCCTCCCGACGCCGCGTTACCTGTTCCACACCGCTGCGAAGCCCCGCCGGGTACGTCCAAAATACTCGTCCCCTTGGTGCCCCTAGCACGGAGCTTAGAGGCATGGCTTTCACTGCCCAGCTCGTCACGGTGGCTGCACCGGACCATCCGACTCGGTTACGCAATTCAGTTTGCCAGGTCTCCGCCCCCCTCCGTGGGCGTTCGTTCCTCCGCAGTGCACGGCGAACATGCCCACTCCCTGCGCGAGGAAATCGCCTCCCTTCTAATCAAGGACGCGATAGAGCCTGTCCCTCCGACCGAAACGAAGAAGGGTTTCTACAGCCCTTACTTCGTTGTACCCAAGAAAGGCGGCGGCATACGACCGATCTTGGACCTGCGAGTTTTCAATTGGACCTTGTCCAAACTCCCGTTCAAAATGCTTACCCAGAAACAAATTCTATCTGGCGTCCGGCATCTAGATTGGTTCGCAGCGGTAGACCAAACCTTCAAACCCTGGACAGACCTCTGCTTTCTACGGGCAGGAGTACCCTTGCAGCAGGTGTCCCGTCGCGTTCTGGTTACAACCGACGCCTCCAAATTGGGTTGGGGCACATCAACTGCCTAGAGCAGCTGGCCGTTTTTCTTGCCCTGAAGAAATTTCTTCCATTGATTCGTGGCAAGCATGTCCTAGTCAGGACAGACAGCACCACGGTGGTGGCCTACATAAACCGCCAAGGCGGAGTACGCACCCTCCACATGTCACAGCTCGCCCGTCGTCTCCTCCTTTGGAGTCAGCAGTGACTGGAGTCACTGCGCGCCACTCATATCCCCGGCAACCTCAATGTGATAGCGGACGCGCTGTCAAGGCAAAACTTGCCCGGCGGAGAGTGGAGGCTCCACCCCCAATCGGTCCAGCTGATTTGGGACAGGTTCGGCAAGGCCCAGGTAGACCTGTTTGCCTCCCAGGAAACCTCCCACTGTCTGATCTGGTATGCCCTCACAGAGGCTCCCCTTGGGACAGATGCTCTGGCGCACAGCTGGCCCGCGGGGCTGCGCAAGTACGCTTTTCCCCCAGTGAGCCTTCTTGCACAGGTGCTATGCAAGGTCAGGGAGGACAAGGAGCAAGTCACTCTGGTGGCCCCCTGCTGGCCCAACCGGACGTGGTTTTCGGATCGCACGCTCCTCATGACAGCCCCTCCCTGGCGAATTCCCCTGAGGAAGGACCTTCTTTCTCAGGGACGGGGCACGCTCTGGCATCCGCATCCAGACCTCTGGAATCTCCACGTCTGGTCCCTGGACCGGACGCTGGAGGATCTAGCCGGCCTACCTTCGGCCGTCATAGACACTATTAACCAAGCCAGAGCCCCTTCAACCAGGCATCTTTACGCCCTGAAGTGGCGTCTGTTCATGGACTGGTGTTCTTCCCGAGCCGAAGACCCGCAGAAGTGCGCAGTTAGGTCAGTGCTCGTGTTTCTTCAGGAGAGGCTGGAGAGGAGGCTGTCCCCTCCACCCTCAAGGTGTATGTTGCGCTTATCGCGGCCCACCACGACACGGTAGACGGCAAGTCTCTTGGTAAGCACGACTTAATCGTCAGGTTCCTAAAAGGTGCCCGGAGGATGACTCCCCCCCGGCCTAACCTGTTTCCCTCCTGGGATCTCTCGGTCATCCTTATGGGACTCCGAAGACCCCCCTTCGAGCCACTTGACTCAGTTGGACTCAGGGCCCTCTCTCTCAAGACCGCCCTGCTGATCGCGCTCGCTTCCATCAAGAGGGTTGGGGACCTGCATGCGTTTTCTGTTAGCGACGCTTGCCTGGAGTTCGGTCCGGCGGACACTTTTGTGATCCTAAGACCGCGACCGGGCTACGTGCCCAAGGTTCCTACCACACCCTTCAGGGATCAGGTGGTGAACCTGCAAGCTCTGCCCCGGGAGGAGGCAGACCCAGCCCTTTCACTGCTGTGTCCAGTACGTGCCTTACGTATTTACCTGGACCACACACAGAGCACCAGACGCTCTGAGCAGCTCTTCGTCTGCTTTGGGGGACAGCAGAAAGGGAATGCTGTCTCCAAGCAGAGACTCGTCCACTGGGTTGTCGATGCCATTTCCCTGGCTTATCACACCCAGGCCGTGCCCCCCCCTTTGCGGGTCCGAGCCCACTCCACCAGGAGTGTTGCGTCCTCGTGGGCACTGGCTAGGGGCATTGCCCTAGCAGACATTTGTAGAGCAGCGGGCTGGGCAACACCTAACACTTTTGCGAGATTCTACAATCTCTGAGTTGAGTCAGTATCGTCCAGTGTTCTCTCAGGTACCGAGCCCGTAGAACTCAGTGGCACGTCCACGATCTGACCGGGTGAATCGCTTGCACCCAGCGACCTTCCCCCTAACCAGGGGAAACAGTGCGCCTTCTTTCCCAGGAGATCCCAGGTTTGGGACACTGGTTGACTCCTCCCTAGCCCTCGTGGGTCGCAGTTCTGCTGAGGAACTCGCCGACCCAAACCACTGCGGGTACCACTAGCTACCCTGTACTGGTATAGGTGCCCCACAGGTAAGGCCTCCTGTTCGGACTCCCCCTGTGTGTAAAACCACGGTTCTGTCCCCTCACGAGAGTTGACTCCGTGTTTTCCTTAGGCAGTTACAGCTGCCTCGGGTGCCGTGCTGTATGCTTCCCCCCTCTGCGAGGCTGGATCTACCACCGCCCTACTTTTCCGCATAAGACCTAAGTATAGGCCATGCGATGTATTTGCCACTCAAAATTTGCCTCCCCTCCCGGGTAGGTGTGGCCTTCGCAGGGTCTTCTCCGCCTTAATAAGGGCTAAGACCCCCTTTCATTCAATGCGTGTAAGGGCCCCGGCCGTAGTTGCTCTATGCGAGAAACATAGAGAGAAAAGAGGCCCAGCCAGGCTGGCCCGTTCCCATGTTGGCGGCCGTCACCTTGTTCCCCCCTCCAGGGTAACGATAAGGAATCCTGATGGCTTAAATGGGGCATTGGGGAAGGGTACGTGCAGCCTGATACAGTTGGTCGTTCTGCACGTAGGAATACCTGCTCGCTCCTGTATCAGCGGATCACGTACACGGCTCAGCGCATGGCTCTTTTTAAGTGGACCCCTAGTGTCGCTTTTCTGACACATTGTGGAGAGAGCAACAGAAGGGGAACGTCTAGGTTACGTATGTAACCTCCGTTCCCCGATGGAGGGAACGAAACGTCGTGTCTCCCCTGCCACGTCGCTGAGCCGAGCCCCTGTTGTGGCCGGACCATTTCCAGCTCCTCAGAAAAATCCTGAATGAACTCCCGTATTTGCGCCGCTTAAATACCCGTATGTCCGGGGGCGGGACATGCAAATACTGGTTGCCAACTCTCATTGGCCTTTTTTCATAGTTCAGAGGTGAATATCGGCACTCAAGAGAGAGACCCCCAGTGTCGCTTCTCTGACACAACGTGTCGTTCCCTCCATCGGGGAACGGAGGTTACATACGTAACCTAGACGTTTCTCCATATAATACCACCTGCAAACAAATCACAAGTAAATCATGGTTAATGTGATGTAAACTAAAGTATATTGGCTATTTAAAAGACAGGGACAAACCTTCAGATACACTGATCACCCACAACATTAAAACCACCTGCCTAATATTGTGTAGGCCCCCCTCAAACCACCAAAACTGCACCATTCTGAGATGCTATTCTTCTCACCATAATTGCATAGAGCTGTTATTTGAGTTTGAACTAGTCTGGCCATTCTCTTTTGAGCTCTTTCATCAACAAGGCATTTCCGTCCACAGACCTGCCGCTCACTGGATGTTTTTTGTTTTTGGCACCATTCTGAGTACATTCTAGACTGTTGTGTGTGAAAATCCTGGATATCAGCAATTACAGAAATACTCAAACCAGTGTATAAAATCATGCAGATATGGGTCAGCAGCTTCAGTTAATGTTCACATCAACCATCAGAATGGGGAAAAAAATAATCTCAGTGATTTGGAGCTTGGCATGATTGTTGTTACCAGACAGGCTGGTTTGATTATTTCTGTAACTGCTGATCTCCTGGGATTTTCTCACACAACAGTCTCTAGAATTTACTGCGAATGGTGCCAAAAACAAAAAACATCCAGTGAGCTGCAGTTCTGTGGACAGAAATTAATTGTTGATGAGAGAGATCAACAGAGAATGGCCAGACTGGTTCTAACTGACAAAGTCTAATGGCACTTTTCCATTGCACGTTACGGTTCGACTCGACTCTACTCGCTTTACTTTTCTGAGCTTGCTTTTCAACTGCTGTTTAGTGCCGCCTCAACGTGGGTGGGATTATAGGCTGATCGTCATAGTTGCACCACCTCTACTGCCATGACATCATCTTAAATGTGACACAGCTGCTAGCTACTAGCTCATTTTGCGGCATAAAGCAGTTGTTGCATGGTGATTTTACACAAGTGTAACAGTTGAATTGGCCTGGTTGTTTTAGAAGCAAGCTTTCCAGTAGCTGGTCAACTAAATAAAGTGAAGCTTTCAAGCAGAGTATGGAGTTAACATACCATCCTCCATTGTGGACTCCAGCCATGGCTGAGTCCATGGCACTCTCCCTCCCATTGCTCGCCTGTCTAGATAGTGACCATTTGGTCGAACCACTTCCACTTTTCCTTGATGGTTCTGTAGTCACTTTTAAGTTTTTTTTTTTTCTTTTTTTACTTTTCCCTACACTGTTGGTAGGTCCGGTAGTAGCTGTGTCTCAGCTGTGCGCCAACAGCTGAGACACTTCCTGAAATAAGTTTTCGTTTTATTCATCGCTAACGAGAGGAACATCTGCACCTTGTTTATTGACCACGGTGTGGTTTTGAGAACAGCCATTTCTTTTTACAAGTCGAAAGTCACGTGAACAAATGATACTGCCATGATGACAAAATTGTACTCCAATTAAATTTCCACCGCGTCAGTCAGTTGAAGTAAAATGGTTTCTCGTTGATAAGAATGCACTTGCAGGATGCGTTGTAAAACTGAAGCCAGATCGCCGTGTGTAGATTGACGTGCACGGTTCTTGCACAGGCGTCAGTCTTTTATGACCTGGGTGTGAGAACGTGTTGACTATAATGTTAGTATCTTAATGTAAATACATATCTGTACATATGTAAATTCATATATTTAATTAAATAATTGTACATACTCCTACCTTGCACATACATTACAAATTGCACATGGACATGCACCATTCTGTTATATGTCCTATTATTTGTATGTCTATTTATACTTTTACATTGTTTTATATTCTGTGTTTCACTCTGTTTTGTGTGCACTTATCACCAAAAAACATTCCTTGTTTACGTGAGAACACTTGGCAATAAAGCTTATTCTGATTCCGATTCTATCTGAAGAGTCTCAAGACAGGGAGTCCTCATTAGGGCCCAAATGAGCTCTGCTCTTCGCTCCAGCCATTGGCTATGTATATTTCCCTCTGTAAGCCCCAGTTTCAATTTCTCCTAGGCAAGACATAAAAGGAAATCATACTCAAAATGCAGATTTAAAGCTAACAAAGTAGATCTGGTAAATCTCCGGAAAATGGTTGGCAATTTGTCCTGTGTGAAAGTTGGGTAAGCATATTTTATTTCAAATACCATGCTATCTATTTCATTGGAATTCTATGTGCTGTGTTTATTTACTTTTAGTCCATGTTTATTAGCTTTGAAGCCCTCTATATACGATTGTACTCCTAAAAGATGACAAAATTCATCTTAAACAGATTTAAATGTACAGTTTTCCAAAGGTAAATGGACCAAAAATATTGATGACTCATCTTGCACTACACACATTTATGTCCAATCAAATGCTTTCTAGAATGAAAGTTTTCCATCCAATAAAAAACACCAGCACTCAACAAGCTAGTAGCAAGTCATGATTAATGGCTGTGATCTTAAAGGGCACCTAGTATGCCTCTTTTCACAAGATGTAATTTAAATCTTTGGTGTCCCCAGAATGTGTCTGTGAAGTTTCAGCTCAAAATACCCTACAGATCATTTATTATACATGTTTAAAATTGCAAATTTTTGTTGGGAATAAAAATTTGCTGTTTTTGTGTGTGTGTCTTTAAATGCAAATGAGCTGGTGCTCCCCGTCCCATATCCAGAATAGGGTGGAGTTTTGACATCTTTGCTTCGGATAACTACACATCATAAGCAATATGACTGACAGCGAAAATAGTGGTGTTCAGCCCTGTATGTTTGAACCGGAGTCAGACAGATGAGGGAGAGAACTAGGAAGTTTCCGAATGGTTATTTGATAAATGTATTTATTTGTTGTAGAATTTTTCAGCAGTTTTGCAACGATGGATGAGCAACACACACACACACACACACACACACACACACACACACACACACACAAATACTGTTACAATGTTCGCTATACGTTATATTGAAACAACACACTAGAACAAACATGTCAGTCTGCAGTGTCCGTCAACAGTCATGGGCAGGGCCTGTACAAAGTGATGTCACTTTGTACAGATTCTGCTTACAGCTTGTTCTGAGACAGTCCTTATGATTAATGGGGATTAAAAAAAAGGACTGGGTGGATTTTTATTATTATAGAGTGGTTGTGTACACACACTGCCAACACACATTTATGTTCAAACACCATGTAAAAGTGAATTTTGCATAATAGGTTTATAAAAACATTATTTTGCTATTTTAAGTCAGTAGGCTATTTAAAAAAGCAACAAGCCCTTCAGTATGTCCAGCCCAAACTTCCTGTTTCAATTAAATGCGCTCATCAAGTAATTTCTTTAACTAATGTATATGGCTATATGCAATTAAACCTCTCTGCTAGTTGCTTTTGGGTTTGTACTGTTTCCTTGAGGGGCAAAGCAAGCACACAAGAGATATAAGCTATTTGTAGTCAGGGGAGTGGGTTTTACATAGCTATAGGAGGCAGGTCAAAGTTTCTATTTACTGTATATAGTGGCCATGGTCATGGTGTGAGCCCATTCAAAGCTCTGTTTTGTTACCTTACTGAATTTCACCATACTGGACCGGGAGTACATTTCCTTACCCCCCTCACAGCAACACCCCCTGGTGAGAAGGAACAAAGTGTGGCCAACAAAGGGTGTCCATCTATGTTATGGATCTTATTTAGCCATAACCTTATTGGGATAGAGAAATTGTAATGGAAAAGAATGAAGCTGTAGGTATGAAAATTCTTGTCATTAAAGAAGTTTATTCGATTTAAGAATTTGATTATGATCTTTACTTTTAGTCAAAGTGACACCTTTGGCTCACATCTGGTATTTACTTATTTTAAAAAATATATATATGGCTGTACTTATATTTCCCATGGAGATTTAAAGGAGCCTGACCTGAAGATGCATACCTTGCAGTTGAAACAGATTACGCAAATACGTGAATTATCGAGATGAGAATGGGATAGGCACATGCAAATGTGTCTCATTTGGAACAGAGCAAAGTTTTTGAATGGAGCACTAGCACTCTATGTAAAATGTCCCCATCTTAAATATATACTGCTTGCATACATGAAAAAGATTAGCCTTTCCAGCTTTATTTGCATCTTTACATTTCTGCTATGTAAAAAGATTGCAGTATGTCAGAAATAACCAGTCAAGCTGTGATGATAGAGATCATCACAAAAACAAAAATTGAGGCATGAAGCTTCAACATTTTGCAGTCTTGATCAAATGTAAAAGTGTTGTTTTATAGAAGACAAATCTGTTTTTAGTTTATTGTGAGTTGTGCTGTACCAAGAGTTATAGTAGTATATGTGCCTGTGTCTCCCTCTAATATCACAAAAAAGTACCAAAGTTTAGGCATGGTAATGCCATGTTCTTTGGACACATACCATGGTGATTCCTTTATATTCTTTGAAATACCTTGGATTACCATAGAAATGTCATGGTGTCGTAATATGTTAATCATTCAGCACCATGATATCAAAGTACCATGACCACTGTTCCATAGTAAATAACACAATAGATGGAGCAGAGCAGACATAGTCTCTCAAGGGTTAACAGTGGTGTGTATTAACATATAATGATGGAGCGCATGCCTGTGTGAAAATGATAAATGCCTTTCATAATAGTGGTCTGAGCACAGAAGTGTAGGCTGACCTGCGTATGGTCAGACAGGTAATTGGTTGGATGCAGAGTGTAATTTAGCTCAGACAAATCCCTTTCACAGCTGGCACCCTGTCTAAGAGAGTGACTCTAGGGGGATGGGTGAGAGACAGATAGAGATTGAATATAATGATGGGGGTAGTGGAGGAATTGGGAGAGGGAAAATTAAAAAAAAACGCCCTTGTTGGTGAGACTGTTAGTACATCTGGGGGCCGATGAAAAAGGAGGATTGGGGGGCAGAGGTAAAGAAGAAAGAAAGGCAAATATAGACATGCCAGAAGACTGACATAGCTTTGGAGAAAGTTTTTTATGCCACATCCATACAATCTAATTCTAATGGAACTACTGTGGCAAATTATTGTTTTGTGCTCACACCAGAAATAGTCACATTGTACTGCAATTTCACTATTGAAAGTTTCATTTTGAAATATAACATCGAAACAGTAGAGCTAAAGCTCAGGATTAGATGGCACACTATTTGGTGGAAACTAAGTGAGTTTGGAAGTGAGTCTCAGAAAGCCAAAGCCAGCCATGTATTTGTCATGCAAAACTCTTCCCCTCCTCCTGCCCTGTCTGCCCGAGCACAATGCATATGCCTGCGTTCCCAGGCTCCCCTTGCTCTCAGTGGCCTGGAGGGGGGAGAGCAGCCCACTGGCCTGAGCAAACTGACCCTTGTCCTTCTGCAGCTAACTCACTCAAACACAGCTGGCCTCGGACCTCTGCTGATCATCAATATTCATGCCTCATACAAAATTCATTCTCAACACCACAGACGCTGAGGCCTGAGCTTTCCCCGAGCACAAAGCATCATTACATTCTCATTTTGTTTTATGTCAATTGTAAAGTTACAGACTTGTTAAAACAGGAATATGTCTTACATAGTATGTCCTACTTGGCCCATTTCAAGTGGAATATTTAGTTTAAAATTATTTTTTGCCCATATTAAAGACTAATTGGAATGTACAGAAGTAAACAAATAACATGTTAACACGAAATACATGTTGTGTTTGAAGTTACAATAGGTTTATAATTTTATGGTTACGTACAAACATTTGTTGACACAACTTTGCAAAGACAAAAATATATCCGCGTTTTACCTCCGCTCCATTTTAGAAACATGAATAGCGCCCAGTGGAATGTAGTTATACAAGAAACTCTATAAACCTGTTTGTGTATTTTTAGTATTCCAATTTTTTTCAGTGACACATACATTTAAATGAGACATAATTACATAAATGATGGGAACTGACATTGTAATATAAATCTGATTGTATTGATAAAATGCCCGTGTTTAAAACAAGTTGTTTTCAGTTTGAAAGAAGTTGTCACATTCTGTATGATTCCTGCCTAGTGAGGCAGAATGACCACATAGAAAAGGACAGCGTAGCTGATCCGTTTTCAGCTGTGTGCCACTGCTTTGTCTTCAAAGTGAAAACGCAGGCAAATTCCAGACTAAAGACTGGACTGTATCTATATTGTTGAATTGTTGCAGTTTTTTTTTATGTTTTTCCAATATGCTCTTGGTTAGTGTTTTTGTCTTGCGTTTAAAGAGTAGTATCTTTCTCAATGGTGAAAGTGTTCACTGTAAACAAACCAGGTATTTATGCTTTAAATTGCACATATTAACACTTGATAATGATGGCATAAAGCACATTAAACAACTCGTGTATCATGGCCCATTCCAAGGGGGCGCTGGGGGGGCCCCCGCACTGATTTACAGCGAAACGATTAAGGGGCACTCCGCTTCCCGGACAGACGGCGGAACTATCAATGTTGCCCCCCTTAATAAACAAGTACCACACCAAAGATCACATCTTAGTACAGGCCTGTATCAGAAATGAACTTTTACATTAATATTGGATTTAATATCAGGGGCATTTTTATTTTTACCTTTATGAGGACATTTTGTTTAACCAAACTGTGTCTGGTCCATTTAATTCAAACACATCAGTTTGAATCCATTCATTCCAAATAGATTCTCAGTATTGAGAGTTTATTACCTATTAACTAAGGATTAAACCAAGTTCAACTAAAATGTTATGCCTTAATATGTACAGTATATCTACTCAAGTAGAATGTTAAGTTAAGAAATATATCAGATAACACAAATAAAAAATAAATAAAACAAAACAGAAGAATTCATTATGAGGGTATTTTTAACCACCACACTTTGAATTTCAGGAGGCATTTTTGGTGGAATTTTTGCCCCAACCCCTCATTAATTTCTGACCCTTGTACAGCCCCAGTTGTGTATGTATAATGCATAAATTTGAAAACGAATAGGCTATTAAATATTTGCCATCTAGAACACAGACATACAGCATATTATTTAACAGTGTAGTCTTATAAACATGGATTATCAATAGGCTTGATTCAATATAAATCTGGCACTATATGAGATCAAAACAAATACTTTGGGCTTTTGTTCTTTTTGTGCAGCATTAATAAGTCTCACTTACAGGATGAACAATTTTAGTTCCAGTTTTATTGCTCATTAGATTACTTTTTGTCCTATTAATGTATTACAAAAATGTGTAGACATCATTTACTTTTCTTAGTATTTATTTAAGTATAAATATAGTATTAATTTAAGTATACTTACTGTATACTTTTTAATTGTTTCACAATTGAATGTGCCACATTCAAACGTTTCTTTAACACTTTCGGAAATCAGGATTTATGCAGTTTTTTAAACTATTTTATAAATATATACTTAAAGTCAAAGAATAATCTCTAATATTCTGTGTGGGGCCGGGTTTAATTTAGGTTGGCACAGGCCTACCCAGCTCACCCTTGAATACTTTTTTTTTTTTTTTTTTTTTTAAACAATTGCACAGTTTACAGGAACGTTCATCTCCATTATAAAAATAATACATTGTGCAGATTCCAACATTGCGGGTGTTTTAACATAAACAAAACATAAACAAAAGACTCACATCATCACATTTTGCCAGGGGAAGTACGGATTTACAAAAAGATATCAAATTGTTTACACGCATTCACAGTTTTTGTTGCCTTTTGATTAAGAGAATACTTAAGCGTGTTGACATATTGCTTGACCTCATTGTTAAAAGCAATAAAAGATGTTTTGGAATGCGCAAACTTACATTTATGAATGTTAAATTTTCTCACCCTTGAATACACCACTGAGTAAAATCACCATGATGAGTCATGGTTAACATCAGCTCCATGGCTGTGTTTATAAACCTAGGGAGTTCCCTACCAAGACAGCATTTGTGGGCATTAAGATTCATTTCAGCTATCACGCACACACAGCACAGCAGTTTGGGAATGCGTTCGTGATGCCCACAAATATTGCCCACGCCTATAATGTAAAAACACGTGGTCGAGGTAGTCACTGCACTAGGTTTTGAAACACTGCCTAAATGTGGCCACCATTTTGGGGGTGCGTGTTTTGAGTTGTAGGAAGTGCTTAGAGAGCGGCGTCTGCTCTTCCTGCAGTTACAGGGATGAATGCATGAACGCGAGAGAAGAAAATGGCGATCGAGCAGGACAAATGTTTCCCCTCCCAGACTCTGCAAATGTGTTGAATTTCCACAGCCTTATTGTTTGCTTTCATTTCATCTCTACTGCACTTTAAACTACAAGAGGTGAGTGTTTTTTTGTGTGTGATTTGATGTAAGCGGTATTCATTTATTTCAAAGCCTTTCTGCGATGCATGGTTGAATGTTCCTGTCTTGTTTTCATTTGCATGACAATTTTTAGTTTTGATGATTAATAAAAACGACAGGGCAGTTTTTACTATCAGTGTGTAAAAAGTGGAAGTGTATTTCTGTGTGGTAGATTTCTTGAACATTGATCTGCATTCACGTAATGGCATCGCCGTCTGTTTCATAAAGTGTAGCGTTTGATCCTGAATGCTTAGAAACATAAAAGGCGTGTTCATGCATGTACATGCCAACTAGGCTAGTTGTTTAATATGGTATGTGTGTGTGTGGACTTGCGGGAATAAATAATTGTATGTTGGTGTATTTTAGAGAGATTTCATTTGGATGTTTGTTTCGACATCCTGCAACTTTTCTCGTTGTCGACTCGTTTTTTCCGGTTAGCAGCCGATCGGAGCCTTTGCTTGATAATAAAGAAAGAGTATACGATAAAACACGACTGTATTTCTGATTAGTTAATGCGCTTTGTTATTAAATAGCATTTAATTGTTAAAGCTGTTAAAATTAAGAGGCTTTAGTAGCCAGCTGGTTAGTTTGCGCTCTTCGCTTGGCGCTGAATTGCGCACATCGAGAAATAACAGGAAATATGTCTTATTTAATAACTGTAATCTGGTAGTTTACATCTTAATCGCTTTCATCACTTCAATAAGATAATGCATGGACCAGCTTTACTTGTTTTTATTTAGGGGTTTAAAGTACGCTGTCACGAAAGCTAACACATGCTCGAGGCGAACTGTGAAAGGTTACAATTTCTCAGAGCAGCAAAGAAAATGCATATGACAAAGTCACCCGTCTGCTTATAAAAGTTGTTTAGAAAGACGTTTTCAGTGTTCTATTGTATTGTTTTTAAGGGCAGGTCAAGGTTGCTGGCGTAAGCTGCAGCTGAAGTCAGTAGTGGGGGAGGTGTGCTTCAGAAATGTAAAGTTAATCTGCATTATTTTTAACTTTATGGAAATATATTATTTTTTTTTACTAATCATTAGTTGTTTCTGTTAAAGCTAAGTTTAACTTCACAGAACTGTGTAGGTATGCTTGACAGACAGACTTTCATACCCACAATTTTCTTTTATAGCCTATCATTAGTAAAAGATACTCTGTATGTGACCAAGAAGAGACTCTTGATGAGTTGGTTGTGGTTTTATATTGTGGTTTATGTTGTTCTAGTGAGTTGGTTAAGGACGTGTTTGTGGTTGCCATTGAATATGAAAGCTCCATATAGGCAACATCCATTATTTGTGTTGTTGCTGCTTCCCAAGAAATGAAAGTGAAATATATTGAAAAATAGAGAAATCAAAGTCTATCTAGATTTTTTTTAGGTGTTTTATTAGTGTTAGGATTTATTTAGCTATAATATTAATTAAATCTTTACATTTTCATTTGCACACTGTAGTAGCATTTGCACAATATAAATCCAGTAGGCTTTGGTTTTATTTTCAGATGATTTTCGATTTATATAGTCATTTTTGCACATATAGAGCTACTCGTATAGTCTTTGTCTCATCATACATATTTCTCATCACATCTTTGGTAGTGTTAGCGGCAGGTTCACTTAAAGGGTGTAGCACACCGGACATGTCCGGAAGACGACATGCTGCGTTCTTTTGGAATGCCAAATTCCTAATGCGCTCTAAGTCCTCGTGGTGGCGTAGTGACTCGCCTCAATCCAGGTGGCGGAGGACAAATCTCAGTTATCCTTCAACCTGCGCATCTTATCACATGGCTTGATGAGCACGTTACTGTGGAGACACGGCATCCACACACAACTCCCCACGTGCCCCACCAAGAGCGAACCCCATAGCGACCACGAGAAGGCTACCCTCCCTAGCAACCGGGGAATTTTTTGTTGCTTAGGAGACATGGCTTAGTCACTCAGCCCACCCTTGGATTCAAACAGGTGAACTTCAGGGGTGGGAGTCAGCATCTTTACTCACTGAGCTTCCCATGGCCCCGACATGCCGCGTTATTAAATTACAAAAAAATAATTCTATGGAGGTGCACCGCTACTCGCCGTCTGTTGGCAGTGCCCAGCTACGACTCTGGAAGGTGCTAAGCGTACATGCAAAAATGAATGGTGTACTTTTTTCAAAGCTTTTCTTTGCCTTTTTAGATCTAGCGATATAGCCTACAGCTATGAAATCCAATTCCATTTGGATTCGGTCAAATTTTGTCTTTGTAATAACTGCCTGTTTTGTCAACATTCTTTATATGCTGGAGAATGCAAATTGAAATGTTAACACAGTTGTCCTATGTTTCTTACCATTTAGAGAATTGGATGCTATTGCCACCAAAGACATTGAAGAGAAGCAACACAGGTCAGTAAGTGTTCCCAACTCCTTGTAGTCCATTTCAGATTGATGGATAAATACTTGATTTTTCTGAAGCTTGTGTCCTTCTGGGCTTTTCCTATTCATGCCGATGCCTGTGCTGGGTGACACTAACAAAGCCAGGTCAAACATCTGCTGCTGGTGTAAGCAAATGCAGTTCCGTTTGTATTAAAGGGGTTCCCAGTGCTGAGTAGGCTTTGCTGTTTTAAAATGTCCAACAAAACCGTGTTTGTGTAGCTCTTTCAAAGTCTACTGTATTGCACTTGTGAGTCACAAACTCCTGCCTCCACTGTTTATGTCTGCCAGATTTTTTTTTTTTGAAAATGTAGCCTAAAAGATAAGAAGTACTGATCAAAAAGTCATGAGCACTTTCAGGTTAACGTGTTTAGGTGCTGTTGTGATGTTAAGAAGCTGAGGCATATTGCTTAACTGGCTCTTAACACAAAGTTAATCATAGATCGTCTTCACGTTTTTCTTATCAGGAAAATGAACATTGCCCTTGTATGGTCATAACCACGTCCACACCAAATAATGCCAGGGACTGGACCACAACACTTCACTTTTAAAGTGTTGATGACTAATAATGTAGCATTTAAGAGGTTCACACTTAATTGCTTTGTAATGCCCATACTTCATGTGATTAATTCTCAGTGTACCTCATCTGTTGATGCATCAGGGCTTTAAACTGCAACTAAAATGGTTGCAAATGCTACCAAAACAAATGAATTGCGACAACTTTAAATCTAGTTGCCACTGGCGACAGGCGTGTTTTGCGCATACATAAGCGATTTTGTCAGATATCTTGTGGGTTATTGAATATATATTTAGAGCGCGCACTAGTGTCTCGAGTCCCCTTTCACCTGTTCTGTTGTGATGACGAGCTCGCTGAACCGCACAAAACAACAAACCCAGCGTGAGAGTCTTGAACAAATGACTTTTTCACAAATCACCTGAAAATAAATGAGGGCTTGAACTCAGGTAAGTTTGAATCGGATTCAGTTTCTCAGCGAGTCAGCCATCAGTGAGCTCACAACTGGGGAGCACAGACATTTAAAAATAAGAGTCTCGGGTGTTTTTCCCAGCTTCTTTATAATTAAAAGTCCCTTATTGTGTACCACTTTTTTTTTGTCGCCCAGCATTCAGTAGCACAATAAACTGCATCTGTAATTTCATTCAATTTGTAGTCTCTGGTAACAGTAAAGATTAAGGCAATATTTTATATATATATATATATATATATATATATATATATATATATATTTACATAATGAGATCAAGACTTTGACACTGAGGGACTCAACTATTACACAAGGTGCAAACATTAATTTATGCTCAAGAAGACATCATGCTACTATATGTGTATTATACTTTATTTAAATATCTGTAATGTATATTCTGAAGATCAGTACTTAATAAAACATATTTTTTCTTTAGCTCTCTATCTTGTTTCGGAACAGCAATCTAAATCGAGCAATTCTGTGATTTGGCAACTAAAAACAGCCA
Source organism: Xyrauchen texanus (assembly GCF_025860055.1). NCBI lineage: Eukaryota > Metazoa > Chordata > Actinopteri > Cypriniformes > Catostomidae > Xyrauchen > Xyrauchen texanus. The sequence continues at coordinate 22,501,162 of NC_068283.1, read as the reverse complement.
TTTAGCTCTTTGTGTCTTTTTTTTTTAGTCTGGAGCCCTATGCATAAAGAGAAAAGTCAAGCAGATGTCTAGTTATTTAATCATTTAGATCACCTTAGTGGATCATTTGACACTCTTATTTGGTAGAAAATGGTTGTAAACCTATTCTAATCTTGTAAGTCAAATTATTGTTGTACAATGAAATGAATGAGCTGTGCTGGTAAAAACTGTCTGTATGCATTTCTGCCTGCTGCGATCTCTGCATCTGGACCCAGAGCTCTTCATGGAGGGAGAACTTATAAAAGTCACAAAAGAGACAACGATTTTAGGGCTAGCTTTGGACAATACATTTTTTTATTTATCCCACATACACTACCAGTCAAAAGTTTTAAAACACTTATTCTTTATTATAATTTTTTTTCTTTTTTTTTTTTTTTCTACATTTAGATTACCGTAATTTCCGGACTATAAGCCGCAACTTTTTTCCCACGCTTTGAACCTCGCGGCTTATACAATGACGCAGCTAATATATGGATTTTTCCCGCTTTCAAATTTGATTAAAAAAAAAAATTACAAAAAAACATTCTGTGACGTGCTCAGTTTTTTGGCGGCGTGAAGCTTTCATTAGACCAATGAAATTGCCGAATGGGTTAAGGTCAAACAACTTTTTTTGTTTACTGTTTAGATTAAATCGAGCACGCTCAAACTTCCCATCATTCTGATTACGATAGTAATTTTGTCACCCTCACCATGGCAAAGACATGGAGAAACGCATATGATGCTGCTTTCAAGTTGAAGGCGATTGATCTGGCTGTTGGAAAAGGAAATAGAGCTGCTGCACGGGAGCTTGGTCTTAATGAGTCGATGATAAGACGCTGGAAACAGCAGCGTGAGGAATTGACTCAGTGCAAAAACACAACTAAATCTGAGGCTATTCAACTCCGACACCGAAGGAGATGACTTCAGTGGTTTCAGTGCACAGTACGAGGAAGATAGTGACCAATGACTTTCTTGGTAGGCTACTATTTACTGCAAATGTTTTATTACAAGCCGTGTGTGGCAGCGGGGGCGTGGTCAAGCGCCCGTCCGGGAGAGAAAAGCTGTAAGGGCGCTTACACCTGCGATAAATTATGTCTAACACCGGTGTCTAATTTCAAGTGCCCTGCTTCACGTGTCCTTCTTGGGAAAACTGTCACACGGGCACCAGTGTGACAGTTTTCAGCAGGGCACTTGACGTTCCAGGTAAGGCTTTTAATGGCCACAGCAATGTTTACAATCAATTTTATAAAGTTTCTCAATTCTTCTATGCGCCAACACTAGAATGACGTGTGTCACTCTCTCAGCTCTGTGGCTGCTGCCTTTTTATGCCGCTCTCCCCATGCTTACTGAAATTAGACACCGGTGTTAGACATAATTTAGCTCAGGTGTAAGCGCCCTTACCGCTTTTCTCTCCCGGACGGGCACTTGACCACGCCCCCGCTGCCACACCGTGTTTCGTTAAAGCCTATTTATTTTTGTTACAAGCCGTGTTTCGTTAAAGCCTGAGTAAAGTTCATTTGTTTCAATGTACCGGTAGGCACCTGCGGCTTATAGACAGGTGCGGCTTATTTATGTTCAAATTATATTTTATTTAAAAATCAGTGGATGCGGCTTATATTCAGGTGCGCTCAATAGTCCGGAAATTACGGTAATAATACAGTCATCAAAACTATGGAATAACATACATGGAACAGCGGGAATTATGTTGTGACTAAACAATCTAAAATAAATAAAAACTGTGTTATATTTTAGCATCTTCAAAGTAGACACCCTTTGCCTAGAATTTGCAGAAATGTACTCTTGGCATTTTCTCGACCAACTTCTTGAGGAATCACCCTGGGATGCTTTTTAAACATTATTGAAGGAGTTCCCATCTACTTTGGAAAGTCATCAATTTAAAAACTTTTTTTTATTAAATTTGTTTTATAAAATGGTGGCACAATTATGTTTTTGTCTGCAAAACTAATTTCAAATCACTATTGTCACACTACCATGTACACAAGTGCAACAGTAGGTGAAAGCCTTGTGTGCAGTTCCGAGCAACATAAGAGTCAATACAGTGATGAGACATATACCAATTTACAATAAACAACATATTTACGCAACACAATTTACATATATAATGTACACATACTTACACAATAATAATATACAATGTACAGTAAACAATACACACAATATAGAATACACATCCAATAGAAATAAAGAGTATATAAAATATATATATATATATATATATATATATATGTGTATATATATATATATATATACACAGTAGTTGAATCATGGAGAATCTAATTATGACAGTCCAGTGTGAGATAATAAGCATATGTCTTCAGATCTAAAGAAAAAATAAACATCATAAAGGTACTGGCTAAAACAAAATGGGGTGCAGATTGCACTACACCTCTACATCTTAACAGAACGCTGGTGCTATCCTAAATGCACTATGCGAGCATCAGTTTATTGATCTGCCAGGAAACGTTACATTAAAATGCTGGATACGGTACACCATATAGGATTATGACTTTGAACAGTTCAAGTCCGGAGTGCTCCTAAACAAAGTTTGTATATTGAAGCAAAGGAACAATCACTTGACAACAGGTGCCTGAAACTTTCCCTTCAGTATGCAATTAAGATGAAAACAAACCAATGCAATCCAGCTTTCTCTACAGTTTTCCACCCTCAACATCATATTTGTTTGAAGCCAGACACAGTCCTTTTGGCATCTGTATAAAACCCCACTTGGAGAACATGGACATTAATCTAGACATACTAACACAAACCCATCTATGCCCTATTCCTCCCTGGAATCAGAAAATTAAAAATAATGTTGAATTTGGCCCAGCAAAAGAAGTCCATGGACCATCCAAATGAACACAAACAGGAATTTATAGAAATTAGATATAATTTTCCACTTCATAAACCGGTGTGCACAGATGAATCCAAAACAGAGAACGGTGTATCTGTATTTGGACAAAATATCTTTTAGTATCCGTATTCCAGAAGGCAACATTTTTACTGCTGAGGCCTGTGCTATACACTTTGCTTTAGAGCAGATAGAGGACAACAACATAATTTAAGTTGTACAGATTCCAAATCTTGCCTCAAATCACTTGAATCATTAAAAACTGATCAACCCATTTTTGTTAATATAATAGCAAAACTGAATCTCTTAAAGGAAATGAATATTTTAATAAGGTTTTCTGCTGGATTCCGGGTTATATGAGACTGTTTGGTAATGAAACGGCAGATACTGCTGCAAAAAATGCTGTCACTCTTGAGAATTACAGTCTGTCTGGTCCCAACATCAGATCTCAAACCTGTACTGTGTGTGTGTATGTGTGGTGAATGGAACAATTGCATCCATAAGTTGTATGAAGTCTAGGTCATTCTAGACTTACTCATATGTTTTGTATTGAAATGTGAAGTGCCACCAACATGTGATTTTTGTCAGACACCGCTGTCCATAAAACACTTTTTACTGGAGTTTACTGTTAATGCCACTAGGCAACATTTTTACTCCAAATGTTTTTAGTAGATGTTTTCAAAAATGTCTCGCAAGGGAAAGTTTTAAATTGATCAAATATTGAAATCAAAGGTCTTATATAATTTTCATTGTGTATATTACTGTTTTATCTACTGTATTGTGTATTTAACATTTTAAAACTACCTTGATCTTGCCATGGAAATAGCCAGTGATGCTGAAATGGCAAAATAAATAAATGAGCTGTGCTTGTATGATTTTGACTGGTCAATTTTTCAGCTATGATTATTGTTTGTGCTTGATAAGCAGATGCCCTGTCTTTGTTTGTTTGTGTATTGGAGGCTTCTGTTGTTTAGATGGCCATCTGGTTAAACACTTTAAGGAGAAGAGGTTGTTCCTGGGGGAGGGGCAGGGCCGTGCGGCCTCAAGCAATGATGATAGGCTGACTTTAGCCCCTGTAATTGGCTATACTCTTCACGCCAGATAATCATTTGGCCTTATTTATTTGTTATGTAGGCTCATTTATTGAGCTTGAAGGGTCCCCCAGTTGTTGAAACGGAAGGCAGCGTAACCCCCTACCCTCAACTGCTGGTAACTGCACAATTAATTGCAGTTTTATTGCAATTTAATTTAGACCCAAGTACTCTCCGGCTAGTTTAACTTTCAAGACAATTCTTTTAGCTGATCACATTATGTCTTGGAACTTGGCTTACTTTGTATTTAATTTTAGATGATGCTACAATCTATAAATATTTGACAGCCTCAACTCTACAATGCTATGGTACAGAGATTAACAGTGAGCCCGTTTACACCAATATGCTCCTAACTTCCAAAGTCAGCTTATTTAAAAAAATAAAAAAAACAGATCAAGCAAGCAAATAGTATTTACATGAGATCTGACGTAATCAAGTTATTCTCTGCGTTTGATGTCAAACAGTGAAGAGCCATATGCACAACACTTTACTATACATTGGATAAGCCAGTTATGGCACTTTTCCACTGCACGTTACGGTTCGACTAGACTCTGCTCGCTTTTCTGAGCTTGCTTTTCCACTGCAGTTTAGTGCCGCCTTAATGTGGGTGGGACACAAACATTACTGACCATAAACTATTACATGACCGCTAGCTGTTAGCTACTAGCTCATTGTGCTGCATAAAGCAGTTACATGGTGATGTTACACAAGTGTAACAGTTAAATTGGCCTGGTTGTTTTAGAAGCAAGCTTTCCAGTAGGTGGTCAACAAAATAAAGTGAAGATTTCAAGCCGAGTATAGAGTTAACGTGCCATCCTCCATCGTGGACTCCAGCCGTGGCCGAGTCCAGGGCACTCTACCTCCCATTGCTCGCCGGTCTATTGCCATAGATGGCGTCAATTTGATTGAATAACTCCTGCTGTTGTGGTCCATGATGGTTCTGTAGTCACAAGTTTTATTAAATTTTTCCCTACACTGTTGGTAGGTCCGGTAGTAGCCGTGTGCGGCAAACAGCTGAAAGACTTTTTTCATTTTGCGTTTTCGTTAACGAGAGGAACGTCTGAACCTCGTTTATTGACCACAGTGCACAGCCATTTCTTTTTACAATTCAAAAGTCGCATGAAAAACGATACTGCTATCGCTGTTGCTAACTTTAAAACTAGCGTGTTGATGTCCCGTGTCACAAATCCAGTGACACTGGTAGTGTCCACAGTGAAAACCCCCAAAAAGTGAGCAGAGTCGATCTGTACCTTGCAGTGGAAAAGCCAAATTTGAACACCGGTAAAGTTGTTTACATGCAATGCGAAGTTGGAGGAATGGGCAAAAATCTACCTGTGTCGATCTGTTTATTCCTAAGCTTTTTATGACCTTGAATTTCTTGACAGTTGGGGTTTGAATAGTCTTGGCCCCTTTTTTGAACTTGTTGTTAGGCCCATTTGTAAATTGATGGGATTTTTCTGAAATTATCATCACCCGTTGAACAGACTGAAGATATGTGCCAAGTTTGGTGGATGTAGCTTCAAAGCTCTGCGCAGTTAAAATGAGAGATGCACCAATTCAATACCTGGATCTGTATCTGCTCTGATACTGACATTTTTAGACTGATTGGGTATCGGACCAACAAGCCTGATCCAAATCCGATATAATTTTTCAGTTATGTTCATTACTGTCAAACTTAATGATATTGAAGAACTTTAAAAGCACCATTAAAGTAGTACATAGGACTCATTTTATTCAAAGCCACTTGAAGACATGCGATAACTCTGAATCGCACAAGCTGTGTTTAGTAAGTAAATGTATAGTATGCATGGGCGGCTCTCACACATAGCACGTGCATGCTGTTGATATGCTTGCAACCCAGCAGTGCACAATATGTGAGCGCACAAACAAAATCTCAGATGTTTAAGCACAAAAGTTTGGTTTGCAAAAACTGTGCATTGAGAACAGTACTGGAGAAGCATTTGACCAGATTTTGAATAAGTAAAGTTTACTGGGTTAGAACAAAATAACTGAACGAAAAGTGGACTGACATTTTATAACTTATGTGAACAAAAAAGAGATCTGAATCCTTTAAAGTCCAGATACTAGTTGAAACAATTGTGCAAATAAACCTGGCATCATTTCTTCTGTAGACTTTCACTGGAATTACTGATAATTTTGCTGCTACATTATCCAGTATACTAGTTAAAAAAATATTTTTTTGTAAAGTAGGCTATAGATTTGTATTGAAATAAAGTGTAGTTAAATGTTTGTTTCTTTACATATAAAAGAGTACCCCCAATTATTATCTCCGAGTGAGGTATAGATAGTCTAAACTGATTATGGGGGAAAAAAAAAAAAAAACTGGTAGTGGATCGAGATCAGTATCGGCCGATCGAAATTTCAGGTATCTGAATCAGATTTGAAGAGAAAAAGGGGTGTCTGTGCACCCCCAGTTAAAATGTATAACGTTGATCTTGGTTAAGGGATTTTGGAAAAACCACGTTGACAAAAAATGATGGAAAAAAAAAATTACTGCAAGCTATTAACGGTGCACTATCAGTGTTAATTCAGGAAGAATTTGTATACAAAGAATTGCTTCAAATGATCCACTCAGTATGATTGGGATTTCCTGTTTGAGCTAACAAATTAAAACATTGGTAAAATAAATCACTGTGCTTCCAGCTTAATTACCACATTAAAACACATGCTATACATTTGAGATTAATACGCTATATCCACAACATAATTACAACATACACATACCCCCCATAATTATTTTAATTTAAAATGTAAATAATTTTTTTCATGTTGAAATGTTATATGCAGTGATGCATCAATGCAGAGTTCTGATTCATTCATTTTATACCACAAAATAATCAGCTGTCATATCTTGATAGTTTTAGTCCTTCAAAAAGTGTTTTGTACTGCATTGCATGGGATTAAAATGGACATGTGTGTTCCAAAACCAAAAGTTTCTGTTGGATTGTATGTAGCTGACTGGTAATGTGTACAGTGAAGGTATTTTAATGTCCATCTTTACAGCATGTCCAGCAGACTGGTGGTTATCTCAATACAATAGCTGACTTGCAACAAACATTGTGTATTCCACTTCAATTGGCAAGTCAGTGAGCAGATCTCAAGTGCAGGTAGTCAGTAATGCAGTATTTGCTGGTTTGACCCTGAGAGGTTGTTGGCTGTTTATAGAGGAGTAATTTCCAAGTGTTATCCGTTAAGGAGATTACATGAAGCTTTCTCCCTTTTACTAAATGTGTTACTGCATCATTTATTTGGAAATGTAGTCATGGGTAAGTTTTAGAGTTACTAAAGATGAAGCGAAGATATTGTGTATCATTTACCATTTGGTACTTTAATGTTTAGGGAAGTCTTTTGAAACACGGATGGAGAGTGGACAGAGGAAAGTGTAAAGCACAGTGGAATGACATTAAGGAAGAGGGGGCTGATGTAAAGGAAAGAATCGTTGTCTGTTTACAGGACCCAACAACTTTGGGTTATGCTGCACTCCTTAACGTTGTTGTTGTTATTGTCATGTGTGTTGTCACCGTATCAATTAACATGCCACATTCACTTATTAAATGACACTTTCCGTGTGTATTATTAATCCGCAGAGAAAAGCAAAGCCGTCTTATCACAAATGACCATACCTTTCCTTGATGCTGGCCAAGGCACATCATAGAAATTTTCAGTGGGTGTAGCATTTTTCCACTGAGCGATATGGAAATGCTGATAGCTCAGGACTTTATCTCTTGACCTTGTCTTCTCTCTCACAGTAGCTTAGGGCTAAAGCCAGCGGAGCAACTGGCACTCACTTCAGTCTGGCAGCTAAACGTTCTCCTTGGAAAAGATCCTGCAGGGGTGTCTGCTGTCTAATGTATGTGGTTTAGTTGCTGTCATTTAAAAAACGAAATTTGTGTGAGTGGTAATTTTGCTTTTGTGCCACGGTGAAATTTAAAGAATGCACTGAGTAAAATGGCTTATTTGTAAGCCTGTGTAAAGAGCTTTGTTTGAACATGAGAAAAGGCCTATAAGTATGGCAACGTAAAAACAGTATCACTCAGTATCTGGGCAGAACGCTGATGCTCAGAGTTTCACAAGGCACAAATTCAAGAATCATGTTTCCAGTACGCACCTCCACCCCTCCCTCATTACCCCGGATGACTTGTTACTTATCTGTTGCTCCAGATGTCCTTGTGTCATGGTGTGATACTGAGTGTACGAAGCAATAAATTTGACTCTGCCTTGTTGGCTGCTGTATGCTGAACAATTCTTTGCTTAATTTTATTTTGACTAAACTAAAGTAGTTTCATTCCATATAACATGGGATTTTCCAAAAAGCACCAGCTGGAAACCATTAATCCAAAGTTTTGAATCCCGTCCCATTCTATAAAGGATTTGTTTATTAGAACTATTTTCCCTTTCACCTCTCATTTCAAGTCTAACATAAGTCTGTAAAAAAAAAAACATTGAATTTGTCATAGCCTTTTGTTAGCAAAACCTTAGGGTCAGAACATGGAAAGCCTTCAAGAAGTGATTTGAAGTCCTCTGTGCTCTGCAACGAAGTCTTCGTTTGTTGACTTAATCACATAGCTGTTGCTTAGCAATGGAAGTGCAAAATACAGAAGTCTGCTTTAGTTGAAGTGTCACTGGCAGAGACTGTCCGCAAGAACTCGTCTGGGCTGGAAAAAGCCCTTAAAAGTAAATATAACTTAAGACTACTTTGTCCTAAAGGAGAGTACCTTGTCCTGTTACAGATTACTGACATGACTGCCTCCAAATATGGAAAGTAATTTCAAGTCAAGACCTGCTCATGCATACTTGTCATTTTAAGACCTGATCATTTTGGTTTTTAATGGGATAGTTCACCCCAAAATAATAATTCTCTCATTTACTCACCCTAATGTATGACTTTTTTTTACCTTCAGTGGAACACAAGTGGAGATTTTTGGATTTAAGAATGTTTGCTTCAATTACCATATTTATCATTGTTTGAAAGAAAAAGATACCAGAAAATAGAATGGTGTGTTAACCATCCTTTTTAAAGGGGTCATGACATGGGTTTTTTTATTGTATTATTATGTTCCCTTAGGTGCAATTATAGTATTAATATATATTTTTTTAAGAAAAACTTTTAAAATCTAGTGATTTATGACCTTTTCCCACCCTGTTTCTCATCCTCTGATTCAAACAGTCTGTTTTGGGGGCGTTTTCCATTTAAGACTTCAGTGTTAACGCCCACTGTTATGATTGGCTAGCGTCAGTGCCTATGTATCAATTATTGGCGCCCCAACCAGAACAATATGCAAGTAAACTAAGTAAAAACACTGTGATTATTCATAATGAATGAAATTGCGCTTTAAAAAGTAGTTTAAAGTTTAAAATAGATTACTTACAGTTTGCGTCGTCGTTGTTCCCAGAATAGTCGGCACGGACTTATCTTTGAGCAACAGTTTTCTGGCAAAGCCAGCATCATATTGAGATTTGTTCTCAAAACAGTCATCCTTAAAATGTACAGAACAAACGCTTAAGTTAACACTGCCGTGACTGGGACGTCCGCAAAAAATAAACTGCATCCATTTTTCCCTGACGTCTGGATCTTTCGGCAGCTTATTCAGAGGTTTTGTTTGACCACAGCCAGGAACAGCACATCTGTGTGGCATCGTAATTTTCCTGTGCACAAGTAGTCTCTGTCAGAGCTCGCTGTCCATCGACTGAACACTTGTGAGGCGCACGGCGATACTGAAATGAGCGTAGTTGTCTTTGCGCTTAAAGCGTAGTTATCTTGTGCTGGAGGCGGTCATATGCAAACACTGGTACGTCACTTCTAACCGTCACGTCACTTCTAACCATGAATCCAGAACGAGCTGTATTTTGAGCTTGATTAAATAAATGATTCGTTTAGAATGGGGAGGACGTCTTAAAATATTAAACTTGCAGGACGTTTTAATGATACAAAGACCTCTTATATACCAAAAGGTCAAGGCAAATTTGGTTTCTCATGTCATGACCCCTTTAAACAATCTGGAAGTCCTTTTGGGTGTCTTGAAGTTTTTTTCATATGCATCAGCTTTTGACAAATACTTAGACTGGCATGAAGTGCAAAGTTTGCACTTTGCTTTTGCATTTGACCTTGAACAATGAATAAATGCACTTAATGTAGTTGTTCCTGGAAGGTTGACTTACCAATACACTGTCAAATCAGTACTTGAAAGCATGCATGCTTTTTCTAATACTGTAGTCATGCCGGCTTGCTATTTAATATGCTTCTGGTTCTTGAACTGCAGCAGATCTGCAGCGAAGTCTACATGTTGCAACTTGACCACCTGACTTCCTGACTGTTGTCATTCCACAACAAGCAAGTCGGTGCTGTTTAAACAGGAAGTTGCCCCTAAGAAAACAGACCCGTTGCATGTTTACAATATTTCTTCACGTGTCTCGTTTTATTTGAACTCTTCCTCTAAATGTTGAAATGATAAATTACACTTCTAAAAAAATAAATCTATTCTTGAAAGGTTAAAGGTTGTTTCTTAATTCTGTATTATTTGGGTCTGATTTGCTGTTCTGTGAGGTCATTACCAAAGAGTAAATTTCATAGCCAAAATGACTACAATGAACAAACTGGATATTGCAAACAGTATTGCTAAGATTATAATGGTGCATTGCATTGATAATTTTATGAGGCTGTAGTTCTGTGCAATGGTTGACTCTCAAACTATAGGACTGAAACATCTTTGTGGTTATTTTGACTTTCAGCTATTTAGAATTGTATGTGTACTAGTCGGTATGCATGGATATGCTTTGTTAGGAAGATCATGAATATAGTAATCATTCAGTAATAGGGCTGCACAATATGGAGGAAAAATCTCAACAAACTTCTTTCATGTTGTCATTATGGCATTGTTGTTTGTAGAATTGAGGAAAATAATGAATTTAATCCATTTTGGAATAAGGCTGTAACATAACAAAATGTGGAAAAAGTGAAGCGCTGTGAATACCTTCCATATGCACTGTACATGTTTACTGTTAACAAGTATTGTGTTTTCTTTGCATGTACATAGCAGTCTTAACTTTTAAGATTTGCCATCAGCTCTTGGTAAAAAATCAATTGCCACCTTGTACCATGATTTCTCTTAAGGTGTTTTCAGACCTTGATTTGTTATGAAACGGGCTAAAGGGTCAAAAGGTTGCTTTTTCTTCATGGTTCTGTTCGCTTTAAGGCAATATTTCAAAACAGACAAACTGTTAACAAATGTCATGTGAGCAAACTGTCCCCTCATTGGTCTGAATGTTTGTGCACTTCCTGGATTCAGCTCAAACATAGAAATACAAATTTTACAAGACCTGTAAAAATGTGTCATCTGGTACAAATATTTGAGTATTTTTTGTCATGGTAATGCAAAAAGTCATCGCATGGCACAAAATGTGTGTTCCTGTCATCCTACCCCATTTCTGCCACAATCTAAAAGAGTGAAGTGATCGTACTACAATTACCTCAGTAATTACTAATCAACTCCCATTTTAAACATGCTACTATATCTTATATAGTCGGCAAAAGCTATATCCTCATTTTGATGAATTACAGTGACTTAAGTACCCTAATGCTGATATTGATGCTCATTGACAGACTATGTTCTCAGATATCGGGAAACAAAACGATGGAGCTGGGAAATCGCCAAATATATTAAATAGTAGCCCTGGGTATGAAATTGGCACCCACAACTAGGGTTGTGCCGATGGACTATATCATCGTCCATCGTGATGGCTGACCAACATCACGATGTAGAGCCACCATCGTGATGCCACGCCCCCTTTTGCGAGTCTTGCTAGTGTGACTCACTAATCCTAGTCTCTTCTATAGTTAACCTAAAAACTTTGCAGGGATTGCTCTGTAAATTAAATTGAGAATATAACTTATATGCTATTTTAAATACTGTAGTATATGCCAGAGACGTGACGTGTTAGTCTGTGAAAATACCGTGTCAGGCAGGCTCATTATCACATAGCTCTTGTATACACTGAAGCGGCAGTTTAAGAGAAACCCAGACCAGCGAACGTCAAATAACTTTTGTCTGGTTAATACTTTTAAAGAAAAATTTCCTTAGCCATAAATCCATAATGTCAAATCAAATGAAAGAAACAAGGTGAATATGAATAACACACATTTATTAAAACATAGAAGAACAACAAATAAGAACAAGAAAACGGGAACAACACTCAGACCGAAACTCGGCATTAACATTTCACTTATAATTAGCAGCACAATTAACTTCAGCACAGGCTACAAAATAAATTATGTTATTAAAATATTGTAAAGTGGTCATATGAACTACACAAATGAACGTTTAAAAAATAATATGCAAAATCGAATAGCTCTGCAACGGATGGCGAAAAATGCGTAAAGAAGTCTAATATCTTTCACCATAGACCATGTTTAAATTTCGATGTTTCTGGCCAGAAATACCAACATATTCACTTTATCTGGTTTTAATAAGCTGTGGATTGGAGTAACTACACTACCCGCTGTGCTGAAGACCCGCTCTGATGGAGTACTGGTAGCACATATGCACAGATATTTCCGTGCTAATCTTGCCATGAACGGAAACCTTTTGTCGTTTGTTTTCCACCAAGTCAGCAGGTCCTCTTCCCCATCAATGGCCATTTCCTGCAGGTACATGGTCATTTCTGCCTCGACCTTTTGCTCATCAGTGAGCGTGGCTGTGGCTGCTCTCTTCGCAAGAAGGCTGCCCAAAGACGACTTTTTTTTCTTAGGCGCAATATAGGCCAATTAAAAAGCCCGGATGAGTACTAATTTGTTGGGCTAGTAAAATAACGAAATTATAGTTTTTCAGTAGAAAAAAAATATCTATGTAAAGAGATATATTAAAATAAAAAGTGCTTAAAAGTGCACAACTCTTCTTAAGTGGAAGAAATATTTTTCCCCTTACGTGCAACCTATTGGAAAGCGCGGATGAGTCAGTTGGGATAGTAAAATAACAAAATTATAGTTTTTAAGTGGAAAATAGTATTTATGTAAAGAGATATATTAAAATAAAAAGTGCACAACTCTTAAGTGAAAGCTAAAAAAAAATGCTTCACGTGTCGTGCAACCTACTGATAATGCGCCGACGAGTCATTAGTTGGGTTAGTAAAATAACGAAATTATAATTTTTCATATAATTTTCGAAAATTATATGAAATTATATAACCCCCCACCCCACCGACGATATCATCATCCATCGCGATGTTTTACTGCCAATTTAGGGGACATCGCCAAACCCTACCCACAACCCGCCTAATGTAAGTATTTCATGCTCCGTTGTGGGTAATTTTGCCACTGTGGCAGGTGACTTGCAAGAGTCTCGATTGTCGCATAAAAAGAAATGCTCTTTGACACAAAAACGAGGTTGAAGTAACACACTTGATGATATTTTTAGAACAGACGAAAGAAAAGCCATCGTGTGTCTGATACGATGTTTGTTCAAAGGTAAATGGCACACTCGCATGTGAAGTGTTCTCCCCGTTCTCTTTTTTTCTGATAACAGAAAACTGTTTGCAAGAATAGTGTCATCTATGAGAATGCTGCAAATGACCTAATACCATCTCAGGAGGTGTTTGATGTTTAGTTAACTTTATTTCCATGGAGCAGTTTGTGCTTAACATTTATTGTGAAAGCAAATTTGCTGTTCACTTTATATAGCCTACATATGTGATTTAAATCATAAAATAATACAAAAACATGTTCACTTTGAACCTAAAATGTTAATTATTATTTTTACATTTATAATTTTCTTTAGTTCTAAATATTCCAGCTCATCTTGTAGACAGATACTTGGGTGATGGCAATTGGGAGGTGGTTATTCGTTGTTATTTTTTAACCAGATAGATCTTTTAATTGGTTTTTGCTTCATTTGTAGTGCAATTTGCGTGCCTCTCCAGAGTTTGTTTACAATTGTACAGACTGATTGTTTTGGTGTGAATCTGAGTGCGATTTGTCGAGTTCATATATGCTGAAACAAACTGAACCAAGGTAGAAAACGCACCAGGTTCCGAAACAAGTGGTCCAAATGAGCCAGGTGAGAAAAAGCCTTAAAGGGATAGTTCGCCCAGAAATTTAAATTTGCTGCTCACTTGCCCTCATGTCATCCTGGGTGTGTATAACTTTCTTTTGCTGAATACAAAGATTTTTAAAAGAATATTTCTGCTCTGTAGGTCCTCACAAGTCAATTGAATGGGTGCCAAAAATTAAGCTCAAATACACAAACACATCATAAAAGTAATCCATGAGACAGTGGTTAAATCCTTATCTTCAGAAATGATATGATAGGTGTGGGTGAGAAACAGGTTCTTATTTTTGGTGATTTGCATTCTTCGTGCATATCGCCCCCTACTGTGCTGGAGGAATAATTTATGGTAAAAACTGATTTAGAGTTGAAGTCAAAAGGTTACATACTGCTTAGTCAAATCCTTTTTAAACTCTTTTGTTTTTCACAATTTCTGACATTTAATCGTAGAAAACTTTCCCGGTCTTAGGTCAGTTAGGATCACTATTTTAAGTATGTGAAATGTCAGAATAATAGTAGAGAATGATTTTCAGCTTTGATTTCTTTCATCACATTCCCAGCGGGTCAGAAGTTTGCATACCCCTTTTTTTTTTTTTTTTGTGTTTGGTAGCATTGCCTTTTATATTGTTTAACTTGGGTCAAACATTTTGGGTAGCCTTCCACAAGCTTCTCACAATAAGTTGCTCAAACTTTGGACCATTGCTCCAGACTGCTCGCACATGCTTTTTCAGTTCTGCCCACACATTTTCAATCGGATTGATGTCAGGGCTTTGTGATGGCCACTCTAATACCTTGACATTGTTGTTCTTAAGCCATTTTGCTGCAATTTTGGAGGTATGCTTGTGGTCATTGTCCATTTGGAAGACCCATTTGTGACCAAACTTTAAGTTCCTGGCAGATATCTTGAGATGTTGCTTCAATATATCCACAATTTGACTTCCTCATGATGCCATCTATTTTGTGAAGTGCAGCAAAGCACTCCCACAACATGATGCTGCCACCGCCATACTTCACAGCTGGGATGGTGTTCTTTGGCTTGCAAGCCCTCACCCTTTTTCCTCCAAACATAATAATGGTCATTATGGCCAAAGAGTAAAATTGTTTATCAGACCAGAGGATGTTTCTCCAAAAAGATCTTTGTCCCCATGTGCACTTGCAAACAGTAGTCTGGCTTTTTATGGCAGTTTGAAGCAGTGATGTCTTCCTTGCTGAGCAGCTGTTCAGGTTATGTCAATATAGGATTCGTTTTACTGTGGATAAAGATTCTTGTCTACCCGTTTCCTCCATTATCTTCACAAGGTCCTTTGCTGTTTTGTGTGATTGATTTGCACTTTTTGCCCCAAACTACGTTCATCTCTAGGAGACAGAATGCATCTCCTTCCTGAGCGGTTTGATGGCTGCATGGTCCCATAGTGTTTATACTTGCGTACTATTGTTTGTACAGACGAACACTGTACCTTCATGCATTTGAAAATTGCTCCCAAGGATGAACCAGACTTGTGGAGGTCCACAATTTATTTCCTGTGGTCTTGGCTGATGTTGTTTGATTTGCTCATGATGTCAAGCAAAGAGGCACTGAATTAAAGGTCGGCCTTAATATGCATCCACAGGTACACCTCCAGTTGACCTATCAGAATCTAATTGCCTAAAGGCTTGACATAATTTTCTGGAATTTTCCAAGCTGCTTAAAGGCACAGTTAACTTGTATGTAAACTTCTGACCCATTGGAATTCTGATATAGTCCATTTAAAGTGAAACAATCTGTCTGTAAACAATGAGTGGAAAAATTACATAGATGATCTAAATGACTTGCCAAAACTACAATTTGCTAATATGAAATATGTGGAGTGAATAAAAAATAAGTTTTAATGACTTCAACCTAAGTGTATGTAAACTTCTGACTTCAACTGTAAATATTAGTTTCTCACCAACATCTATCATATCACTTCAGAAGATTTAACCACTGGATCCTTATGGATTACGTTTTTGATGACTTTGTGCATTTTGGAGCTTAAAAATCTTGGCACCCGTTCACTTGTATTGTATGGACCAACAGAGCTGAGGTATTCTTCTAAAAATCTTTGTGTTCTGCAGAAGAAAGTAAGTCAAGTACATCTGGGATTGCATGAGGGCAAGAGTAAATGATGAGAGCATTTTAATTTGAGTGAACTATCCCTTTAAATGCAAGAAGTATCAGGACATTAATAGTCAATGTAACATGAAGTGCATTATTCATTCAACTTTTGGCTTCATTTTAAAGTGTCAGGAAACCCCCCTTGCTTGGCACCAATGTTCACACCTCAGACTGGAAAAGACTCATGGAATAGGGTGGGAATAAATTGAAAAATGTGGTGGATGGGGTTCGAGCTACTTCCAAAACTTGCACACACCCACAACAGAAATAACAGAATATCACATTATGAGTGAGATGAAAACAAAAGAGTTGTGGGGCTTTTTGCTGTGAAAATTATCTACAAAAAGATAATATTTTGTTCAAACTTTTGAGAATGAAGTGTGAACAGCACTCGGAGCAGACATTATAATGAAAACCAGCACTGCATTGAGACCACATTAATTCATGGATATTTATTCTTACAATGAGTGTAAAGGGTTTAATACAAGTTAACCACCTAAAATAAATTTGACACATCCCTCCTTTTTCTAAAGAAACACATTGCATACAGTAAGGCACATACAATGAAATCAAATGGGTCCGATACACACAATATTAAATATGCACTGTTTTACAAAAGTATAGCCTCAGTTAAGCATAATGCACGTTAACATGGCTCTAGTGTGATAAAATTGTATACAAACCTTGAGTGTTATCCAGTCATTCAGCTGCATTGTTATGATGACAACTCCAGTAAATCATGTATGCTTAAATCCTGCAAATTTTGCTTAATGTTAAGTGTACAAAAAAGAGAGCTGACATCAACTTTTTAGTTTCATCACTGTCTTCTGTTTTTGAAAAAGCTGTCATGTTATCCAGTTTATGATTAGATGCACAGAGAAGCAGCGATGGAATCAGTGCACTGTCTAAACATCCCTCATAACATCTGCTTCATGTCTGCAGCCAATAAACACTCGCCTTTACATTTATTCACAGTGTTAAGTGTAAAATCTGTTCATGTCTGTTACATGAAATTGTACAAAATACAGCAGAAAGTGTGATATCCAATTTAAGGTGTGTACATGTCAATAATGTGCTTGAGAATGTTGTTGTGTTCAGGCCAGTAGTTGTATAATTAGATGCATGTAAACAATGTGATTATTGTTTACTTGGACTATGACCCTTTTGGAGATTATGACTTTGGAGATTTATGGCACATCTTGCAATCAAAATGCTTTACTTGCTATTGGTTGCACCTTGTAGTATTAATTGTAAAAGCTAGCTAAACTGTAAAAACAACTGCTCAATTTGCATGCCGATAGCTATCTTGTTAGCAACGTTACAGGAAGCTTTGAGTTAAATGAGTGGTGATCTAGTAGAAGGAATGGAAAAAATATGCATTCTCTTTTTTTTTTTTTTTTTTTTTTAAACATTTGCTTTATTGACTTGGTTTCTTTTAGCAAAATGCTGAAACGGATGCTTTTAATTGTGCAAAGTTTTACTGGATCATATATTGTTTTGAATTCTTGTTATTGTTTTGATTTCAGTGCCAGAACTTATCAAATCCAGTTTCAGCCAGCCTCAGTCTGCCAGTTATAATAGCAGCACCTCCACTGTTACCTGCGCCATCAGCAATGCCAAGAGGGCCCCAGCCAGTGGCCAGCCCCAAGCCTTGCCTCAGTACCCACTCTGTGAAGTTCCATCGAGTGTCTGTCAGCACAAACAGAAGCAGCTGTTGAAGCGTGGGTAATCCCTCACGGTCCTTGCAGCCACCCTGGGAACTCAAGTGCAGCTCATCTCTAGCCAGACAGTGGATCTTACGACTGAGAGGCCTGTCCCACACTGCACCCAAAGCCACATCTCAGGTACCACTACACTGCAAAATTATTTTTTTAGTCACCGCCAGGTGCATGGAGACTCATGTTTAATGGTATTCATTGCTGATAGGAAGACACATTCCAATGTTGAAATGAAAGGTACATGTACAAGGATATGTCTATTAACCGATATATTGGCCATGGCAATAAATTGTCTGATATTTGACCACTTTGAGATCGATGGCATTAGCTGATTAACAAAAGTTAGTGTATACGCGATTGAAAAACCTGTATTGTTTGGCCTCTGATTTAAAGTCAAAGTGCAGTTATTGGTGTGATTTGTAAAAATGGTAGCTTTTAATGTGAGTTTGCAGTGTGCTTTCCAACTGTACTGTTCATTTTTATGTCTTGTTTCTTTCACAGTTTTTGTAGAATTGGAATTGACTTTGATCATAGCAGTGGAATGAGCAAATGTGATGTTTGTGTCATGGTCTTAGTTTGTGGCTTTTTTATTGACAGTTTAGAAAAAGATTTGAAGGTGTTTTTCCAAGCTCAGTCCTGCTGTGTAATCTTCCTGTCAAGAGTGTCTCATTGTGTTGCTCTTTTGTTTCATAGGCATGGCTCCTATTCGGGATTCTGTCAGCCACTCCTCTAACCAAACAGGTGACACACCTTTTTTTTTTCTCACCACATGTGGCTGTTTACTGTTTTTGTTTGGTATGTGTGATGAGTCCAAAGGTCACAGCTGACCTGTTTGGCATTTTGTGTTTTGGTAGATTAAGTAGCAAGTTTTCCTCTGTATATGATTAATGGTCTAAATAATCTGCAATACAAACAGTATTGCTTAAGCACTCAAGTGTAATTTTGAATCACTAAATATAGCCATATGCTTTGGCACTTCTTGTAAGAAAAATGTTATACGATCTTGGCATAAGTACTTAACTTTCCCTTTTTTTCCTGCCAAACCTGTGTTATGTAAAACCAAACCACTTGTGCTGCCAACTGATTCACCGTGCACACTTTTCTGAATTTAGGCTAGTTTTTAAAATGTAAACCAGTGATTGTGAATTTTGCACATGACACGGTTTAAGTGTCCATAACAAGAAGCCTTAAAGAATAAAACCAGACTATTATTGCCTCTAGAGAGATGGGTTTTGAGATCAAACTGTGTTTTAAGTTTACTCTACTGAGGTCATCTCAATGACCTTCAGCAGAATTTCCCTTTTTATCATGTCACAATCTGTTTTCTTGAGACCAGCAGTGAGACTGTGTTTGTTTGTCTTGCCATATCTGTTAGTAATACAGCCAGGGAAGAAAGATCTCAGACTTGGCAAGAGAACAACGCTCCAGGAAGCTTGGCAGCCATCTTGCAGAAAAATTTGAAAGCAAGAGCAGACTAGCAGAAACTGCTTATTTTAAGGAAGATCGCAGTTGCATTAGTGTTATGGCTTAGCATAATGAGGGAACTTGCAGAGACACCTCACACTGTCTTGCTGCTAGCGATCGTCTGCCTTTCCCTCTATCTCTTGGCATGCAGAAAGATCATGCTGCTGCTACAAAATGGTGGCAGCTGTACTACTGTTTCAGTCTCGCTTCAGTAAGGCAACTCTCAGCAGTACGGATGCCGGGTCTATGGGCAGTTAGCCATTGCCAAGTAATTCTCAAATGGACACATTTTGAGAATGTAATTAGAGGTCTACTGAATTTTACGGTTTTCAGTGCATTGCCAAAGAAATGTCTTTGGCTTATATTTTTGTTTTGTGGCATGCATTACACTTCATACAGTTGAAGTCAGAAGTTTAAATACACTTAAGTCATTAAAAATATATATTTTTTTTAACCACTTCACAGATTTCATATTAGCAAACTATAGTTTTGTCAAGTCGTTTAGGACATCTTGTGCATGACATTGAGTAATTTTTCCAACAATTGTTTAGACTGATTGTTTCTCTTTTAATTGACTATCACAATTCCAGTGGGTCAGAAGTTTACATACACCAAGTTAACTGTGCCTTTTAAGCATCTTTGAAAATTCCAGAAAATGATGTCAAGCCTATAGGCAATTAGCCAATTAGCTACTAGTTGGAGTCAATTGGAGGTGTACCTGTGGATGTATTTTAATGCCTACCAAACTCTGTGCCTCTTTGCTTGACATCATGAGAAAATCAAAAGAAATCAGCTAAGACATCAAAAAAATAATTGTGGACCTCCACAAGTCTGGTTCATCCTTGGGAGAAATTTCAAAACACTTGAACCAACATAGTACCACATTCATCTGTACAAACAATAGTACGCAAGTATAAACACCATGGGAACATCATGACACACATTTTGTCTCCTTGAGATGAACGTACTTTGGTGAGAAATGTGCAAATCTATCCCAGAACAACAGCAAAGGACCATGTGAGATGCTGGAGGAAACAGTTAGACAAGTATCTACAGGTGAAACTCGAAAAATTAGAATATCGTGCAAAAGTTCATTAATTTCAGTAATTCAACTTAAAAGGTGAAACTAATATATTATATAGACTCATTACAAGCAAAGTAAGATATTTCAAGCCTTTATTTGATATAATTTTGATGATTATGGCTTACAGCTTATGAAAACCCCAAATTCAGTATCTCAGAAAATTTGAATATTACATGAAATCAATAAAAAAAAAAGGATTTTAAATACAGAAATGTCGGCCCTCTGAAAAGTATAATCATGCATATGTACTCAGTACTTGGTTTGGGCCCCTTTTGCATTAATTACTGCCTCAATGCTGCGTGGCATGGATGCTATCAGCCTGTGGCACTGCTGAGGTGTTATGGAAGACCAAGATGCTTCAATAGCGGCCTTCAGCTCTTCTGCATTGTTTGGTCTCATGTCTCTCATCTTTCTCTTGGCAATGCCCCATAGATTCTTTACGGGGTTCAGGTCAGGCGAGTTTGCTGGCCAATCAAGCACAGTAATACCATGGTCATTGAACCAGGTTTTGGTACTTTTGGCAGTGTGGGCAGGTGCCAAGTCCTGCTGGAAAATGAAGTCAGCATCTCCATAAAGCTTGTCTGCTGAAGGAAGCATGAAGTGCTCTAAAATTTCCCGGTAGACGGCTGCGTTGACTCTGGACTTAATAAAGCACAGTGGACCAACACCAGCCGATGACATGGCTCCCCAAACCAACACAGACTGTGGAAACTTCACACTGGACTTCAAGCATCTTGGATTGTGTGCCTCTCCATTCTTCCTCCAGACTCTGGGACCTTGGTTTCCAAATGAGATGCAAAATTTGCTCTCATCAGCAAAGAGGACTTTGGACCACTGAGCAACAGACCAGTTCTTTTTTTCTTTAGCCCAGGTAAGACGCTTCTGACGTTGTTTGTTGTTCAGGAGCGGCTTGACAAGAGGAATACGACATTTGAAGCCTCAGTCCACTCCTTGTGAAGCTCCCCCACACATTTGAATGGCCTTTTCCTGACAATCCTCTCCAGGCTACGGTCATCCCTGCTGCTTGTGCACCTTTTTCTTCCACACTTTTTCCTTCCACTTAACTTTCTATTAATGTGCTTTGATACAGCACTTTGAGAACATCCAACTTCTTTTGCAATTACCTTTTGAGGCTTTCCCTGTCAATGGTTTTCTGCACAACTGTCAGGTCAGCAGTCTTCCCCATGATTGTGAATTCAACTGAACCAGACTGAGAGACCATTTAAAGGCTCAGGAACCCTTTGCAGGTGTTTAGCTGATTAGGGTGTGACACTTTGAGCCTACAATACTGAACCTTTTCACAATATTCTAATTTTCTGAGATTCTGAATTTGGGGTTTTCATAAGCTGTAAGCCATAATCATCAAAATTATATCAAATCAAGGCTTGAAATATCTTACTTTGCTTGTAATGAGTCTATATAATATATTAGTTTCACCTTTTAAGTTGAATTACTGAAATTAATGAACTTTTGCACGATATTCTAATTTTTCGAGTTTCACCTGTATATCCACAGTAAAACAATTCCTAAATCGACGTATCCTGTAAGGTTTCTCAGCAAGGAAGAAGCCACTGCTTCAAAAACGCCTGTGTATGTAAACTTTTAACCCACTGGGAATGTGATGAACGAAATAAAAGCTGAAATAAATAATTCTCTCTACTATTATTGTGACAAAGTGACATTTCACATTCTTAAAATAAAGTAGTGATCCTAACTGACTTAAGATATGAAATGTTTTATACAATTAAATGTCAGAAATTGTTTAATGTATTTAGTTTAAATGTATTTGGCTAAACTGCTGACTTCAACTGTATGTTTAGATTATGGGTAATAGTGTTAGGTCAGTGGAACTCTTAATCAGGATTTCACATTTAGTTATTCCTCTGCGATTTGCAAATCTTACTCTTTGTCTAGCATTTTTTTGCCATATCCAATGTCAAAACTAACACAAGCTGTGATGCATACTAATCAGTTTTTGTATTCTGGCATTATTTTTTGCTTAGCCAAGTTGTCTTTGCCTACTTTTGGAATTCCTTTTGTCAGGTCTCACTGAATAACTTCTCAATTGTGCCAACAAACATCTTGTTGAAGGACTTTATAATAACTTATGATTTGACTCCCTACACTCATGTATAGTCCTTTTTATAAACAGCTTTTTTTTTGTCTTTGTATTGATAGTTTTTTCTTTCTTTTTGACTTAAGAACTGATTTGAAATTTTTATGTCCACAGATTTGGAACATGCTGGTCTGGAACCTCAGTATGAAAATTCACTGTGGAGCTCTGGCAGCGACTCGAACAGCAACTGGGGAAAAGTCATTGTAGATAAGGGACCATGGCCCTCCATCACTGGTAGTGACCCAGAGTTAGCCTCTGAATGTATGGATGCTGACTCTGCCTCCAGCTCGGGGTCTGAAAAGAATCTTGGTAGTATGGCATCTGGGAACACCTGTGGTGACAACAATGGAAATAGACAAGGCAGCAGTAATTTCATGGTTGCAAATGGCAGCAATAATGTGGGTAATGGGAGTGTTAAGGGGTCTTGGGGTATGCCCAATGGCTCGATGCTAAACCCATGTCAAGGCTCTGTGGAGGGCCCCAGCAACAAGCTGGCAGAAGGCAGCCATGGCAAAATAAATGCATGGGGCACCCAAGGTTCCTCAACCAATGGAGGTATAAATCCAAGCACTTTGAACCCAAATGCCAACCATGGTGCCTGGCCCATTCTTCAGAACACTGGGCCCAACCCCCATGGGCCTGTGGGGAATGGAAATGGCGGCACCAACACTCAAAGCACCATAGGTCAAACACCCAGCGTACAGAGTATCAACTCTAAGATGTCCTGGGAATGCCTGCGGGAAAATATGTACGAAGCTGAAGTCAATGGTACAAACAAGGTTCCAAGTGGGCAGCCTCAAAACCTTAACACTGAATTTAATGGACCAAATAACACTACTAACACGATGACCTCTAGTTTACCAAACTCTACTGGTTCAATGCAGCTGAATGAACAGCCCTCAGGGCACCGAGCCTGGCCTGTGAGCACAGGAGGCTCTCCTCAGCTCCCTATTTCTACAGTCTGTAATGGCACTTCCATTTCTCAACATGGCAACAGTGAGGGAATTAACAATGGGTCTTATGGTACAGCATGGGGCATTCCGCCCTGCACTAATTACTCTGGAGACAAATGTCCTGTCCCTAAAGGCCAAGCTATGGGCGACACTGTGAATGCAACTCTAATGCAGTCTGGAGCCAATGGCTCCTCTGTGAGTGCTGCTTCTTTAAAGAATAATAATAACAATGGGATGGGTGGTCATGGAGGAGGTTGGGACTCTGCGTCCACTACCTCAAGTATGTCTTGGGGTGCAGGTAATGGTGTGGGCCCTGCTGCCATCCCTCGCCCCTGGGGGAGTGCCTCCTCTTCTTCCTCTTCCTCAACCTCTTCAAACACTGGCACTAAGGTCTCAAATTGTGAGTGGAACACTCTGCCCAGCAACAGTCAGCATTCCAATGATGACACGAATGAGAGCAGGAAGGGAACAA
Organism: Xyrauchen texanus; assembly: GCF_025860055.1. Lineage (NCBI taxonomy): Eukaryota > Metazoa > Chordata > Actinopteri > Cypriniformes > Catostomidae > Xyrauchen > Xyrauchen texanus. The sequence goes on along the minus strand of NC_068283.1, from coordinate 22,477,185 downwards.
ATGGATGGAAGTCCTTGGAAGATGATGCTCTTGGTATAAGAAGCTGTGGACAAGCTTCCCAAGACAGCACATGGAACAAATCAACAGGCAGTGAAGGAAGTGGGGAGAGTTCAGTAGGTTGCAGTGACAGGGATGGACAATGCAACCGAAGAAGGGGTAATCAACAGGGGATGATAAATGCAGCTCTCACTAAAATTGATATGGACCCCAGGGTCTTGTCCAACACAGGGTGGGGTCAAACACCAGTCCGCCAAAACATTGCCTGGGATGTATCGAGCTCTGATAAAAAGACAGGAAATCGACAAGCTGGCTGGGCCAGTGCTCCCCCGCAGGTGTCTAAATCGAGTGGGTGGGGAGACGGATCCACCACCAACAGTAATGATCCTGGGTGGACCGAAAAGAAACTTTCAACTGGTTGGGGAGAAACCAAAGGCCCAGTTGGGCAAGGTCGGTGGGAGGAAGCCTCTTCCGTTACAATGAACAAGGGCAGTTCCTCATGGAATGGTGGAAAGGATGAGAAGTCCTCCTCTTGGAATAACACACAGAAGGCAAAACAGGGATGGGGTGGAAAATCTGCTGAAGAGGGATGGGGTGGAGAAGGCCAAAAGGGAAACCATTGGGTAGAGCCCCAGAAATCTGGTTCCGGTGTCTGGGACAGCGACAGTGACCGCTCTGGATCAGTTTGGAGCGAACCTGGCCGTTGTGACACAGGCAACACCTGGGGAGGCAGTGGAGGCACCAACACTCACGACCAGTGTAGTCCAACCACAGGATGGGGAGGACCAGCCAAGACCAATAATCAAAACCAAGGCTGGGGTGAGCCAATCAAGCCAAGCTACTCCAACCCTACTTGGGGTGACTCCATCAAACCGAACAACTCTTCAGATTGGGGCAAATCCCAAGAATCCAGCATGGGAACATTCAGGAGTGGGAACACCCCTCAGACTGTAGCCCCTTGTCAGAACAGGCCTACAGGATGGCTGGGAGGCCCGATGCCTGCTGCCTCTAAAGAAGTATCCACTGGCTGGGAAGAGCCATCTCCTGAATCCATCAGGCGTAGAATGGAGATTGATGATGGTACTTCAGCATGGGGTGATCCCAACAAATATAACACTGGCAATGTCAACATGTGGAACAAGAAAACTGCTGGAGAGCAGGATGGCATGGCTACTTCCCAGCACCCACAGGCCCAAAGCTCTATGGCTCCAAAAGAAAAGAACTGCAGCTCAGGTGGGTGTATTTCTTTTTTGCAGTGCCTCAGCAAGCATTTATTACCTATTATATTTATCTTGCAGTCATCCCTTTTGGAATTTCTCTAGATGTGCATTTTCTCACAACACAAATACACATGCATACATGCATATCAGTGTTTCCTATGGAATTCAGCTCTTGCAGCATGGGAAATGCTGTGCCACCCCTCCGCCTATGCGCCTTGGGGGTGGATTACAATTTGTTATACTAAAACATCTGAAATTTTACAACAATCTCACCTAAATATCATGCAGGGGCTACTTTTCTCACTGCTTACATCTATTTTTTTTTTCAGTCACTTGTTTCCCAGCTAGATGTGATGCAATCATATGCTGACATTATGTTCTTGTTCTTGGCAGATACCTTTAACGAATACTTTAACAGGTAGTTGGAGGGCAGTTCACCCAAAAATGAAACTTCTGTCATTATTTACCCTCAAGTCTGCATTAATTTGCCTCTTGTGTAGAACACCAAAGGAGATGTTAGACAGTATGTCTGTCATCATTCAATGTCACTGCATCAAAGTGAATGGTGACTAAAACATTCTCCCTAACCAATTCATTGGAAGAAAGTCATAAAGCTTTGTAACAACACGAAGGTAACAGATGACAGAATTTTCATTTTTGAGTGAACCATTACTTTAAGAGTTTAAGTCAATTCTCAACAGTTACATTTTAAAAATGTCAGTTTAATGCTGACAGTGTATTAAAGACAACACAGCTGTTATTCTGTGCACAAGATGAAATTCGTGGAGCGGCACAGAACCGCTTCACATGTGCTCAGAACATCATGTACAGACTGTTTGATTAAATCACATCATGGCCCTTTGTGATTAAATCACATCATGGCCCTTTGCAGTTTAACGTTCACATAAGGTCATCAAGTATAGGTCAGAAGGATCGTTTAGCCCTATACAGTGCAGAGCAGCGCTTCTGAATAGCAGTGCAGAAAACACTGATGCTTATACACCGATCAGCCACAACATTAAAACCACCTGCCTAATATACCTCCCCTCATGCTGCCAAAACAGTGCCACCATATTCTTCTCACCACAATTGTACAGAGCAGTTATCCGATTTACCGTTGTGGAGCGGCACAGAACCGCCTCACGTGCTCAGAACATCATGTACAGACTGTTTGATTAAATCACATCATGGCCCTTTGGATCGTTTAGCGATCGAACCAGTCTGGCCTTACTCTCTTGACCCCTCTCATCAACAAGGCGTTTCATTCCGCAGAACTGCCCATCACTGAATGTTTTTTTGTTTTTTGTTTTTGTACCATTCAGAGTAAATCCTAGAAACTGTTGTGTGTGCAAATCCCAGCCGATCAGCAGTTACAGAAATGCTCAAACCAGCCTTTTGGCACCAAAAATCATTTATGCGATTTATCTAATCCAGTTGTGTGGCAGCAGTACAGTGCATAAAATCATATGGTCAGGAGCTTCAGTTAATGTTCACATTGACCATCAGAATGGGGAAAAAATGTGATCTCTGGGATTTTGTGTGTGGCATAATTGTTGGTGCCAGATGGGCTGGTATGAGAGTTTCGGTAACCGCTGATCCCCTGGGATTTTCACGCAAGACAGTATCTAGAATTTTCAGTCTCAGAATGCTGCCAAAAACAAACATAGATCTAGTGAGCTGTAGTTCTGCAGACAGAAACGCCTTGTTGATGAGAGAGGTCAACAAAGAATGGCCAGACTGGTTTGAACTGACAAAGTCAACGGTAAATCGGATAACTGCTCTGTACAATTGTGGTGAGAAGAATATGGTGGCACTGTTTTGGCAGCATGAGGGGAAGTATATTAGGTAGGTGGTTTTAATGTTGTGACTGATCAGTGTATATGTGTGTGTAATATATATTGTATATAATATATATAATGTGTATGTGAGTAGATCTTTGCTATTATCTGCCATGTTATTGTTTTGCATTATTTGCTAAAGAGGAAATATAAAGGTTTATGTGCAAGTGGTGTTCCCACCTCATTTGGAATTCGCTATGCATGAGCTTTGCTTAGGAAAAAATAGGCTTGGGTTATGTTCTGAATGATGGTGCAGTCATATGGCAGCAACCTGAGCAATAAGGCTCACATGAACAGGGCTATTTTTGAAAGAAGAATTCAGGGCATATGCTGTACGGTGAAAGTGCAAAAACCTTAGCGGTTAAATGTAAGCTGATCCATCAGTAGGACTTCAGAGTAAACAAAGCTTACGTAAGCATGTTTTTTCAATGGTTGTACTTGGACCATAGGAAAGTTTACAAGTTCAGTCCAGAGTTTATTTGCAAATATTTTTTGCATTGTTCTTGTAAATAGATTTTCTTTTTAAACACACTCCTCTTAGTATTCTTAATTTTTTTATTATTTGCTTTGTAGCTGGTGTAATTTGATTGGTATATAGAACATAAGTTTTATTGCAGTGCCATAAATAATATCCCTTCCACTTATTGTGCCTTGGGCTCATTTTGTTGCCATCAATTCCTGCCATATGTGCAAAACTGGGTAACATTTTGCCTTCTGGTCTTTAATCATGATATTGTTTTTATTTTATTTTTTATCACAGGGTGGGGAGAGACATATGGTGGGCCACAAAAGAATGAGTCTTCTACGTGGAGTGAGACTGCTGGTCCACCAGTCAAAGTAGACAATGGCACTTCTGCTTGGGGAAGGCCTGTTGATTCAGGTTCAAGCTGGGAAGAGCCAGGGAGGGAAAACTCAGGAGGCGGTAGCTGGGGCAATGCTGCTGTAGGACAACAATCAAAGAACAAGTGTGGTATGTCACATAATTTACTTGGTCAAAGAGGATTCTTTAATTTACAATTCATATTTATTTGCTTTGATGAAATATGTAATCAAAGAGACAATCTTGTTTCCATGCTTTTTATTGAAATGGAGCAAGACTTGCTATGACAAGTCTTTACTTTTGTCTATAGTATCCAAATCTATGCAAGACAACTGGTGTGGAGATGAGATGTCCATGGCAGGTCACTCCAACTGGGAGGAGGAAGAGGAAGTAGAGATCGGCATGTGGAACAACAATCAATCACAGGAGACAAACCATACTGGAAACTGGTCCTACAAGAAGATGCCTCCCAAGGTAATGGTTAACAGACCTTATTTAGCCTGGCAGAACTTCAAGTAATCCATTCTTAAGGGATTTTAAGAGTGTTTACATTTACAACAAAATACTGGTAATAAATAAAAAATCAGCTCATTATAAAAACTCAATGCAAGATAATCACATTTACATTAGGGCTGGGAATTGCCACAGACCTCCAAATTCAATATTAAAACACTTTTTGATTCAACATTTATTGCAATTCTGTAAGTATTGTGTCCCCTTATATTTAGCTTTGTTAATTCATTTCTATCTGAATGAAATGTCTATTTAAAAACAGTAATATCTGATGTGACAGTTGTTTCATTCTGTAATACAGAATTTGCAGGTAAAAGGTAGGGATTTGCAAAACTACCAATATGGAACTACCAATTGAACAGTTGGTGCATTGTCAGAGCTATTAGTCATCTAGTCAGTGTTTGGCATGTTTAATTAGCCTGCATTATATCCATGTTACCCAGTCAGATGCGTTTTATAGGGATATATGAATGCTAAGCATAGCCTTTTAACAGGGTAAATGACAAATAAATAGGCTAAATAACTATAACCTCTTATCCCACCAAACTATTCAAGTAAGAAACACGAAAGGCTAAAAATCATCACAAAACCTCTTATGCCGGATGCAAAATTATATGCTTCCGTGCGCTTTAATGCATTCCTGACATATGACGCTTCAAGTAACTGGAGCTCTTGAAGTCACATGATGATCGCTCCATGTTCAGAAGTGCACAAGCTGTTAGATCATAAATATTATGGGGCACGACATGTAGTTTAAGGCATCCAACTGTTTGATAAGCCTTTTTACAGCTAAACTTTTTAATAAAGCTGTCAGACAGACTCTGCACAAAGACTAATGACAAACTCCCCAACACCTCAATTAAACTTTTTTTTAATTACCGTAATTTCCGGACTATTGAGCGCACTTGAATATAAGCCGCACCCACTGATTTTTAAATAAAATATAATTTGAACATAAATAAGCCGCACCTGTCTATAAGCCGCAGGTGCCTACCAGTACATTGAAACAAATTAACTTTACTCCGGCTTTAACGAAACACGGCTTGTAACAAAAATAAATAGGCTTTAACGAAACACGGTGTGGCAGCGGGGGCGTAGTCAAGCGCCCGTCCGGGAGAGAAAAGCGGTAAGGGCGCTTACACCTGAGCTAAATTATGTCTAACACCGGTGTCTAATTTCAGTAAGCATGGGGAGAGTGGCATAAAAACGCAGCAGCCACAGAGCTGAGAAAGTGACACACGTCGTCTAGTGTTGGCGCATAGAAGAATTGAGAAAATTTATAAAATTGATTGTAAACATTGCTGTGGCCATTAAAAGCCTTACCTGGAACGTGAAGTGCCCTGCTGAAAACTGTCACACTGGTGCCCGTGTGACAGTTTTCCCAAGAAGGACACGTGAAGCAGGGCACTTGAAATTAGACACCGGTGTTAGACATAATTTAGCGCAGGTGTAAGCGCCCTTACAGCTTTTCTCTCCCGGACAGGCGCTTGACCACGCCCCCGCTGCCACACACGGCTTGTAATAAAACATTTGCAGTAAATAGTAGCCTACCAAGAAAGTCATTGGTCAATATCTTCCTCCTCTTGTGCACATGAAACCACTGAATTCATCTCCTTCGGTGTCGGAGTTGAATAGCCTCAGATTTAGTTGTCTTTTTGCACTGAGTCAATTCCTCACGCTGCTGTTTCCAGCGTCTTATCATCGACTCATTAAGACCAAGCTCCCGTGCAGCAGCTCTATTTCCTTTTCCAACAGCACAAATATAGCTTCCAATATTTACCTATTAATAATTGTATTTGCATTAAGCTAAATGTGTAAAAATTGCTGTTTTACCAGGGAGATTATTTTAAAATAGTTTTTCTCAAGAATCATGATTTGTAACAGAATTAAAAAAACGAATTGTCCTTCCCTATTTTATATGCAATTTTGAAAATATTTTGGTGTTTTTGTCCTGTCCTGACAAAACATGCACCCATTGAATAACCCGGTCATGATGAAATGGGCAAAAATCTAGGTGTGCCGATCTAGTTTTGTTTAAGCCATTAATGACCTTCCCCAATAAAAAGAACAGTTTAAGGCATTTGACCGTGATGCTATTAACTGGTGTAAGATTGTGCATTTAAACACTTATTTAGCGAATTACTGTTTTATCAAATTGCAATGAGGGACATATGGAGTTGCAAAAATGTGTGTACACATTTACATAATTCTTTTTTTCACAATTCTCTTCCTTAGCTGAATAAAGGACCCAACAAGCAGGATGATTCTCCATGGATGAATCAGTTTGTGAAACAGTTCAATAACATGTACACTGTAAGGATAAATATCATTACATTAAAATCTGAGAAACCTGTTTATATTTAATATTAGCACAAATCATTTGTGTAGCTGAAAGTTGCTTTTTAACATGCTGACACTTCTATGTAATTTTACAGAGGGATTCTCCTGAAGCTTCCCTAAAGAGCAATAAGATGGATATGCCTGGAGGTATGTCATGTTCACATGCTGCTCCAGGGCTGAAATTGTTTATTGGGGTTGTTGCATTTCATTAGTACTAGCATCTTTAATTCCCTCTCCTCTTCTGCAGGAATGACAGATAAGCGCATGGATGTTGAAAAGCATGTTCTTAATATGGGAGAGTACGGAAAACATCCTGCTTCACGCCACCAGATCCACAAAGACTCACCCATTGACCGTAATCCATATATGGATAAGGTCAGTTGTTCTCTACTCTCATATCGCATTATTGGAGTCCTCATTTTGAAAAATCTTGAGGTGTTACTTTTGCTTGCCGAGTACTTTAGCGCGCTCTATGGGATGAGAATGCAACTTAAAATAATGTTCTTGGTTCAATACAAGTTCAGCTCAATTGACAGCATTTGTGGCATAATGTTGATTACCACAAAAATAAATTGACTCATTCCTCATTTTCTTTAAAAAAAAAAAAAAAAGCAAAAATCGAGATTACAGTGAGGCACTTTACAATGGAAGTAAATAAGGGCAATGGAAGTGAATGTGGCCAATTTCTAGAGGGTTTAAAGGCAGAAATGTGAAGCTATTATTTTATAAATGCACTTGCATTAATTCTTCTGTTATTTGAGCTGTCAAGTTGTTTAAATTGTCATTTTTACAGTCATTTCAAGGTTTTAGGGTTTGTTGACGCTACATCGTCATGGTAATGAAGTTGTAAAATTGGATATAACTTTACACAGAAAAGGTAAGTGATGTTATCACAGTAAAATCATGTTAACACACGTATCCTTAATGGATTGTGGCGTGTGTATTTTACCATAAAAAAATTGGCCCCCCATTCACTTCCTCACTGTGTCACTATGTGCCTCACTGTAACCTTGATTTTTGCTGCTGCTTTTTTTTTTTTTTTTTTTTTAGAAAAGAAGGAATCCCTTTCCTTCGAAGGAGTCGAAGTATTTGTGGTAATCAACATAGTCACAAATGCTGTTGATTGAGCTTCACTTGTACTGAACCTGGAACATTCCTTTAATGCAAAATTGAGTTTTGTGGCTTTTAAACCATGTTTGTTAGAATTGATGCCATCTATATGCTAGTGTACTCTTAAAGTTAACTTTTAAACATAAATGTACAACTCATTCTATAAAATTACAGTCTTTCCTTCTGAGAAAAAGGACAAAAATATTGACTCCTTGAACAAAAACTTGGAAAAACCCCTGAGTGCATTTAAATATTCTCTAGAATAAGAATGGCGATATTTGGAATAGCATACTATTCTTACTATTTCCGCTGAATATAGGTTAGTAGATATATAGAGTAGTATGGTAGTGTGCTATTCTGAACATAGCAGTTGTCCGTTCTCCTAATACCACCTGCCTCTGGATATATGTTAACAGAGAAAACTGTGGTCACCAAGCAATTTCATGGGATCTTTAACATTTAAATAGTTCCAATAGTCTTAGTCTCTTTCTTTAACCCAGTTTCACTTTGTAACCTTCTATTACTTTCCTTACTAATTTGAATTTAAGAGAACACTAATTAGTTGCCAAATAGGATGCTAACATAGCCTTTCTCTCTCCTTCTCTCTGGCTGTTGATGTCTTTCTCTGTTGGCCTGGTGTCCACTTTGACAACTCTTGCATCACTACTGTCCTGCCCCTCTCTCTGCTTGGCCTGTGGTTGTGCTTCAGCTTTCACTGCCTGTATATGATAGCTCTGTATCAGATGAGTCCCCAAACTCCCAGATCGCTTCCATGCAGAATATCAGCTTTTCCCCAACAAAAAATGCACTGGCAAACCAGTGCAGCTTGCCAGGGCCTCACCAACCAAACTCTGCCTCTGTTAGGCAGGTGAGTTAGTGCATGCCGCTCCCTGTGTGCTTAAGCTGTGAATGAAGTGGACTGCAGGATGCTCCTCATTCATGTGTGGTGTGTTTGTGTTTGCAGAATGTAAACATGTACGGTGTCAGTAATGCAGCAGCACAAGGCCGGAATGCCCAGCAGTCTCCCGCACAACCTCTGAACTCCACTCAGCCCAGTCTACGCAACCAAGTGCCTCCTCCACTACTGCCCTCTCAGGTAATGCCACTTATGCCCAGCTCACATTGAGATTGAGGCAGTACTGAAAAGGAAAATCATACTCTCTGTGAAGGGTCCAAAAATACTTGCCTAGCGTCAAATGAGTAAATGATCTAAGAATGAGGAATTTCTTGTCAGATAAAGTTTTTGCAACATAATTTTGCAAAAACAACATTGTTCAAATTGCAGTGTAAAATTGATAGTTTGACTGTCACTCAAGTTTTTTTTGGTGTGTTTTTTTGTTTGTGATGATTCACCAAGATACTGGCTAATAAACTGCTATATTTAATATTCATAGTTTCAGTAATTCCTTTTGAAATGACTGAAAAGCCTATATTTTTTTTTATAAATTATTTATGACTTAAATGAACAAATATGGTTTAAGATAGAAATTACCCTGCATATTCAAAGCTAATGTGTTTTATATGCTCTTATCTCAGGTCCCGCCACCCCGGTTGAAGTGCTCCCCTAATAATGGAGGTCTGAACCCTCTATTTGGCCCACAGCAGGTGGCTATGCTGAACCAGCTGTCCCAGCTCAACCAACTCTCTCAGCTCTCTCAGATTAATCAGTTACAGGTATTGATCTCACTGCAAGTGCACTCTAGTAAAAGTAGATTAATGTGTTAAGTTGTGGTGTTCTGAGCCGCATTTACAGATCTTTTTATTTTCTCCAGCGCCTCCTCCTACAGCAAAAAGCGCAAAACCAGAGGGCCATGCCTGTTAATAACCGACAGCAACAGGAACAGCAGGTTTGTGATTACTTGGTCCCATTTATTTGTTCTTTTCATGGATTATACTGTATTTAATTTTTGTTTGTTCTGAGAAAACACAGAATCTTTAAGTTCCATCTCTTGTGTTGCGTGGCTTTGTTTCCAGTTAGAAAAATAACATATTTAAAATAAAAGTACACTGTGCAAATAAACAAATAACAATAACAATGACAATTTATTAAGAAACAATGAAACAAACTCTGTTTACAAATTGCCTTATTTACTAGTTACCAGCATTTAAATATAACCTTTTCACTATGGAACAATTGTTACAACTTTGTCCAGTATTCTAGTACGTTCTGAAAAAAAAGGGAAAAAGTAATTTTTTTGGTTCCTTTTACCATTTCTGATCCCTGGTTCTATGTATTTTTTGACGTTTTCCTACTTGTGACTTTCTAGGGTCGGGGTCTGGGCCCCTCCCAGCAGATGATCCAGCCTCCCCGCCATATCGATCCCTCCCTGATGAAGCAGCAGACCTCCCCCCAGCCACCCTCACTGCACCAGCCCAGCCTCAAGTCCTATATGGAGAACTTCTCGCCCCCCAATGCCTCTGACCTGCAGAAAGAACAAAGTTCCTTGAGCTCGTTCAGTAATTTCCCTTTAGGTGGGTGTCCTCCCCATCTTAATGTAGGCCAGACTGACTCAGTGTTGCACCAAGCTGCCAACCCCAACATGATGTTTGCTTCTGACATGTCAGGCTATCAGCCATCTGGCATTAGACAAAGTCATAGCCTCCTAGCCCCTCCTCTGAGCAATGGCCACATGGTGCCAGGCTCTCCTATCAACCCTCGGGTAGGAAAGAACTTCTGTCCCAACAGCAGCTCTCTGCCAGCAAGAGGTGAATACATATTTTGTTGTCCCAAGTCAATTTCCCCATGCATTTTATTTATTTCTCTGGGGAAAAGGAAAATTTGCAATGTCACAGAGCTTTAAGTTCAGGCCCTTATTATTTGATTGGAAATCCAATGTCTGGCTGGCATATGTATGGGGCTTCTACCTATCATTTCTGATGCTTGACAATCATAACATGTTTTTTTTGTTGTGCCTTCTCTACCCATGTCCCCCACCCCTTAATGTTTTTATTATTTTGTGGAAACACTTTACAATAATGTTCTTTTTATGAAAATGAATGGTAATACTTTACAATAAGTTTCTGTTTGTTAACATTAGTTAACATCAAATAACAATGAACAGTACGTTTACAGCATTCATTAATAAGTAAATTTTAACATGTACTAATACGTTTTTAAGATACAAAGTTGTATTTGTAACATACACTCACCTAAAGGATTATTAGGAACACCATACTAATACTGTGTTTGACCCCCTTTCGCCTTCAGAACTGCCTTAATTCTACATGGCATTGATTCAACAATGTGCTGAAAGCATTCTTTAGAAATGTTGGCCCATATTGATAGGATAGCATCTTGCAGTTGATGGAGATTTGGGGGATGCACATCCAGGGCACAAAGCTCCCGTTCCACCACATCCCAAAGATGCTCTATTGGGTTGAGATCTGGTGACTGTGGGGGCCATTTTAGTACAGTGAACTCATTGTCATGTTCAAGAAACCAATTTGAAATGATTCGAGCTTTGTGACATGGTGCATTATCCTGCTGGAAGTAGCCATCAGAGGATGGGTACATGGTGGCCATAAAGGGATGGACATGGTCAGAAACAATGCTCAGGTAGGCCGTGGCATTTAAACGATGCCCAATTGGCACTAAGGGGCCTAAAGTGTGCCAAGAAAACATCCCCCACACCATTACACCACCACCACCAGCCTGCACAGTGGTAACAAGGCATGATGGATCCATGTTCTCATTCTGTTTAAAATTCTGACTCTACCATCTGAATGTCTCAACAGAAATCGAGACTCATCAAACCAGGCAACATTTTTCCAGTCTTCAACTGTCCAATTTTGGTGAGCTCTTGCAAATTGTAGCCTCTTTTTCCTATTTGTAGTGGAGATGAGTGGTACCCGGTGGGGTCTTCTGCTGTTGTAGCCCATCCGCCTCAAGGTTGTGCGTGTTGTGGCTTCACAAATGCTTTGCTGCATACCTCGGATGTAACGAGTGGTTATTTCAGGCAAAGTTGCTCTTCTATCAGCTTGACTCAGTCGGCCCATTCTCCTCTGACCTCTAGCATCAACAAGGCATTTTCGCCCACAGGACTGCCGCATACTGGATGTTTTCCCCTTTTCACACCGTTCTTTGTAAACCCTAGAAATGGTTGTGCGTGAAAATCCCAGTAACTGAGCAGATTGTGAAATACTCAGACCGGCCCATCTGGCACAAACAACCATGCCACGCTCAAAATTGCTTAAATCACCTTTCTTTCCCATTCTGACATTCAGTTTGGAGTTCAGGAGATTGTCTTGACCAGGACCACACCCCTATATGCACTGAAGCAACTGCCATGTGATTGGTTGATTAGATAATTGCATTAATGAGAAATTGAACAGGTGTTCCTAATAATCCTTTAGGTGAGTGTATGTTAATGCACTATGAACTAAGATTAACTTAAAATTCTATTAACTAACACTTAAGATAAATTCTATAAAAAATAATATTGTTCATTCATGATATCTAATGCATTAAATAATGTTTACGAATGGAACCTTATTGTGAAGTGTTACCAGATTAGTAAATGTGTTATGAATCATGAACTAACAATAAACAATATTTTTATACAGCATTTATTAATCTTGGTTAATGTTAATTGCAAGTGCAATTGTTCAGTACGTTGTACTTTTAGTTTACAAATATATTTGTATATATTGAAGTAACATTAACCAAGATTAATAAGTGCTGTAAAATATTTTGTTAGATTTAAGTTAACTAATGTTAATAAATACAATTATTATAAAGTGTTACCATTTATTGAATCAGTTTATATAATTGTTTGAGCTGCTGCTGATGATTCCTGCTCACTGGAAAAGATCTTGAAATGAAATTAAGTATTTCTGGAAAGATGTATTTTTTTTTTTTCTCCTAAAACATTTATTAATTGTTTTATTCTTTTGACTTATTCCTCTAGGCTTGAACTCAAACTTGAATGTAAGCAACCTCGACATTAGCAGTGTTGGTTTTAAGGAGCCACAGTCCCGTCTAAAGAAGTGGACTGCCATGGATATTTCCGTTAACTCGCCACTTGATCAAAACTCCAGCAAATCTGGTTTGTTTCACCAATTTATACCTTGACAAAAAAAAGTAGAAATTACAACTGCTGTAGCAAATGTTTATCAAATGCATTTTTGGGAATGTGTGACTCATTTGAGGCATATTTTTTTGATATAGGTGCTATAACATCTGGGCTAAGGCTTGAAGATTCACCCTTTGGTCCATATGACTTCATCAATGCCAGTAATGCTCCTATTAGTCCTCCTGGCTCTGTTGGAGATGGCTGGCCCAGTCGTGCCAAATCACCTCATGGTTCCACCAATGTCAACTGGCCACCAGGTTTGGATCCTAGCTATCTCTCTATATCTCTCTCTATCTATATCTCTATCTCCCTATCTCATATTGTAATAAAGAATATCTCAAAGAGTAAAACCCCTCAGTGATTGGAGTGTGGCATTGTGGAATGAATTAAAGCTCAAGTCATGTTTGATTTGCAGAGTTCCGTCCTGGTGAGCCTTGGAAAGGATATCCAAACATTGATCCTGAAACTGACCCATTTGTCACTCCTGGCAGTGTGATTAATAATCTCTCCATTAATACAGTCCGGGATGTTGATCACCTCAGGGACAGGAACAATGGTAAGTGGTTTATTATATATAAATATGTGAACGCTAATGTCAACTATCACTATAATTTGCTGATGACTTTCCATAGTGCACAGAAATCTGATCTGGCTTTCAAATCTGATCTTGAGGACTGACTGTCTGCACTGTCATTTTGCATATGATGAAATTGTATCCATTTGTTCAAACCGTATAGTCAATATTAGGTGCACCTACATTGGTTGCTGTAGTAATGATGTCAGCACAATGTCAAGAGACTTTATCCTACAAAAAAAATTTAAATTGTCTCATGGCATCTTACAATAAACTGTCCAAAGCTAATGACTCTTTGACTAATTCACTATTAACTACATATTACATGGCACATAGTTTTGCTATATGAGGAGAGGTGAGTGAAAATGTAGTTTTCAGCCCATTCGGACAACATTGCACACTTGTTATGATGTATGTGGTTTAGACCAGGTTGGTAAACATCAGATTTCATGAAGTGTTTTTTCTGTTTAGACTACAAAGTAAATGGATTTGAGGCTGATACACCAAAAGCAAAAAAGCTCTCCTAAAGGGATAGTTCACCCAAAAATGAAATTCTCTCATTTACTCACCCTCATGATATCCCAGATGTGTATGACTTTTTTTTTCTTCCGAAACCATTTGAAGAAAAATATCTTGGCTCAGTAGTTTCTTAAAATGCAAGTGGTTGGTGATCAGACCTTTTTGAAGCTCCAACGAGGACAGACAGTCAGCATAGATGTACGTCATCCATACGACTCCATCGGTTCAATTTATGTCTTCTAAAGCCATACAATCACTTTTGGTGCAAAAAAGATCAATATGTAAGTACTTTTTAACTGTCATCCAATGCTTCTGGTCAGCAGCAGTCAGTGTGATCATGAGAGGGCTGAGTTCACATGTATGATGAATTCATGTTGGCATGTTATGGACATAATGTCACGTTATTCTCTCGGTTGAGACATCCAAGATGAGCACACAAATGCACCATTGTGAGAGATCTAAACCAATTAAGCTTCAGTACAGCATTCCTCCTATTCAATTGTAAACAGTGCTGCTCTTCCGAGTGTCGCACGTGCATCACGCGCATGCTGCTGTTCAGAAGTGATGTTAAAAGGTACTTAAATCTTTTTCACACAAAGTGATCGTATCACTTCAGAAGACATTCATTTATCTGCTGGAGTCATATCAATGACGTTTATACTCTGTGATTTTTGGAGCTTCAAAGGTCAGCTCACTATCCACTTGCATTTTAAGGACCTACTGAGCGAAGATATTTTTCTTCAGATGGGTTCTGCGGAAGAATCGCATGAGGGCGAGTAAATTATGAGATTCCTTTAACAAAGCCTAAATGTGCATATTAGTGTTTCATATTGTGGAATATCGATTTTTTCAGGACCATCCTCATCACTTAACACCACGCTGCCTTCAAATAGTGCCTGGACATCCATTCGTGCCTCCAACCACAATAGTTCCCTCAGCAGTACAGCACAAAGCACTTCAGGTCAGTGGGCAACTACTCAAGCATAGCAATATAGGCCTACGGTTGAAATAGACTCTTAGCTTTATCTGTATGTTTTCCTCCCTACAGCCAGAAACAGTGACTCTAAATGGTCTCATGGTACAGTCACCAACACCTCTTTGGCTCATGAGCTGTGGAAGGTTCCTCTCACCTCGAAAGGCATCTGTGCTCCGTCCCGCCCCCCACCTGGCCTGACAGGCCAGAAACAGCCCTCGTCTTGGGACAACAGCTCTCTGAGACTGGCAGGCTGGGGGAACTCTGAATCCAGATTTACCTCTGGTTAGTCACAATAAATAGCATTCCCTTGAACCTGCAGACTTCATGGGTGGTTTTACACTAGAGCTTTTGGTTCTAATCCGAGTTCGTTCTCAACCGGTGTGAATGCAATCCAGCCTAATTTGCGGTAGCAAACACCTAATGATGTATATATCATTTTCTTCTTTGCATGCTCCGTTACACTTGTAGTAGATTTCATAATAGCTGCTTGATGCAGAATAAATTGTCTTTGGAGAGAAGCTTGAATTCTTTACATCTCTTGGTTTGTATACTCTGAAACTGGCATTTTCTCCTCAGTCATTACCTAGCCACAGTGGTAGACTGGTTCTGCTTGTACTTTTGATGAAGCAAACATATTGTGGTTTGGACTAGTGCTGTCATGGTACCAAAATATTTGTACCAAATACCATTGAAATTTCACGGTACTCAATACCATTTTTGGTACCAAAGCAAAACACAAAAACAGGTTACTCAACAACACTCTTTTAATAACAAAGTCTACAAAACATTAGCAGCAGAACTAAGAATAAAAATATGCCATTTGAGCAACACTTTAATTTAAATGTTATTTTTTAATTATAACAAAACTGAACAATGTATGCTTAAAGTATTTTTGAACACTTGTATAAGATTTGCTTCAACTTTTGCAACTTTTAATTTAAATTTTTACCAAGTACTAAAAAACAAAGCCTAAATAAACAAGCATACAATAGAATGAATAAAAACCATTTCCAAACTAATGTGCAAAGTGCTCTCTTATTAATAAAGCTGCATTTTGCCATTTTTCTTCATAAGAAATACATATGGACACATATATAGATATTATGATTAAATAAGTTCTAATCTAGCTGCATTAAGCATCCGCGCTCGAGGGATGAGCGTCCGCGATCGAGGGATGAGCGTCCCCGAGGCAGAGTCTCTCTCAGCCGGTGCAGTTTCAATCTCTTCCCCCTTAGATCGGGACATTCCGCAGCTCATTGAAGAGGCACCGACCACACAGAGAAATGCCAGTTTCTGAGGTTATAGTTATTAACATGAGCTGCTTCTGTATTATTTGAACTTTAATAAAGCTATAACGCATTAAATTTTACTGCATTTAAGATGTAGTGCCGGGATGTTTCCTTTTAAAGAGCTCCGCCTCCGCTTATTCCACAACGGTACATGCTTCTGAATGTACTTTTTTTAAAAAATTTTATTGCCTAATTATTTGTGATCTACATAAAATAAACTGTGAAAGTTTAGTGCATCTCGACTGATCTGTGTAATTCTTCCTTCATCAGGCGTGAACTGCTGCTCTCACACGTCATCGTTATTGTGATTTCATGTTACGTTAAATGAGATCAAAGGACTATTCAACAATGAAAATTTTTCTCGTCAGTTTTGTATTTTCGACGATGCCGATAATGTCGACTAAACGTTTCAGCCCTAATGTAAATGATAATATGCTTTTAAACTCACCTGCTTTAGTTGCTTGAATTAATCCGGGTGTCTGTCTTTCAGGTGCTTTATTAAGTTTGATGTGTTTCCTCCTTTTGTCAGAAAATTGCAAAAGCAGCGTTTACAAATAGGTTTTTGCTGATCTATGTTTCCCTAACCTATGAATTTCCACTTTTCGATAAGATTCAGTTGAGACTCCGCACGCAGCAGCTTTGCTTGTCGTCATTTTTTTTTCATGTTGTGAGCATTTGAAAGTTCCCGACTTTGCATGGGTACCAGGTAGACTCGGTACCACGGTACCTCCAGAATTTCTGGTATCGTAAATAATTTTTTATTTGAGTACCGACTTGGTACCGGAGTACCGGTATTATTGACAACACTAGTTTGGACCCATGCAATACACTGTGAAATCGAGCTCAGGTTCAGACCAAGCAATCAAACCAACCTTATATTAATACTGTCATTGCAATGGAGATTAAACAAACAGAGACCTGGAATAATCTATGTTAACAGGTTCCAGCTGGGGTGAAAGCAGCTCAGGGAGGACTAATTGGCTTGTTCTCAAAAACCTCACACCTCAGGTAAGGGAAGTTTCTATGCCTTTTTTTAATTTTTTTTTTTATTGTGTCAAATATACATAATTTGGTAACGAGAATCACGACCATGTTTTGCAGATTGATGGCTCCACCTTGCAAACTCTGTGCATGCAGCATGGTCCACTGATCACATTCCATCTGAATCTTCCCCATGGCAATGCTGTTGTCTGTTACAGCTCTAAGGAGGAGGCGGCCAAAGCCCAAAAGTCACTGCACATGTAAGTCCATATCTTGTCTTTACAGTGTGCTACCATGAATGCCAGTAAGTACTCTTGACAGAAACAAAATCATGTTCATATCCTCTTTCTGCAAGGCATGGTTGACATTTTGAGGTTTATGTTTTAATCCTCAAATGTAACTCTCAGATGCATGGTATCCACTACAGTGGACAAGTCTTTAAAAGCTATTTTAAACCATTCAGTGTGTGATGTTACATCCAAACCACCATATCCCTATCCATAATTCTCTATGACTGTTCTTTATATATAATTTGTACTTTGCATTGATGATTAGTGTCAATATTGAAATTGTTAATATTTTGGCAAAATCAGCTTCCCTAGCTGGAGTTCAGACACATTCTGATAGTTGAGGCTCTGTACTGATGAAGGCTCTTCCTCCTCCTCAGGTGTGTTTTAGGGAACACTACAATTCTTGCAGAGTTTGCTAGTGAAGAGGAAATTAATCGTTTCTTTGCACAAGGTCAGTCAATGACTGCCTCTCCCAGCTGGCAGACGCTGGGCACTTCTCAGAACCGGATCGGATCCATCGAGGGTTCTCACCCCTTCCAGAACCGCACTGATCCAAATCATTGGAACGGCAGCAGTCTGTCAGGAGCAGGCAATGGAGACCTGCACAGCTCTTCTCTCTGGGATTTTCCCAACTACTCCAGGAGCCTGTGGGGGAACCCTAGTGCCAGTGACGGGGGGAGAATCAACAGCCCCTCCCCCATCAGCTCCTTCCTTTCTGTTGACCACCTGACAGGAGGTGGGGAGTCCATGTAGTACATTTTTCACCTTCTGACTTAAAAACTACAAAAAACAAAACAAAAAAAACATATATATAAAAAAAAAATACAAACCTGTGACCTCAATGTCAAATAGTTAATCATAATCATATAACCATATATATATATATATATATATATATATATGAAAAATAAAAATCAAATGGCACTAGTTAGACTTCAATTCAAACAAACAAAAAAACAATGCAGGGTCACCCTGTGGAAACAAGTTACGTTCTTTTCTTCTGCACATTTTGTCCACTTTGTTTTAGCCCACAACATATCAGTTTGAAATACTTGAATTATGCAGGCCAATTCTATAATGTGAAAGGATGTATTACACTTCCAGGTAGTGCTCTTCATACAGAAAAAAAGCTTCAGTTGAGCTCATCTGTTTCTTCATCATGTTTATTTGAATTCCAATTCGTTTAGTTTTATTTTTATTATTTGCGTTTTGTTTGCTGACAATGTTGGAGTTTGAGCTTTTTTTTTTTTTTTTTAACTTTGCACTGAATGTGGTTTTTCTCAGTATAATCTGCAATATGGAGGGAGCCGACAGTTCCAGTGTAGTTGTTTACTCAAGGATGTTCTTAAAAGTGTGCGCTCTACTATGCCTTGATGTACACCTACCTTTATTGTGGTATTGTGTAGTTCGAGATCAAGATATAGATGCTGATTTAGGATTATCTGATGATATTACAGAAATAAGTATTGCACCAATTTTGTTTTAAAACTAAAGAATTTAGCTCTGCAGTGTAAGAAACTGTAGCCACAGCTGTGACTTGCAAACCCGACCTGCAAGCCAGGGGGAACAGCACTTTCAAAATAGGCTTTCAATTTTGTTTTGGAGGCGTCACATTGTGCCCTCTTGTTTACAAATTTTTTTGAGGGAGAAAGTTTGGTCATTCTTCCTTTATATTTTAAATGACAAATTAAAAAATGCATAAAGAAAAAAAAAACTATAAAAATTATAAAAATAAAAACAAAAAATACAAAAGAGGAAAAATATATATATAAAAAAATACTGAGGACGAAGCTTTCTATCTCTGGGAATACTGATCAGTGTTTGGCCATGTCATTGGTTATTTTATCTATTCCTCTTGTCTGCTAAATAACCAGCATGGTTCTCAGGAAATATAGCCAGTTTTCCCCCATAGAAACTCCATGTAGGAAAATCCAACTTTTAGCACTGAAACTACTTATAGCTCTGTAAGTTTTTCTCTGCCAAAAACTGCTTTAAGCTGGAGACATTCTACATAGTGCTTTTTCAAAAATGCTGTCTTTTTATTGAGTGGATCTGGTTTGCTGAATCACTATCTAGTCCATCTTCCCTTTTCCCACTGAGTGGCTCAATGTTTTTCGCTCTGTGTCGAAGTAACTGTCTATGTCATAAGAAAAAGCAGAAATCTGTAACTATGCATACTGTAGCCAACGTCTTGGCCTACAGAATCGCTTTTTCTTTGTCTGAAGTCATATATTATGTTTCGATAATTTGCGTATACTTTGTTTTTTTTCTTTTATCGCCAGAGCTGGTGTTAAAGCATCTTTATTTTTTATTTTTTGTTATTTTAACAGTGCAAAAGTCGTCCACATTTCATTGCCTTGATTCAAATTGTGTCCGAAGATGCAACAAGTCAAGTGGCTTTTAACTGTTTACAAATAGAAGATGATTGTAACGTGTACAGTTTGGTTGTGTTAATCTGAAGTTCCTTACAATATTAATAAATCAATGTTTTGGCTGCTCATTATCATTTTATTTTGAATTTTATTTTTTCCCCCTCTTTTTTTCCCCCCTTCCTCAATGCTGGTTTGTCATTGAAAATGGCTTGCCTCTTTAGTTGTGGCCAAGGAAGGCTAGATAGAGGAGAATGTAATCTATTGCTGGTAGATAAAACACTTGCATTTAAATAATATGCATAGATTTACAGATTATTTACCTTTTTATTGTACTATTGTAGGTGCACAATTTATGAAACTCTTCAAAGAGCGAGAGGGAGAGAAAGACGTCAGCATTAGGCTAAGCCATGGACCTTAATATGTGTTTAAGCTGTTTTTCTCCATTTTAATTTTATTTGAGAAGTAGAACTTGGCTTGATGTGGCAAGTTTTCCATATTTAATGACTCAAATAGTACAAAACCCTGAGTATTACCCTGACTTTATGGTTGTGTGCCAGTATTGAACAATTTTAAGAAACTGCTTTACCAAATATACTTCAATCAATGGATTTGTTTACTTAATTCCATACCTGGCTTATCTCATACTTGTTTGACAATTTTTTTTTTTTGTGGAACATTGGAAAACAGGTTGTCTTGGAGAGAAAATACAATATTTTTTTGGAATTGCACTTGGTGTACATAATGAACTAAAACGCTTGTACTGTATTTGTTCTGAGGGCAGAGTGTAGG
This sequence comes from Xyrauchen texanus, assembly GCF_025860055.1. Classification (NCBI taxonomy): domain Eukaryota; kingdom Metazoa; phylum Chordata; class Actinopteri; order Cypriniformes; family Catostomidae; genus Xyrauchen; species Xyrauchen texanus. Next base: position 22,456,485 of record NC_068283.1, on the reverse strand, counting down.
TTTGGACAACTGCATGGCACAGATAGATGAATTTGCCTTCTGTTTGTCTCTTATTGTTCATGTACATTGTCTATACTGATTAAGGTGTGAGATGGCATGTGTTTGTGCCTGCGTGCTAGAGTGGTCCACTCCATTCTTGTGCATCAGGAGCCCTAGTATTTTCCTCTTTTATACTAACGCAGTCTATCTTGAGGGCGTATAACTGCAAGAATCACTGATTTCATTTCTGTGACTTTCTTTACTTTCTCAATGTGGATTGCTCCAAGTTTATAGCGTTACATGATTGTATGTGTCCATGGTAGTGTTAGTAAGTCATTGTCTAGAAGGTTGGCGCTTGGCTTTACCAATGGTTCTGAATAGATTCTTCATTGCTGTCGTTGCAACTTGCTGGATTCCCTATTCTTCGTGGCTTTTGTTTTCTGAAGTGAACTTTGAATGCATAGGGAAAAGCCATTCGCACCCAGTTTATTTCCATTTTTAATTCCTCATTTATTTTCTTTACCTTTTTACCCGTTAATTTTGTTTAAATGAATGTGCAGCTGTTTCGTTTTAGAACTGTCATGCTGAGACATTGACAATTCACTGTCATGCCAAATTATGGAGTAGGGGGAGGAAAGGGAGTTGTTCTTTTGTAAAAGCTGGACAATGTATATGCTTCAAATGTCACTTGCAAAATGGATGTTTTGAGGATATTCATGAGCAATGTACAATCCCCATTTTTATAGCCAAGTATAAGTAGAAAGAAAAATTGACTTGGCCTGACATTCTACTTTTGTACTGAAATTGTCATTCTTTTCTGATTTATCCTGTGAGCAAATATACCCATGTCTTTTAAATGGTTCCTACTGTTGAACAATGTGCTAATGCAATTGACTTAAACTGTGAGTATTGCTGTCATGTCATTATAAACCCTGAAAAGCTTTAGAAAAACCAGCACAAGAAATGGATGAACGAGAGTTTAACTCTAAACTTCCACCATGGGGAAATTCTAAGAAAGTCTATGCATTGTAAAATGAGGCTTCTGTGTCTGTATTTTGCTTAATGAAATCCGAACCATGGTAGTGGTAGGATTTTAAAAAATACGATTCCTGTAATGTGCCATGTTTGAAATTGATTTTACTTAATTTTTTTTTTTTGTCACATTGGCCAGTTGTAGCAAATGGTGGGTTGCATTAACATTTCCGTTTCACAGCTGTCCTTACAGAATGGGCTGTGGAACAGCAAATTCTCAACTCTGACATTTCTAAGTCTGTCAAGAAAATGTTTGCTCACATGTAACCTATATGCACACTGCTTTGTTAGACTGTTTGAAAATGACTAGAAATAAAAATCAATAAGATTACTTAACGAGCAGGAAGTTATTTTCAGTGTCTTCCTGGTGTCATCTTTAGAGTTTTAACATGGGGAACTGCACTTTTTAAAGGACAATCCTTATTTGTATTGGTAACTATTGACACAAGGTTTAGTCTAACAATACATGGTAGATACTCAAATGTGTAGTGATGAATGTTTCCTGTAATGCTGTTTTATTTTTCTTTGTTGCTTGGTTTTCAATTTTAGTACCCTTAAGTGCATATGTAACGAGGTAGTTGAGATTAGAGTAGTTTTTAGGTCTTTTGTTGCCTGTACTTGTAGACTGATAATAACTGTTTGTTAAGTCCTGATCTTCATATCGGAATACAAAGCTGTATAACTTGGGTACAACCCGCAATAAAGCCTAACAGTGAAATGGTGTGCCAAATTGTGCTTTATTTACAGCCCTTTTATTCAATCTTTTTTTTTTTTTTTTTATGTAGTGCATGCAAATACAGGCAAGGGGAGAGGGTGTTAAGCTATGCTAATTTTTTTCTTAAGCCGTCCTCTAGGCAGAAAAGGAAAGAGGTAAAATTTAAAACTATTACACTTGGGGTCATAGAAATATGCCTTCAGTGGGAGCTAGGGGTAAATTAATCTGGAGTATAAAAACAATCTTTTTACTGCAATCTCAATAGTGAAACTTGGAGACATTTTTCCTGCATTTGGAGGCAGAATTAATAGTTAACTATTATTTGAGCTACCATTTTTGGTTAATTTAATAGTTCATGGCTAATCTTTAGCCATTTTATATATATAATTGACCTGAGATTAACTTACATTTCAAAGTATCTTTTTACATTGCAAGATGCCTATCACTTTTATTATGCAAACCTCAAGTAAAGGCACCTGTATTTGATTGGCGTAGATAACAAGAGAATTGTAATTTTTGCATGAACTTCCAGCTGACCCATATTACCCCTAATCATCTACAACCGTTTAGGCTGGCAATAGATTGAAGCGTTTTCATTTGTTTAAAATTGCATGCAAACTCACGAGATGAAGACTAGCTATAGTAGAAAAAGCAGATTTATTTAACAAGGGTAATCTCCCTGCATGGTGTCCACCATATTGAGATCACATGACTAGCCTAATACTAGTCACTTTATCCAAGTTCTGAATGCTATTACTACTATTAACATTTCTGCCATATAAAATATTTTGCCAACCCTCATCTGACATTTACTGTTGCTGAATTTATAATGCCTGACAAACACCTGCAAATAAGCCATTTATATAGTGCCCTGGTAATCAAAAACTTCAGCATTATTCTGAACCCATGGCAATAGGCGTCTTGATTCAGAGACCAATGTCTTGTTAGGCAGCAAAACAAATTCCAATACAAAGCAAGGCTCTACAAGTGGCACTGACCTTGAGGTATATTAGTAGTAATCATCCTTAACCACTAGAGGAACTGGTGAGTGCCCATTTTGACACAAGAATCCAATGAATTACCATTTTGTCTTGGCTTTATTTTCAGCTCAAGCTCTAAGGAGATTATACATTTTCATTAAATAAAACAATACACAGGACAAAGCAGTTGACTTCATAAGTAAGAGACAGACACTGGTCACTACCAGAATACAGTTGATCCATATTGTTTAATAGTCAATCCTCCATAATTGAGAATTAAAATTAGCAAAGAAAACAATTGACTATAGCAATTTGATTTACAAATATCATTGAACCGTGTTGCCTACAATCTATAGAAAGGCAATACTTACAATATGACATGCCTCTATACATAAACATCTTTTTTATCTGCAAGGTACTGTACGATCTCCGCAGGAGTCATAAGCTTCTCCGCCTCTGCATCTGGAATCTCAAATCCTGTGGATGAAAGTGTTTTTGAGCACTACAATATACATGTTGATACATTTTATATGTGCATGATGAACAAGGCAAATTAATTCTAGTCTGTCAAATGCCTCAATATTTAGTGAACAGCAGAAAATAAATTGATATCAAATTGGACAGTGAAAGGGCATGTAAAATAGAAGTTTCCCCACAAAGTTCAAGAACACAGGAACAAACACATACTAACCAAACTCATCTTCCATAGCCATTATAATCTCCACCTGGTCCAAACTGTCCAGTCCTAAATCTTTCATGAAATGTGATGATGTTTGAAGCTGTGGGGGGATCATTTAAGAACTGATGTTATAGATGTATATATAAGAACATTTTAAATATATATATATTTTTTTTTACAAATCCCCTTAAACAATAGGGATGTGCAAAACTTCCCATTTTCATAATCGACTAGTCAGTCTGTTGTTTGAGCAACTAGTCGACTGGCTGGTGTTAAGGATAATAATGTATAACAGGCTCCGTTAAGTTCATGTGACCCCTATGACGTGTTTCAGAGGGATATATGGATGCGAAGAGCAGCATTTCAACATGGTTACGATCAGATATTTAACAAAATAGGCTCAATAACTATAACATCTATTGCACAAAACGATAAAAGTAAGAAGACAGGCTCTAATACAGAGCGGCACAAAACTGCTTGTGCACATCCTTAATGCATAATGACGCACTTCAACGTAACCGAATGCTTCAGTGATCCTTGCTGTACATCCAAGCACAGAACTGCTATTGACGCTGATCACCACCCCTGGAGTGGCGAGTTTGAATCCAGGGTGTGCAGAGTCAGGTCTCCTAAGCAACCAAATTGGCCCAGTTGCTATGGAGGGTTGAATCAAATAGGGTAACCTCCTTGTGGTTCTCTCAATAGGGCGCATGGTAAGTTGTGTGATAAGATGTGTGGATTGACAGTCTCAGAAACGGAGGCAACTAAGACTTGTCCTCTGCCACCCTGATTGAGGCAAGTAACTGCACCACCACGAGGACCTAGCAAGTAGTGGGAATCGGGCATTCCAAATTGGAAGAAAAGGGAATCCAAAAAAATAGAGCAGAACTGCAAGATAACCTTGTGGGTGAACATCAAGTTCACAACACCAAAAGTTTAAACCTTTTTACAATAACCATTTTTTTAAGAAGTGTCAAGACAGATTCATCAGAAGACTTCAATATCGCCCCACTAAACCGCACATATACGGGAGCATTACTGACATCTGAGGATTTATCATCCGACAGTGATCATCTTGAAATGTATTGTCGATGAGGTGCTTTGCTGTAACAACAGCAAATAAAAACACTAACCCCAAAAGCATTAAACAGATAAAACTTCTTGCAGAGGGTTTTACTGTACTAAATGTTATTCACTGTTGCAAAAACACTCTCTGAGAAGTTGCTGAGTTAATTATGGAATGTGTCTCCCATTAAAACAACCACTACTAAAATATTATAGTTAGTAGTCACCCAACTCATCGACTAGACAGTTGTTGGACGACTAGTTGATTAGTCGACCACCCTGGCACATCCCTAGTAAACAAATCAATCAATCAGACAAGAAGAGTTTTAACTTTGTAACAATAAATCTGTATTTCCACATTACATTTACTAAAATGTGGTAGGCAATAGGCATGTACGAAATTCCCAGCTAACGGAAAGATAAACACGTTAAACAGATCAGATCATTAAACAGTTAACTGTTCCTTTAAGTCTCTCTCACCTTCTCCGGATTGATCTTGTCGTACAGTTTTAGGACGTACAAAACACGGTCATGGATGCTCTCTATAGTGAGAGGTGGAAGATCCCCATAATGCCGACAGAGCTGAACAGAGGGTCCTGTAATCTAGAGACATGCAAACATCATAAACTGCTCCGTTATCAAGAACATAATGATACACAAAGCTATGATACGGGTAATTTATTGTTCTTGTGCATTTTATTAACCTTTGCATAATAATTAATAAAAGAACAGTCTCAGTACCAAAACAGTTTGCTACCGATATCCTCATCCAGTTAACGAATCAGCGGTTTAGTACTGTAAAGATAATTTTGATACGACCATAACAAATGTTGAAGTAAATTGTATGACATGACATAAACTTTGTAAGAGTTGCCAGCTCTCATGCATGAATGGAGGTGTAGGTCAGACACAGGTAGGTCGCTGAGAAATCCAGCACTATCAGGCCACACAGACCAACATGCCCTCTTCAAGGAAAGCTCACCCGCATTAGTTCAGTCCACCTCGTCCGCTGATTGTAAGAAATGACAGAGAGAGGTCGTTGGGTTGAAACGCGGGGTGCACAGGCAGATCTCGAGAGCACGTTGGCCTGATTTAACCTTGCAGAAGCGCGAGAGATGGAGCGCAGCGAGTGTGCAAACGCCTGAGACGCCATGTCTGTGGAATATCAGTCCCAGAAAACACTGCGAGAACAGGACATGCGTTTGACATGCGCATGCGTGTTTTCTCTACAAGTCTGAAATTAAAAGTTATCATTTCAAAATAATTTAACTGATTGATATTAAAAATTAAATTAAAAATAAAATATGTGCTACACGACTTCAAAAAAATTATACCTTTATTTTGAAAACGATCATAGCCACTTTTCAGGTTGTATGCCCAAAAACCCGGAAGAGCTTCCGTATTTTCTAAAATGAATTAATAAATAATAAAAATAATAAGTACGGCTGTGTTCGGAATGTCATAGTACCCATACTACTGCTGCCATACCTGTCTATGGCAGAAATAGTAAGAGTAGATTGGTAAGTTGCTATATCTTTTTTAAAACAGTTTTAAAAATGTATATTGCTTGCTACATAAGGACTACAACTACCACAAGAGTGCCTGACAAAACCGTAGTAGTCCTTAAGACATTACTGTGTGTAATTTCGTTTACTACAGACCTTATGTTGCTTATTAATTGAATACCCTGATTATAAAAACTTTTTATAATAGAAAATTCCAGAGGGAACCCATGGCCTTCCAGGTTCGCCTGCATCGGGTGAATGCAATTGAAAGCGATCATCACTATGCCCTACCCTACTCTCTTCGAAGGACAGATCTCTTGATGTGGGCACTCTAAAGGGAGCATGGGAGCCTAATATTGTATGAATGTACCCTTAACTAATAGTCTTGTAAAAGGGCTCTTCGTGGAAATAAAAATATTTCCTTTTGTTTAATTGGAACGAACTTTTGAGTGGTTTCGTGTGGTTTCCCTTCCCGCAGTGTCTTTCAAGGGCACAAAACTGCCGTTTGATACGCACATTGATATCATGGCTGAACAGCTTTGGTATATCCAAGTAAATGTATTTAATCTCTGCTGATATTTTCAAAAAGTCAAAATAATTATTTAGCAAAATCTTTGAAGAAAATATATTTGCACAATCTAATGTTTGTTGAATAATTAAATGAGAAATAATGACTTTAATAATGACACTATTAAAGGGTAACTAAACCCTAAACCAACTTTTTTTAGTTAATGATCTGTAAGAATGGGGCTTTATTAGTACTGGTCATTGATTCAAGTAATTTTTTTGACATTTGTGTATAAAGTGTTTTAATTCTACAATATATGGTGTAAAAACGTCTGAGTGCTGCCCTCTTCAGGTTGAACGGTGGCTACTGCAGTTGAATTTTCCTATTGGCTGTTTGCGGTACTTTGTGAAGTAACCGGTGACAGCTGACATAAGCAGGTTCCAGCTAACCACGCCCTTAGTACGAGCTACCACGCCCATGGCAGTATAAAAACCATCTTGTTTCGTCAAAACCACTGTAGCGAGTCAGGAGTTGGAATTGCGAGTATTGAAAACGATCAGGATAGAGTATTTTAGCGTCTATTTAGCATAGCATTTATAGAATTATTTAGATTATTTAGTGTAGTCTAGGTAGTTAATTAGCATATTTGTTAGTGTAGTATTGTTAGAAGCATAGTTAGTTAGTAGCATAGTATTGCGTCAGTTAGGATAGCTTCAAGTTAGCGTAGATTATCTGTATTTAGTACAGTGGTCAGGATGGTACGTAGGTGTAGTGTTGCTGGTTGCAACAGCACTGCTGGACTGTATAGCTTTCCAGCAGACTTGGAAATTAGGTGCCAGTGGTTGCATGTCCTTGGCCTGGAAGACCGCGAGTTCCCGCCTAGAGCTGTAGGAGTGTGCAAACTGCATTTTACGCGGGATTGCTTCTCCAACGCAATGGAGGTGGAAATGGGCTTCTCCAAACAGCTTGCGCTGAAAAGCGACGCAGTGCCAAACGCTGCTCCTCCTACATGGACTCCACCACTGCAGCGGCGTCTTGAGGTGAGTGATCATATATATTTGAATCACAATTTACTGGATTTGCTGGATTTTTTCACATAGCGGCAAAATTTGAATATGCCTACAGAGCGCGCGCTATTGACATCAACTCGATAAAACTCATCAGATACATGTACATGCTTGCGACCGTGTGAGGAATAATAATAACATAATAGTAATACTCCTGGAGAAAATTACCACTCCAGTCAGTCTCCATTTTAGAGTCTGACAGCAGCTGTCAATTAATCCGTCACTACGGTCTCAGGTGCACGCCCCCCCGCTCAGCCCCGCCCTCGTTTCGTCCCCTCTATCCCCGCTGGTGTCTGCCCACTTTTCCAGCATTTTTCAAATATTGCTAGTGGGTGGAGTCAGACTCTGAGCAGGGGTTTAATTACCCTTTAATAATGAAATAATGACACTATTGTTTTGAAAATGGCCATGGCCCGCAAATTTCATTAGTCTATCAAAGTGAATTTGTTTAATCTCTGCTGATATCTTCCATGGCCAATAGTCAAAATAATTATTTTTACAAAAGCATTTAAAGTCGCCATGAAACTGAAGTTATGACTGACTTTATTACTGTATTGTGACGTATTTCCTAGTGAAACGGCTTTTCGAACGAGAAAAAATTAGGGCCGGGAATTTGTTTTCGTTAGGACAAAATTAAGGCTGTGCAAATACAGATGAATGTGAAACAAACGAGTTAATTTGTCCACGTTTTGAATCACAATAGACTAAGCATAAACAATAAATAGCCTAAGTTACTCTCGTGGTATATCCAAACCTCCGTCTGCAGAAAAATGTAAATAAACTTCAGCGAGTTTCCTTTCATCCAGCTTTGGCGTCATCATTCCTATGCCCTATTCCATACAAAGACAATTACCCTCCACTATGAGAACTTCAGAAGGCTGAAAGGTGATAATGGTAAATCAAAATTAGATTTAATCTGTTTGGAATTGACCCAACAGCAAGGACTGTGCTCCTCAGCATCACCAGCAGCCTGCTGTAAACTATAAAACAAAACTATTACATTTGGGTCTATAACAATCTAAGTACAGTGCTTGCAAGAAGACTATGTGTATCTACTGTACCCTTCTTAATCAGGTATCAAATCCATTTTTATTAGTCATTTTAAAAGACCTGTGAGACTTCACACTAACATCTTAAGAACATTACTAATACAAATATTTGTCATGATGTATTGATGTACCATGCCATGATGTTGCTTTCCAGAAGAAAGTGGCCATGGAGGATGCGAATCTGGAAAACCCATGTGCCCTCTACCACAGTGCAAACTATATTGTTTTTAAAAAAAAACACTGGGACATCCATATTGACATCAAGATGGGATGAGAAGAATACTGATCAGAGCCAGCTGAAGTATCAATTCCCAGAGCTTGCAGATCCTGGCGTCTACTAAGGCTTTAGGTCTTCCTCTGAAGTTTTCAGTTAGTTAAATATCATATGAGCAAAATTTGTGTCTGATAACTTGTTTTCTTTTATACTCATGTTTTTAGGTCTTGCCATCAATTGCATTTCTCTAGAAGTGGAGCTTTATGTATAGCACCGAACAAGGCAGCAGCAGGGCATGCATATCGCTGCTTTTAAGACTGGCATGTTAATGAAGCTTATCTTGCACTGGCAATGTGACATTTGGACATTCTGTGAATATTCAGAGGGGTTTTTATAATGACATATACAGTCTTAGTTATATTCCCTGTGCAGGTCCGTGGCATTGTGGCTGCGGAGAATCTGACTGTGGACTTTGCTATGGGCAAGAACACAACAGAGGGCAAAACTCATATGATGTGCACTGAAGGAACAGAGGGTCTGGATCACCTTTATTACAAATCTCAGTTAAGTCTATAAAACAACAATAGAATTGCATTCAAACACCTATTTCCTCCTGTGCACTGTAGGATGTGAGAATCCTAAGCCCAGCCAAATACAGCTAACAGTATAAGAGAATGGAATGTGTAAGCCCGTTTATCGGTCCAATGATGGTCTCCAATATTACGGGTGAAGGTCTCTGCGCGTTACTGTCTTTCTTGTTACGCAACACAACAATATTAAATGAAATACATTTTCTCTTATGTATTACCTCGTTATTTCATCTGACTCCATAAATGAAAAAGGTTTTTAATGATATCTGCGCATCATTAAAATTGAAACGAATGTTTGATTATTCTTTTAACTCCTTTAATTATACTTTACCCGTTTAGATTAAGAAACTATGTCGCTTTGAGGTCCTCGCGTGTTTTTCTCTACACCGCGGGTCTCACGATCACAAGCGGCCAGTATTGGATCATCAAACAGAGGTAATTGCTATATACCTGAGATCGGTCACGTTCAAGTTCACATAATCAAAGATACTTCAGTATAGCCCCCATGGAATTACATACACTTAAATTTAACTTAACGTTTTCTTCAGTAGAGGTCACGGCCACTATTACAGATGTAAGTTGACCAACATAACTTCTCTTGTAATAGCTTTGGATTGGCCATGCGTGGTTTCCCACGTACACTTATCTGGAGAAACATCAAATTAAAACAAAGGTAAGACACCCGAATTTAAATTGGTCAAGCAGCGTTTGCTGTTCTAAACGGAAACTCCCTTTTTGTCTTTGCAAACCAAGTACACTTGAGACATTTTAAATGATTCCAAACATGTTCCACTAGTTAGATTATTTGTATACATCAGATATAGACTTTTGTTACATACAGATCTTAGGTGATTCTGAGCTGAATGGGGGAGAGAGGAGAGAATGGGACAGATGTGGAAGGGCAACAATGAGGTGTGAATTTGCAGTCTTCGCTTAGTAGGGTGTGGTGCCTCAGGAAGAGTTGCTAATTGCGAGAAAGTTAGTTTGTTGATTTTCTCAAAGATCATACATTTGCTCTTTGCCTTTGAATGCAAACACATTGGCACCCTGCCTTACAAACGTATGAAGGAGACACAGTCACTAAAGTGCTTCTACAGCCTCTGACAGGTATAAAATTGAGAATTCAACACAAAGTATACAGATAAAATGCACAGATTGATGTTTTCCACTTGACAAAGTATGAAATACCTTGCAGGACGGACCCACCAGCTAAGAGTACACCATTAGTGTAGCATTGGTAGTAGTGCCATTGGTCACCCCATTTTGAGAGACTTCATCTACAGTCAAAGCAAAGACAACACTCCTTTTTGCATGATGCTGCATGCCTATATTCCACTGGATAATGAACCGATACAGGTCATAGCTCCAGATCCCTTTCTGACAAGAACAGACTCCAAATGGGCACCATAAAGATTTGTGAACTCTCTGGAGGATCAACTAAAGAATATTTTAAAAAAGCCACTGGTTGTGAAACAGAGCCAAGAAGAACCAGAGACTGTGCACAGGAGGAGAAACCCAGTGGAGAGCAAGGAACAAAAGGCACAGTGTCAACAGTGGCTGTGTGAATAGAATCTTGACTGAGGGATCCTTATGCTTAGAAGCTCATAAAACATGCCATTCTATTCTGTTTTTACCAGTCCAACTATTGAAGCTACACCACAGTGAATCTCCAGCTCCACAGGCTATAACCCCTTTTTAAACAGCAGATTGTATCCACTGCTCATCAAAACAATATCTTTCGAGGATCTGAAGTATGCTATGTGTACAAGAGCTATTGTTCATTGTATGAACGAAGTAACAGTATGGTTAAGCTTTTGCACTTTTAAGCAAATAGATTTTAAATTATGTTGTTTGCTTGGTTTGCATCCATTAAGACCATTAAGTTTTTAGTGCTTTTAGAATGGGCCAATAAGTCACAACTATTTTTTTCCCACTTCACAGGTTCACAAATTATGTATGATGGATGAATTGTCCTCTCGATTCCTGTAGTTGAATTGTATGCAGCATGTTTAAATAATTAATTGACAACTTAAAAGACAGTGGTCCAAACTCCAAACAATTCCTACCTCAAAAAGATTCAATGTAGCTTTGGATATGTAACTGAAATAGTCTTGATGCCTACAGACTAATTTATTGCAGGTTGTCCTATGTTGCGTAATATTTGGAAGCCTACAAAAGGAGCTCCTAAAAATGTGATTTCATGACAGCCCTCGAAAAATGGAGAAAGAGGATATCGCTTGAAATGACTCAGAATACATTATATTTATAAAAAGCATTTATTTGCAACTGTAATAATCTTTTTTTGACCACAGAAACTATTTAGTGTTGCAGAGATGGTACAGCTAAACTGCTAATTTTAATAGGTAAAGGCCCTTCAGTCTATCAGCTGATCACTGATCTTTGACAATCAAATGACAATCTTTTCCCTAGCCATGCAAATAAGACTTGTGTTGCAATGGCATGAAATAAGATGCATTAACAGCGGTCTAAACATACTGACATGAGAGATGTGTGTGTAATTGATTCACATATTTGATACTTTTTTATACAACATATATTAATAGTGGTATTTCTTATTGTTTTTATATATATATATATATATTTTAACTGGAACCTAGAGTAAGGGGGTGAGGAAACAGTCCATTGGTGCTTTTGGTCCCAGAAAGACAAAGTGAGAGAGACAACAATAAACTCAAGTTTAGTCCTAGATCTGGCTGAGAGGGAGGAATTTCTGGTAGTAACTTTTGGTAACGTCAATCATCAGTTCCTGTGTACATTCAGGGAGCTCTCCTGAAAACAAACCTGAAATATAGAATCAAAGATAAACTGAAAATATATTTGCACTGACCCAGTGAAACTAAATCACATCTAAAATTAATTGTCGAATACAAATAATCCAATTCACTACTAATCCACTTTGAATAAAAATACACATCACTACTTAAATAAATTAATCTGATTTTACAACCAATTTAAAGTCATATGGGATAAAATCCAAATGCAAATTGACATTTTTGTTTGAAAAAATATATTTGAAGTGTACATCAAGCTGCCCACCTGGACAGCCAGAGAATACAGTGAATGGTGGAACCACTGTCTCTGGGGGAAGGACAGTATTATCCAATATCTTACAGCAGTCCTTCAAGACGCAGCGTCGACCCTGAAATACACACTTCACAGTTAAGCATTGCCAAGTAAAAATTTCAGTCACAAACAAGAAACAAAAGGCAGGAAACAGATGAGGGCTACTTACAATCACGCAGTTTTTGCCAATGTGGACATATGATCCTATCTGTGCGGCATTGACAACACAGTCCTCCTCTATGAAAACATGGTCCCCAATATGTAGGGGAAAGAAAGCCACACTGATGTACACACAAAAAAAGAAGAATGATTAAAGAATTATACTTTTTACTTAAAGGTGGGGTATGTGATTTTCTTTTTTGACCATTTTTTCAAAATAACTTGAAATCCTATTCCTAACCCACTTACTGGCTGTAAATTAGAAGCACTGAAATGAAAATTAAGCAATTTAATCATCTGTGGAACGGGCAGGACTCGAAAAACTCCAGCCGATCATTTTCAAGACCATCTAGAATCATTGGACAGAAAATGTGTCAATCAAACGGTCGTACCATGCCCCCCACCACCCACCACCCTGGCTGCGTGTCCGTTAGTCATCAGCTGCTTTCAGATGGAGCGGCATTTACTACACAGAGCTGTAGTTCATCACTGACAAGCTGGGCAATTTACCCTTCCTTATCACGGCCCAGCTTGTTAGTGAACTAAGGATCTGTGTAGTATACGCCGCTCCATCTGAAAGCAGCTGATGGCTATTTACTAATCAATGAATGCACTTTATGTTATGTGCTTTACTGACGAGATGCGCATAACAATCTCATCTGATAACGTTATATCGGTCAGCCCTATATTTAGCCATAAACTTCGGTGACAACCAGGACGTCCAATATATTTTTATATATTTTTATATATTTTATATTTATACAATATATATTTACATTTCAAAAACATCAATTTTCTAACAATACTAATGATTTATGTGACTGTTGAATGTTAATAATATCTGGTGCAACTTAACGCTGAATGTTGTGCCATGTTGACGGTCTTAGCAGGTAAATGGTGACGTCATGCAGAAACTCCAACCTATGCTAGCCTGGCTCGCTCTCGCGCATCTGAGTTTTCGCTCGTGCATGATTGCGCGTCCATGTTTTTCGAATGGGTGGAGTCAGGGCCAGCGTTGGAGGAGAGAAGGTAGGACCTTAGAGTTGTGTATTTTCAAAATCTGCCGGCCGTTTTGCAAATCACATACCCCACCTTTAAGCAAGTTGAATATGATGTCAGTATGACAGCTTCTCAACATGAAGGGGATAGTTATCCCATATATGAAAATTCTGTCATTGTTTTCTCACCCTCATGCCATCCCAGTTGTGTATGACTTTTTCTTCTGCTGAACACAAACAAAGATTTTTTTAAAGAATATCTCAGCTCTGTAGGTCCATACAATGCCATTCAATCCAATCAGTTTTAAGTTAGAGCAGACTAAAATACAACTCCTTTTCCGCTGTAAATTTTGCTATTGCAGCCTCAAGGCACGATTATGATGTCAAGCACGATTACACTTCCTAGTGCTTGATGTAGGTGCAGAACACTTGATGGTGCTAGGAAGTGTAGTCAAATATGATCACCAAGGAGACTGCTGATGTCATGGTTTAATAGTAAAAAAAAAAAAAAAAAAAAGTTTTGGTCTGTTCTCATCCAAAATCGATTATATCACTTCAGAAGACATATATTAAACCTCTGAAGTCGTATGGATTACTTTTATGCTACCTTTATGTGATTTTCTGAGGTTCAAAGATTTTGTCACCATTCACTTACATTGTATGGACCTACAAAGAAGATATATTCTTCTAAAAATCTTAATTTGTGTTCTGCAGAAGGACAAAAGTCATACACATCTGGGATGGCATGAGGGTGAGTAAATGATGAGAGAATTTTCATTCTTGGTTGAACTATTACATTACAACAAGAGCACTACTTACCCTTTGCTGAATTTTTTAAAGGGTGGTCGGATTACACTACGACTTTTAATGACACAATGTCGCCCAACTCTGACATTAGCAAGATCTCCTCTGATAATACAGTCATTCATCACAATAGTCTGAAACAGACATTATACAACAAATTCAACACGTTTGATCAGAAAACTGAAGAAATTCCAGAGCAAAAATGACTCGTTTACACAGACTAATGAAGAAAATCAGGAGACTCACTTTCCCATTGAGGACAATGTTTTGACTGCCGCAAAGCACGGACTGTCTGCTCACTTTATTGCCCGACGCCTGCAAAGATAAATTGGAGAGTGAACGTTACCGTTACATGACGGTCCATCTGATGTGAGTAACTGAACTAACAAGATGAGCCATTAATACAGACACTTATTGACCAGCAAGTCACAATTAACTGACAGGCGCGTGCTGCCTCCAACATCTATGTTTAACAAATGAAAACATTCACACACTCGGTTTGCAGAGACAATTCATCAGTCAGACAAATCATAGTTCTGGATTTAATCCTCCTAACCTCGTGATTCAGTAGTTGGACATTATCGAATTTATTCACATACCGTCTCGATATATTCCGCCTTGTTGTATAATATTTCACACAGCTCCATATTTCTAGAATTGTATTGTTTTGCTCTTGAAGCTCCGCAGATTTCAACCGCTCCCTCGCTATTTCCGCTTCCGCATTAGTCGCTCGCATACGTCATCGAAGCTGTCTCGTTTCAGAAAAGTGACACTCTGAATGTAGCCTTCGAATGCGACCTTCATTCACGGGAATTCGGAGGGCGTAAATATGATAAATCCCAAGCTGAAGTAGGCTACCTCAGTAGATGGTTGCAGAGTGTATACTATGTATAATCATATCAATATATAATTAAAATAAAGTATTTGACTTAAAGTACACCTGCAAAATATATATATTTATTTTCTCTTTCCATCATTATAACTCTCCTAAAATGTACCTCATGCATTCCCTCCTAAAGAGACTTTGTTCCTTTCTCACTCAAAGCGTTCCCGCTTGTTAAAGAGTGGCGTGCTGTCATAGCAACCTGTTACTTTCCGTTTCTATACGAAGGCTGTCTTGTTTAAAGGATATAAAGTATACTCGGCTGCAGCCTTCAAAAGACGCGTCCTACCTAGCACGCAGCCTTCCAAACGAGATGCAGCCATTTCTTGTACCTACATTACTCTTATTCTTATTATTGGCGGCTCGCATTCTAAAATAGAGCATTACCGCTATCTACTGCGGGTTACGGATCAGAGACACTGTTCCTTCTTTCCCCAGACCTTTCAGGACTCGTGCTTCAGATGGCGCTGCGTGTTCAGCTCCTCAGTTTCAGCCCCAATCCCACACTGTCCAGAGAGAGGAGGACAAAAACCCCACATTTTATGGCCTAGCTATATTATTTCAATTAACCGAGTTCTATTTAGAAATTGTATTAATAGAATATATCCCCACTTACTGGATTTAAAAGCTTTTTTAAGGTTAACTGTTGTTCTCCTTTCTTCTGTAATTCATTTGTTAGTATATTTATTTCCTCAGTATATCTGTTACACTGTATTAACACATGTTCCTGTTTCTCTAACTCCACACCAATCACATAATCCTGTAAGATGTTTTCTTATAGCCTACATTGTTTAGTTAAGTCCTGTATGTCCCAGTCTGAGTCTAGATAAAATACAATCTTATTTTCTCCTTCCACCTGAATTCCTTTCTCTTCCTACTAATGGTTGTATTAAATGTAGATGCCAAGCCTTTTGTTAATTATCCTAATAAATTGCCATTTTTATTTAACTCCTTTTTTATTATTGATTTGATTTCTGATTTACTATACATTATATGCATGTCTATATTTTCCTTTGCAATAACTTAATATGCTAATTTATCTGCTTCCTTGTTCCCTGATACTCCAATATGCGCAAAAACCCATAAAACCGGAACTCTCTTATTTGTCTGCTGCATAGGCTATATATAATATCTGGAGAATCTCCATCAATATATTTTGTCTAGTTTCAGACTGTTGATCTTCCAGACATAACAGGACAGATCTGGAATCTGAACATAGGAGAGTTTCATTTAATCCCATATTTTATTTTGTTCATTGCTAGCAAAACTGCTAGTAATTCTCATGTAAACACTGAAACTTGATCTGATATCCTTTTTCCTTCTCTTTCAATCTTGGTAATATGCTTCCCCCACTTGACCTTTCCTTGGATCTTTAGATGCATCTGTAAAAACCTGTATATAACTTTCATACTTAGTCCATATACTCATTTGTTACTTCTGCCTCTAATGCATTTTTGACCCTTATCTTGTCTTGCTTCCAATAGGAATAAATCAACGTTTGGCTATGGTAAGAGGTATTGATGGTAATATTACCTTTGGGGTAACATGATACTCGTTGAATTTCATATCCTGCATTAAATCCTTAATAATCATTAACATTTATGTAACGCTCTCGGGCAGCAATTTCTATGTAAACAAGCGGCAAGACAGAGCAGCTAGTACTTGAATTGGGAAAGACCGACATTTCCAAAACCAAGATTTTGCCAAGATTATGATCAAAGAACATATTTAAAATCAGCAGTATAATCTAACAATACTTGCATTATAAATTGTGCTTCTTTACCTCAGAGCACCCTAAAAATATTTTTAAAAAATCCGGTAAAAAAAAAATCCCTGTTTCTATAGTAATGCGCATGCGCGTTCTCGAGTTGTTTGACAGGTGATGTCTGTATCTGGAAATCTGGTGATTTGCTCTTTTACCTTTCATTTTAATAGAAGTGACCCGTCTCTGCTAAGTAGTCTCTGGTTATGCATTGTTTTGCTAACCTTGTAGGCTCGTCTTGGTAGAAGGGATCTGCTATTATATATTTATGTGTTATTAATTTCATATTCAAATTTGTATTTATTTGTACATAGTAAACACACTGGTACTTTTTTTTTATAGCCCACAACGTGCAATTAGCCTTTGCGCGACATTTTCTAGCATACCAAGCCCTGTTAAACCGCAAGATGGCGCTGCTTTATCGTTTCACAATTTTGGCGTCGACTCACGTTTTATGGAGGCGGTGTTATTTTAAGACAGGCATCATTAATCCATAGTGCTCTCTGCCATGTCTCCCATGTCAATTGATGGATATTGGAATTCCTATCTAGAACAGCACTTTGTCAAAATTCTGTAAAATACTAGTATGCACTACAAATCAAGGCTATGCACTTTAAGACTAGTATGCACAATACATTTGTTTTGCACTTAAAAATGAGTACAGGTCTAGTAGGTTATACCCATAATCAGATATGATTTCAAACGGTGTGGTTCATAATGTTTTTTCATTAATCATTCATTATGTAACAGATTCTGTCCAGTTACAGAACCTCTGCAGTTTTTCTTTGTACAGAGCTGCTGGTAACAGCCTGCTGAATACTCAGTCCTGCAATTTATATTAAAGAAAATCTGTTTTGTTTCCAAATGTTGGTATGTTTATCCTGTTTAGAAACATTAAAGCCTCTTCACATTTTGTCAGGTCTCTTTAAAAGACATCAAATGTTTTCATACATTCTCCAGTGCTTAAAGCTGCAATGAATCATGCTTCACTTCATTGCAGTTCTCAGTGCTAGCATAGTTGAAAATAGTTCAGGTATCACATAATGTCAGGAGAATGTGGTTTTATGTACTTTATGTGTATGCACAGTAAGGTATGTGAATTCTTGTCATCATTGTATAGTGCTGGGTAAAAGCTGATGAAATATAGCGGACATGGTTCAGGAGGGCCTTATGTAATACATACAGCCTCCATGTCTGTGGGCGGTCTATCTGTATCAGAGCCAGTGGAGGCAAAGTTAGGACTACATCAAGTGCTGGTGTGTCGTGTTGATTTGTTCTGCCTGAGCATAGAGAGAAAAGAAGTGGAGGCATTGTTTGCATGCCCTCTTTTCTTTCTTTTCCTTTAATCCTTTTTTCTCCCACTTCATATAGAGATCCTGATGTTTGAGCTTTGTTGATCCTTGTTGAGCTATTAGGTAATGCTTATTTTTTTGGGGAAAATGCTATCTAATGCCATCCTCCCTGCTCCTACATCATACAGTATCTCACAAAAGTGAGTACACCCCTCACGTTTTTGTAAATATTTGATTATATCTTTTCCTGTGACAACACTGAAGAAATGACACTTTGCTACAATGTAAAGTAGTGAGTGTACAGCTTGTATAACAGTGTAAATTTGCTGTCCCCTCAAAATAACGCAAACACACAGCCATTAATGTCTAAACCACTGGCAACAAAAGTGAGTACACCCCTAAGTGAAAATGCCAAATTGGGCACAATTTGGGCACATTTCCCCTCCCTGGTGTCATGTGACTCATTAGTGTTACAAGGTCACAGGTGTGAATGGGGAGCAGGTGTGTTAAATTTGGTCTCATTGCTCTCACACTCCCTCATACTGGTCACTGGAAGTTCAACATGAAAAAAAGAATTGTTGCTCTACATAAAGATGGCCTAGGCTATAAGAAGATTGCCAAGATCCTGACACTGAGCTGCATCACGGTGGCCAAGAACATACAGCGGTTTAACAGGACAGGTTCCACTCAGAACAGGCCTCGCCATGGTTGACCAAAGAAGTTGAGTGCACGTGCTCAGCATCATATCCAGAGGTTGTCTTTTGGAAATAGACGTATGAGTGCTGCCAGCATTGCTGCAGAGGTTGAAGGGGTGGGGGGTCAGCCTGTCAGTGCTTAGACCATGTGCCGCACACTGCATCAAATTGGTCTGCATGGCTGTCGTCCCAGAAGGAAGCCTCTTCTAAAGATGATGCACAAGAAAGCCCGCAAACAGTTTGCTGAAGACAAGTCTAAGACTAAGGGCATGGATTACTGGAACCATGTCCTGTGGTCTGATGAGACCAAGATAAACTTATTTGGTTCAGATGTGTCAAGCGTGTGGCGGAAACCAGGTGAGAAGTACAAAGACAAGTGTGTCTTGCCTACAGTCAAGCATGGTGGTGGGAGTGTCATGGTCTGGTGCTGCATGAGTGCTGCCGGCACTGGGGAGCTACAGTTCATTGAGGGAACCATGAATGCCAACATGTACTGTGACATTCTGGGCATGATCCCCTCCCTTCGGAGACTGGGCCACAAGGCAGTATTCCAGCATGATAATGACCCCAAACACACCTCCAAGACAACCACTGCCTTGCTAAAGAAGCTGAGGGTGAAGGTGATGGACTGGCCAAGCATGTTTCTAGACCTAAACCCTATTGAGCATCTGTGGTGCATCCTCAAACGGAAGGTGGAGGAGCACATGGTCTCTAACATCCACCAGCTCTGTGATGTTGTCATGAAGGAGTGAAGAAGACTCCAGTGGCAACCTGTGAAGCTCTGGTGAACTCCATGCCCAAGAGGGTTAAAACAGTGCTGGAAAATAATGGTGGCCACAAAAAATATTGACACTGTGGGCCTAATTTGGACATTTTCACTTAGGGGTGTACTCACTTTTGTTGCCAGCAGTTTAGACATTAATGGCTGTGTGTTGAGTTATTTTGAGGGGACAGAAAATGTACACTGTCATACAAGCTGTACACTAACTACTTTACATTATATCTTTTCATGTGACAACACTGAAGAAATGACACTTTGCTACAATCAAATATTTACAAAAATGTGAGGGGTGTACACACTTTTGTGAGATACTGTATGTATTGAGTCATATAATTGCTTTGGTGTTGTGTCAGTTTATATAGGTTGTTGGCATGACATGCTTTTATGTATTCAGGGTGATTATAGATATACTTTTATTTTACAACATTGGATACTGTAGTAGACATGAACGAGTTAATGTTTTGATTGTCACATGATCATGGTGGGGGTGTCGCGGGATTACGTAGGTATGTGAATATTAGTCACCTGTTCACTGATTAAGATAGGTGTGAGGGGGTGAGCAGGGGCGATGTATTCTTTGTTGACCACTAAACTTTGTCCATCAAGAAACATCAACCAGCAATAAAGAATTGCTAGTAAAAGATCAGCCACCTCATCGATGTTTTTATTTATGCGTCACAAGTGCATAAAGTCCCTGTCTTAGTCTCTCAGCGGTATCATCATAGGATTGAGTGGCCGCTATAGATACTTTTGAATTAATATTCATTATTTGTCTAGAGCAAATGTTTAGTGTATTCTAGAATGTCAATTATATCGCAAACAGCTGATAATCAATATAATACACCAGGATAAACAAATAAAATATCTGTAAGTCTAAAGCAGAGCAAGAGTGATGCCTTGGGAGACTTTTTCGTATAATAAGTTCATGACCGTCATGGTTACTGTTGTAACATCCGTTCCCTTATGGAGGGAACGAGATGTTGTGTCGAATGTAGTGACACAAGGGGTCTTTCTTGAGAGCCTCGTCATGTCAAAAGTCAAGTCAAGTGAAGTGGCATTTATTGTCGTTTCAACCATAGACAGTTAGTACAGTACACAGCGAAACAAGACAATATTCCTCCAGGACCATGGTGCTACATAAAAACAACATAGGACAAACACAGATTAAGATTCAACTTTATTGTCATTGTGCAGAGTACAGGTACAGAGCCAATGAAATGCAGTTGTTTTCACATATCCCAACTCATCAGAGCACAGGGTCAGCCATGAAACAGCGCGCCTGGAGCAGATAGGGTCAAAGGCCTTGCTCAAGGGCCCAACAGTGGTATCTTGGCGGTGCTGGAACCCCCGACCTTTCGGTCAGTAACCCAGAGCCTTAACCGCTGAGCCACCACTGGCCCTATAAGATATAAAATACCTATATAAAATACCTATATATACCTATATAAAGTGCACGTGCAAACATGTGCAAAAAGTACGGGACAGTACAATACATTTCTGACAATGAACAGGACAATAGGCACAGTGAGAAACAGTGCAGCGCCCACCAGTACACAGTAGTGCAAAAAGATGAAGGTTTCTAAAAAATAACATACTATGAGATAGTGTTTTATGCACATAGCAGTTGTTGAGGTTGCAGACAGTTATGACTATTATGAAAACGCCATGCACTAGACCGTGTTATGTGAACTGCTGACACAGGTGCAAGCAAGCTACTGCGTGCTAGAAGCAATTGTATCGGCCGCACGTAACTCTCCCCAATGCCCCCAGAAAAAGGTGTCACATACAGAACTTAGGTTCCCAGCACCCCTATGGGGGGAATAGGCGACATGACTTTAATGGGAGCAAGCCAGCAAGCCTTTTCTCTCCCTATGTTTCTTGTCATAGAGCACAAAGCGGCTTGGGCTATTTTAACGCTATGAAATGTGGCGGGGAAGGTGATCTTTTCCGTTCCTATTCTTTCAGGGGGAAAAGACCCTGCGGAGACCACAGCGAACCAATCTGATGCCGAACGCAGGTTAAAATCTGTTTCTGCGTGAGCATTTTGAACGGGAGTTTGTGTAAAGTCCAGTTGAGAACTTGCAAGTCCAAGATTGGCCGCAACCCACCACCATTTTTGGGTACGATGACATAAGGGCTGTAGAGACCCTTCTTCATCTCAGCTGGAGGGACAGGCTCTATCGCGTCCTTGAGTTGCAGAGTTGTAATCTCTGCCTGTAAGGTGCTGGCGTTTTCGCCACGCATCGAAATGGAGCGAATGCCGCAGAAATTAGGTGGGAGCCTGGCGAATTGAATCGCGTAGCCGAGTCAGATGGTCCTGGTCAACTAGCGCTCCGGGTTGGACAGCGAAAGCCATGCGTCCAAGCTCCGTGCGAGGGCCACTAAGGGGATGATAATTTTTTACGTACCGGTTGGGGCTTCGCAGCAGCTGGAGCAGGTAATAACATGTCGGGAGGCAAAAGCGCCTCCCGAGGCTTGGGTGCTGAGAAAAGAATCAAAGCATTTACCTTGTTCTGCGCACCTGGCAGGGGGCGGGTTAGAAACTGAGGAGGAGGGCCTGTGAAGACGTCTTCAGAACTCATCAGTGCCGGCCCACCAGAGATGGGCAGTCGCGGGTCCGAAGGCGAAGTAACTGCGTCCGGGGAACCGGGACTGTGTTTTTTTGTGCCGGGGTGCCGTGAGAACGGTGCTAGATGACGAAGGAAGTGAAGAAATTGCTCTTTTATTAACAATGTGGGAAAACAAGGATTTTGCCACCAGGGGACGGAGTGGTCTTGGTACCAGCTCAAGAGCGAACGTCTGACTCCCTGACTCCTCTCTTTTACAGAAGCGCTGTCGAAGCGCCCAAGGCTGTGGACTCCACAGCATGCAGAGAGGGAGAAAGCCGCAGGTAATTCGCCATAGAGCCTACAGCAATGCTCTGATAGAGGTGAGTGGAACAGTAGTGAGACTCAGCTTGCTGTTGCACAACCGCTCGGCTCCGAAGAAAAAATATGACTGAGAGACGCATGCCTGCTTCCAATTTCTCCTTGGCCTTTTCTCAGGTTCAGAGGTACGCGAGGCTCTCAAGAAAGACTCATTGTGTCACTTGTGACCCCTTGCGTCAACGTCGAGTGAGTGACAGAAGGGGAACAACGATTCTGTTGTTAAAATTTTATCAGAATGATTGGTATGGTTTTTTATATTGTCAATGTGTTCTGTTGTTATAAAAATAAAATAGGAACATAATTATTTACATTTAATGTTCTTGAAGATTTTTTTCCTCATAATTTTTCATTTTGAAGTATAATCTAGCCATATACAGTTTTTAAATTTTCTGTAACACACATTCTATTAAGAAAGTTGGTAACACTTTACAATTAGGTTCCATTTGTTAACATTATGCATTTGGTTTAATGAACTAGCAATAAACAATATATTTTTTAAACAACAGTTATAAATCTTTATTCCTGCTAATTGATAAAAACCCATTGTTAGTACATATTATATATATCATATTCTAATGTTAGCATGTACAACCTTTGATTTGAAATATGTATTAGTAAATGTTTAAATTAACATTAACCAAGATTAATAAATGCTGTAAAGTATTGTTCATTTTTAGTTCATGTTAACGAATGTACTTAACTAATGTTAATAAATGGAACCTGAAGTGTTAACATAAAGTCCTGCGAAAATGTCTCTGACCTCTATAGACTATCCTTAAAATTTGACAGCACATATAAAAGTCTGACAGTTTTCGTAATGATCTGTTTACGTATTAGCTAAAAACTTGCAACAACAACTTGATTAAGTCCAAGTTCTTCATGCAAAGCAATTAACAGAACTCTAATTGAAAAATAGTCCCCTGAAGCAACCTGGAATAAGGGCCTTGTTCACACATTAATGAAAGAGTGAGTAATTGTTTGGGCCTGCTAGCATCTCCACAACTTAGTTTTATCAAAATGTTATCAGCACCCCAAAATAGTACACCATCACCCCACAATGCATGCAATGCTTAGCCATGTCTATTCATATTGCTGTAATCTTGATAACATTTATTTATTATTTATTATGTTAAAAGGGACAATGTACATTAATCAACATTCAAATAAATGTAAATGTACCCGAGTTAGTCCCTTTGTCTGATGTTATTAGGCCTCCAAAAAAAGAAAAGAAAACATATACAAAAAAGATAAAAAGTATATACAACTCGTTTAAATACAGTTAAATACCACATATATAATACACTTAAATTATAAATATATAATTTAGATGAAAGGAGACAACATCAGTGTCGACATTGTTGATTATCAAGGAGCCATTTCTTGAAATTGTACTTGAATGAATAATAAGATGGGGATTCTCTCTTTTATTGTGGTATTGAATTCCACTGATGGGATGCTCTGAAGGAAAAAACAGTCTGACTAAATTAAGTTTTCCTATGTGGGATTGTGCAGTCCCCCTAACTGCACCTCTAGTTGCTCTGTTTACTGTAGATTTAAAATTGATAAAGCCAGCCAGAGGAGGAGGAGCTACCATGCATAATCTTATAAACTAAACAAACATTTTTGGACTTTATGAGATTTTTCCAGCTAAGCAGATTGTACTTATTTAAAATGTGACAGTGTTGAAAACTAATTGGTTTCTTATCTAGAGTTGTAAGTGCTTGTTTGTATAATGATTTCAGTGGTTTTAAGACTATAGAATGTGTATTAGACCAACTTATCAGACAATAGGTGATGTGGGAAAGAATCATCGAGTGAAAGTATATCTTTGCTCCCTCACTTGATAAAGAGCTTCTAATATACCTGAAATTTGTCAAACTGAATTTGACCTTATTACTGACCCTTTTTATGTGGGGTTTGAAGCCAATGTTGGAATCTAAATATACTCCTAGATATTTGTATTCTGAAACATCTTGTAGTCTCTCTCCTGAGATGAGAATATCTTTCTTCTACATCAGTGCTGTAAGAGGGAAAGTACATCAAATCAAGTACAAAAACGTTTGTTTAGTTTATAAGATTATGCGTTTACGTGAGTAAAAATAACTGTATCATCAGTATGCATTATGATGTTACATTGTTCACACACAGAACGCAAGTAATAAATGTACATGCTAAACAGGATTGGGCCCAGTATAGAACTCTGCGGGACACCAGTTGACAGACATAGTGGACATGCATTAACTAATTAATTCATTAGTAATTAATCACATTCAATCAATAAACAACCAAACACAGGTGAAAATTATGTGAAATATGCTTTTTCTTTTGACTGGTTTCACCAGCACTGTGTGTCCTGTCCTTGCTTGGTACTCTATGGTGAGGTGACCTGATTTTCAGGCGCTGAGGGAGAGGCCTTTCTCAGTGGAGGTTAAGTCAGATGTCTTACCTCAGCTTCATATATAAGCACCATCACACTTACTTTCACCTTTCTGCTTTTTATACCAGTAAACAGTTTAAAGAAAGCCATGTACCCTTTGGGGACTGAATACCATTTACAGTGTCCCCCCAAAATATTTGGACACTTTAGTCACACTTTAAAATGTAGTTGCATTCTTATAGATAACAAAGTATTAACCCAAGCAACAACTGCAAACATATTCTGCTGGAGCCTTTCTTAAAATTAAATGAACTTTTCTAGCCTCCTAGCTCTCTTAATCCTTGTGCTGTCTTTAAAATTTTCACCTAATTTGATCTTCCAGGTCAAAAATGACTGACCTATTAAAAATTGCATATAAATCTCTCATTATGCTATATTATCACCAAAATATTCGATATTTTTGATATTCAATTAGTGCAGGTTTTGTATTTATTTTTGGAACTTACTGAACATAGGCTTCACTAACCTGAGATTATTAACCTTGGTTTTTGAGTGAAAAAAAAAGCAGTCTTTATGGGTTATTTTTGGCAATATTGAATAAAATATGAAACATTCTGTGCTACCTGTAACTATTCTGTACTACTTATGTACAATTTGCAGAAAGTCGATCTTGTGGTTTTCCCAGTAAAAAATGAATGGCCATTTAAAATGAATGGGGAAGATCACAAAAAACAAGACCTTTATTTTGAAATTAACCAGGGCAAGTGGTCTAGTGTAATGATCAAGGATGTGATCAAGAGCCTCATGCACAGAGAACCACTTGGCCACTGTGCTGCCTCAAAGTGAATGATGAGCAAGGTCCTGTTTATATTACTTCTAATAGTATATTACTATATTCTGTATATTACTTCTGTATATTACTAAACAATAGTTGCGTTTCCCCTATCAGGCCAAATGAGGGCATGCTAGTGCGTGCCAGAGCCAGTTGCATTCCCACTGTCACTTCCGGGGCTTCATCGGGCCTTTGACCCGCCGAATACCCTTGGGCCAAACAAGGCCAAACAGGGATTTAGGTGGGTACAATGTCAAAGGGGGAATTTCACTGAACTTGTCAGGATATGTATCCAGCGCACCAGGGCTGGACTGGGAAGAGAAATCGGCCCAGGATTTTACATAGCAACTGGCCCAAAATTTGTTCGCTGTCCTTTTCTGCATATTGCGGCGCCGTTTTGTGGTTCGTTCTGCTCCCGATGGCCAGTCCACCCCTGATCGGCCCCAAAGTGCATCGGCCCACCGGGAAAATGCCTGGTATGCCAGATTACCAGTCCAGCCCGGCAGCGCACAATAGTACGGGTTCATGAATAAGTAAAAAAATTCAGGCACAGTGCGAATCCGTTAAAACGCACCATGGACATAGCGGTGCCCAAAGAAATGACTTTCTATTCTTTGGTGAACTTTTATAGCTGGTGTGCTGGGACATCATCCTACTGTTAGTGAGAGACCACTCGGGACACCATGGCAGTTACAGTCGATGAGTTGTTATCACTAATTTATCTTACTAGCTAGTTAATGTTTACATTCGATATCAACTCAATATTCTAGATGACATGATACTGCAGCTTGAGTTCGCTTTTTGCTTGTGAAATGGGCAGGTGTGTGACGTTGGCACCAGCTATTGGCCCTGGCTGGCCAGTTGATAGCCCTGGCTCCCACTGGCCCAAGTGGATAAGCAGCTATTGATCTGCTTCTTTGTGAGAACATGGAAATTTCAAAACACATTGTCATAATATTTTGTCTGTAAGGTGTGATGAAAGAAAGATCATGAAAGAAAGATTCTATTGGAGAGGTGTCACTGTGGGGCAAAGAAAGTTTAGGTGGGTGTGTCTGTGTGTTTGTGTGTGTGTGTGTGGGGGGGGGTTAAGTGGTTTACAAGTTAAGTGGTTTAAGTGGTCTCCATATGTCATGTGTGTGTGTCTGATAACCTTGGATGTATAAATGGATGTTGAATAAAGTTCAGGGTAAAAAATTAAAGCATCAAGAGAGAGTGTGTGCGCATGTGTGTGCATGTGCATGTACGTGCGTGTGTGTGTGTGTGTGTGTGTGTGTGTGTGTGTGATAATGCTGGATGGATGTTGGATGCAGTTTAGGGTAGGATAAAGTTAATCTCTGTTGAAAAGAATGCATGTCAGAGTCAGAGTCTGTGCGTGTACGCCTGCACATGTGTTTGTGTGTGCTTGCATGTGTGTGTGTATGTGTGCGTGCACAGGTCTGAGGCCTTGATGTTTGCAACCACACATGCTCATCTTATGGATGAGCATGCTCCTGAACACAACATTTTTCTCTTATTTTTGTTCTCCCCAATTCATTTTCAATGAGAACACCACAAGTGTGCCTTTATGCAATTATTTAGTAAATAAAAGTTTTTAAAAACAAAGTTCCTGGTTATTAGTAAAGAATGTTTTCATATTTTATTTAATATTGCCAAAATTATTCACAAATAATCATTTTTTGTCATAATTAATGATTTAAAACTCTCTGTTCAATAAGCACAGGTTATTTAGTCTGATTCACAAAATATTGTGCCATAGAATCTAACTAAGAATTACATAATTACGTTATGCAAGCATTGAAATTTCATAACCTAAACTGTAGGTTTGGGAGATGATTTCAATGTTATAATGAGGAACTGCTGGCTGCACTTATTAGATCTAAGATAGCATGCTGTCCCCAAATAGTGTTGCATATAATTTCAACTCAGTCGCTACAGTCAATTTTTTCCCCAATAATCTTGGCATGGTAATACTATTAAAGGGATTAGTTGTGAAACATACTTTATGCTTGGTGCTTACTTACGACTTCGAAGATCTGCATCTCTGATGCAGTTTTTGCAGCGCTAGCATGCTGTTTGGGGATGAATCTCCCAAAGCCGGCCTGATTTGTTGACATCAGGCTAAAGTGTCACATTGACAGCTGTGTCTCTGTGCCAAGCAGAGTCACTAGTGGAAGGTGTGTCCTGACAAGGGGACACCTACAGACACATACGTCCTAGCGGACATTGGGCAGCAGACCAGTAGAACACTAAGGTCAGAAGACTGAGTAGCACTAGAACTTCACTCTAACTCTGTCTGCCACTGGGACAATGCAGGGCACCTTCCTTCAGGCCTGCGGTGAAGAGCCGATCATGACAACAGATTGGGGTGTTCCTCTGGTCATTGCTCTTCTGCTGCTGGGACTTCTCTTCAAAAAGAGCTCTGCTGGAGCAAGCCATCACCAACCAGAGTGCCAACGTGGACTTCCTTCCTAAAGAGAACTGAGCCCGTGCAATCTGGAGCAGAAGTTTGTTTTTGTCCATTTACAGATCAGGATTCCCATGGTAAAGGAAAACCTGGAAATATTTATTAATATGGAAACACCAATATTTTAGCCATTTATTATGTTGTCAACCTTCAATGGAAATAATTTGAACTATGAAACCTGGCAACTCTTTTGCTCTTTCTGTGATCTCCAAACCTGAAGCAATTCTTCATGAAATGAAACAGAGACAAAATGAAGCCTCAGAATTTCTTTTAGTTTTTGTTCTTTGCACAAGCCTAAGACACCAGGAATAACTGTTGCTCTGGAAATGTGAATGGTGAATCCTACTTTGCCACAGTCGAATTTAGATTGTGCTGCTCCATGTGGAGATTTCACACCACACAGCCTTGTGTTTTCAAAAAGAAGTCATCATTGCAGCTTATCGTGTCAGTCTGAAAGAATGACTATATTTTTAGAGTTAGTAAATATTCTGTTTTGAAGAGAAAGTCTTTAAAATACAGATTGTAATAATTTATATGGAATAACTTTTTGCCCTTCTATAGCGAATGGAATTTACATATCTTTTATTTTTTATTTTTCAAAAAGTATTTGCATTATTTTCATGCATCAAATTTAACAAATTGTTGGTCATCATTGAAATTATTATAATCAATTGGAAACCTACAAATCTTGCGATTGCTTCATGTTTGCATGACAATTTACATAACTAATAATTAAACTAATGAAATTGTAATTGACGATTAAAGATGTAAATTTATGATGTCATTCAATGATGAGTTTATATTATTGGTAGAATGAGTTGGCTTTTGTATTATTATAATGAATGTGGCAGCTTTAAAGTGATTAGTGTTCAGATGTGTTCATATAAAGACGATGGAGGGCTGACTTCTACTTTAATAGCATCCTGCAACCTCCACAGTGATGTAAAAAAAGTCTCATGCAGCCAGTGAGTGTACGCATGTGTGTGTATGAGTGTGTGTGTGTGGGTGGGTGACAGAGAGACAAAGAAACAGGGAAAACAGAGAAAATTAAATAAAACTGATCTCATTTCATTTTAAGTACCATATTGATTTTTGTTTTGTGCTATTAAAAGATTGATAAAAAACTATAGACGTGTTAATGCATTTTATTATTTTATGTGTTAATCAGCTGACACTTTATTGCAGAAATATGACATAAAGTCATTGTTTTTATATCTACAAATTATTTGATAATGTTCAAAATTATTCAAACTAGACACACAAGCCATTTAATAAATAGATTTGAAAGCTTAATCTTCTTATTATGGCCTCCAGCAATATTTGCCTATCCTCTGCAGTGCTCAAGACATTATAGTATAAGGGCCTCAGTGTATTTCTGGGATCACAGTCCATTGTATAGTGAGATAAGCTGATTTAATCAACAGCCTTCAATAAAAAGGAGATCTATTTTGTTTTATTGTATTTGAGAAGAGTGCCACATCATCAGATTAGAGCTTAATCCCTCTCAATGTCTTTGATTCTGTCAATGGAGGTGGGGTGACATATAGCCACATGATCACCATTGTTGGTGTATGATTGCATTTTTACAATTCATGTACAGTGGGGTTCCAATGTCCACTTGTGTCCAATGTCCAATGCCCGAGTCCACTTGTGAAATTGCTTCAATTTTGACATTATATATATAGTATATATATACAGCCATGGCCAAAAGTATTGGCAATTACATAAATGTTGTGTTTCGCAAAGTTTTCTGCTTCAGTTGTTGTGGTGTTGATTCACATTGTTTTTGATAATTGTGCAGAGTGATCAGATGCATTTTAAATAATTGCAAAAAGCATCATTGGCCAAAAGAATTTACTTTATCACAAAAACCCAAATTTCACAAAATGAAAAGCTAACGTCATTTCACTAATCATATCAGCAGTACCTGGGAAAGTGTGAACAAGTATTAGTCAGGTGAAATCACTCTATCATTCTGACTGGATTAGAAGAACAGACTGATTGCTATAAAAGGAGGGAAGATTTGCTTCCAATCATTATGTTCTTGTTTGCAATGGTTACTTCTAAAGAAAGACGTGCAGCCATCATCGCTTTGCATCAAAATGGCCTCACATGCAAGGAAATTGCTGCAAAGAATATTGCACCTGAAAGAACCATTTACCTGATCATCAAGAACTTCAAGGAGAGAGGTTCAACTGCAGTGAAGAAGGCTTCAGGATGTCCCAGTGTGTCCAGCAGGTGCCAGGACCGTCTCCTCCTGAGGAGTTAGCTACGGAATCGTGTCACCACCAGTTCAGAGCTTCCTCAATATTGGCAGCAGGTTGGTGTGAGTGCATCTGCACGCACAGTGAGGCGAAGACTTTTGGACAATGGCCTGGTGTCAAGAAGGACAGCAAAGAAGCAACTTCTCTCCAAGAAAAACATCAAGGACAGACTGAAATTCTGCAGGAAGTACAAGGATTGGACAGCAGAAGACTGGTGCAAAGATATCTGGTATTAAGACATCTGGAAAATCAATAGTCCGGAGAAGAAAAGGTGAACGCTACCATGAGTCCTGTGTCATGCCAACAGTGAAGCATCCTGAGACCATCCATGTGTTGGCTGCTTTTCATCCAAGGGAGTGGGCTCTCTCCCAATTCTGCCC
Organism: Xyrauchen texanus; assembly: GCF_025860055.1. Lineage (NCBI taxonomy): Eukaryota > Metazoa > Chordata > Actinopteri > Cypriniformes > Catostomidae > Xyrauchen > Xyrauchen texanus. The sequence continues at coordinate 22,425,400 of NC_068283.1, read as the reverse complement.
AATTTGGTGATGATCAGTGCATTTTCCAGCATGATGAAGCACCATGTCACAAGGCAAGAGTGATAATAAAGAGGCTCGGAGAGCACTACATTGAAATTTTGGATCCATTGCCAGGCAACTCCCCGGATCTTAATCCAATAGAGAACCTGTGGTCAATCCTCAAAAGGTGAACGGACAAGCAGAAGCCCACAAATTGTGATCCACTCCGAGCACTAATAATGCATGCCAGAGTGAATTGCAGAGGTTATGAAGAACAAGGGTCAACACTGTAAATATTGACCCTTTGCATATATTGAATGTTTTAGCCAATAAAAGCCTTTAAAACTTTTGAAATACCTATCATTGTTTTCCAGTATACCATAGAAACATGTGAAAAAAATAATCTACAAATACTGAAGCAGCAAACTTTGCAAAACACAACATTTATGTCACTGCCAATACTTTTTGCCACGGCTGTATATATATATATATATATATATATATATATATATATATATATATATATATATATATATATATATATTATGTCAACATAACAGTTTGAGTTAAAATGAAAAATTTGCATTTCTTAGTATTTGGTATGTTCCCCTTTTGATGTAATGGCAGCATGCCACAAGTTTGAGCATAGCCTGATGATCCATGTTATCCCAGCCTGATTTGCGAATGTTCCAAAGAGCATCTTGTGTTTCAATGTAAGCAAGGAAATCTGACCTTTTGTGTAAATTAGTTAACAATGTCACAAATTGGCTTAAATTTTATTAGTGACATAAAAATAATGCAGAATCTAATCTTAAATACTTTTTCGTTATTTTGGCTCAAAACTTTTCTTTGTTGTACATGTTTTAAAATGTTAACAAAAAAGAGATATTAAATAATAGAATTGTTTTTGTTTGTATTTGTTTATGATTATGTACAGCTCCGCACCAAACATACTGTACAAATTGATAGTTAATACAAAATTTTAAATAAAAAACTTAAAACAAAACTCTCACATATTTAACATTTTTACAAGCAACATAGTGTTTTACTGTAGTTAAAAGTAGTGACCATTTTCTCAATAGTGGATAATGAACAGGACAGTACATTCACCTGATGTACATGAAAAGCATTATTGCTGTTCAAATGGCATCATGAATGACAGTATATTAACACTTTTAAGCCATTTTAACTGCACTAATGCTTTTTGATCAGGGGTGGGGAGCTTTATTTGCTAAATGACTGTTAAATCTTCTCTGGTGATTTTAGGTGTTGGGAGGGAGGGGTGGAGGTGGGCTCAACTAAGGCTTATGAGAAGATGCCCTAAATGTGTGTTCATGTGGGCTAATCCTTGAAGACAGAGCCATTAAAGTTTTACCATGACAGCAATGTTTTATTGAGCAGCTTTCTCTGGACTGGGAGATGCCAAAATATGAGCAATACATCTTGCAGCAAATGCTGACCTCTTTCTTGTTTGCGTGTAGAAAATATGTGTAGGATCCAGTTGGTTTTCTGTGACATTAATTGACCAGTTAAATAATAATAAAAAAGAAATTAAAAATCTTTCATCATTTACTCTCCCTCATGTCATTCCAGACCTCTTCTGTGGGACACAAAAGTACCATAGACTGACAGCCTCAGTCACCATTCACTTTTATTGCATCTTTTTACCATACAATGAAATTGAATGGTGACTAAGTCTTTCAGTACATTTGGATTTTTACATTAAACCAAAAGCATATTGAAGCCTTTGCTAAATAAATAAAGAAAAGAAAGAAAAGAAAAGACCTCTAATGATTCAAAAGAACCACATAGTGTTGATGGGCTGACTGTATCACACCGAACATTATTCAATGTTGGTGGCAGGGTTGCAGCTTCAAAAGACCTCTCTGGATGAAGCAAAAAGATAAGCGCACGTTGAACTGGAGGAGAAAGGGAATGAACCACATGGTGGACCAAACCAGCTCTTTAAAAGTGACCTCCCTGAACCACCCCTTCCCCCCTCCCAGAGCCAAATGGAAAGAGAGAGGCCTGGTTATTTCTGTGACGTCTGTCCATGAATTGTTAATGCCTTTGAATTGGCTGACTGCGCTTTGCTGAGCTTGAACTGGTTAATTAGACCTAAGGGATGGAGCAAGAGAGAAATAATCTGACAAAGAAATGGAAGAAGAAAAGTGGCATAATCGATATGGAGACTATGTACAGTGGATAGAGATGTATCCAGGTTGAATGTAAAATGTGATAACTGTCATATGACGGAAAAGGCATATCTAGGTTCTCGCACTGTAGGTGGCATTTCAGTGCATCCAAAAAAAGTACCCTTACCACTAAATATTTAATTTCAGCCTTAAGTTGCTTGTGCCTGCACTGTGTGCACAAAGTTTCCTCTTTGTGATATTAAAGGGATAGTTCACCCAAAAATGAAAATTCTCTCATTATTTACTTACCATCATGTTAGCCCAGGTGTGTATGACTTTCTTTCTTCACCAGAACATATTTGAAGAAAAATAGAAAAATATCTTAGCTCAGTAGGTCCTTAAAATGCAAGTGAATGGAGATTTCTCTTTTGAAGCTCCAAAAATCACAGACAGTCAGCACAAACATCATCCATATGACTCCAGCTGTTAAATTAATGTCTTCTAAAGCGATACAATAATTTTTTGTATGAAAACAAGTTATTTTTAACTATTATCCAACACTTCAGGTAAACTTCACGAGAGGGTGGAGTCCAAGTGGCTTTCATAACGTATTAGCGTTGCCATGATACCAACGTTGTCTCACGTTCTTTTCTCGGATTAGACATCCAGGATGAGCACACAAATGCGCCAATGTGAGTAATGAAACAGATAAATACAGATCTAAACCAAAACCAACCAAGCTAATGAACAGCATTCCTCCTTCTCACTTGTAAACAGCGCTGCTCTTCCGGCTATAATGCACGTGTGTCAGTTCTCACGTGTTTTAAGTGCCAATCTGATTACGTCACATGGCATATCACTGCTGACTGGAACAGTGATATTTAAAAATGTTTCTTCAAATGTGTTCTGGTAAAGAAAGAAAGTCATACACACCTGGGATATCATGAGTGGGTAAATCATGAGAGAATTTTCATTTTTGTGTGAACTATCCCTTTAACAATCCATAAAAGACTAAGTTCAGACATGTTATTCTGAATGACACAAGCTGATAGGTTCTTTGAACTTGTTATCTGTTAGCCAACCAGATCATTCAAATGTGATATGTCAAGCCAATCAGCTCACATTGTGTTAGGTCATATGACTTGCGATCTGGTAACCAATCAACTTTCGTGCTCTCTATTTGTCTAACATTAATTTGCTCAGTTTGCAAGTAAGCCGGTTTCACTGCAGCACACTGGAATAGTTTTTTTTTTTTTTTTTATCTCTGAAACCCACCACCTCCCCAGATCTACCTGTCTAGATCTGCTACAGAGGGATTGTATTTATGCCTAATTTTGCAGCAGAATGTCATACATGCTTGAAGCAGCATGTCTTCTGTTTTTCTAATTAACAGTAGAATCAACATGTCCACATGCTTAACTCAGTATGTCTGTGGATGCTCTAGCAGTAGCAAGCAACTGTAAATTCTAGCAGATCTAGTCTGCCAAGACCAATCATATAATATTATATAAATCATATGAATCATATAAATATGTCATACATTAACATATTAAATCTTTCCAAGAGTTTATAATGACTGATCTATTTATTTGCTCTATTTGGATAAATTTCAAACCCAACTAGAATTTTAAAGAATCATCCTGCAAGAGAACAAAACGGAATCAGAGAATGCAAAACCATCATCTTAGCATAAACTTTTGTGAAGTGGAAAAACTCCCTCTATTTCTGCCAGCAAATGAGAGCACACTATATATGGAAGGAATGCTCTGGTCTAAAAGCATTTACCCTGTGTTTCTTCTTTTGGAATCTTTGCAGAATCTAGCCACCTCTCGGTCAATGTGTTGCCATGGAAGTGTCACTCCTTCTCCTTATGTCATTCAGCCAGTTAGAGTGAGTCAGTATTTTTCCACGGGGAAGCTTAGGAAAGTAAGACTAAAATAGCTGCCATTAGTCTCAAGATGATGTGCTCAATGTGGATTGTTCCATGGATTTGAAAACATATGGGAAACAGTGTTGTTACACATCTTGTTTCAATAGCCACGTGGAACCCGTTAAATTGCAGTAAAATTGCCAGATTGCCTTTTCTAGTAAAAGTACCACATCTGCTATTCACACAAGCAATGGCTTTCTGTCCTTTTTCCATTTTGCAACCATTCATGTATCAGCATCAAATTGCCTTTAAAATCTGTGATGCCAATTGCCGAAAATGAACTTTAACTGTCAAACTGTTAAAATAACCTGTCTTTTGGGCATGTGCATACATCGTAATTTCTGAGCATATCGGGCCCTAAGCAAAATCATACTTGGAGGCCCTCACACACCTCCCCCCCAGCATTCCCTTCCCTCTTAGGTCAGTAGAAGGACCCCTTTAACTGTCCAATTGAGCATAACAGCTGCCTTAGTCTTCCTCGCAGCTTTTAGTATATTTAAATGTAAATAAATAAATAAAGTAAAAACTTGTGACCTTGCTTTGTGGGGCCCCTTGTGGCTCGGGGGCCACTTATACCACTAATAACTAGAACGGCCCCGACAGAACATTTTGACTCCCAAGTCACAGGCATTAAACAGTGCAGAGTAATTGCGCCATCATCATCAGAACATGGCATGGAAGTGTGTCCTGACCTCGTATGTGCTCAAACCATTAATCTCGTGGCTTCGTTCACACATACTGTAGCGGCAAATAAGAATTTTCCCAGTAATGTTATAACTTCTCATTCCGGAAAATTGCCAGAGCTGATTTCCCAACGGGCCCTGTTCATACCTCTAAATGGAAAAATAATCTTAATGTGATAGTTCACCAAAAATGAAATTTGTCTCATCATTTACTCACCGTCATGCCATCCCAGATGTGTATGACTTTATTTCTTCTGCTGAACACAAGTGAAGATATTTAGAAGACTATCTCAGCTCTGTAGGTCCATACAATGCAAGTGAAGTTTGATCAGATCGCCAAGCTCCAAAAATCACATGAAGGCAGTACAACAGTAAAAACTTTATTACTATAACTCTTTCTCCCTGCCCAGTAAGTAGAAGAATGCAAATCACCAAAAACCAAAGAAGAATGTGAAAGTGGAGATTTACATTGTAAAAAAGGACTATAATGTCAATCTGATTCTTACCCACACCTATCACATAGCTTCTGAAGCTAGAGGAGTGACCACTCTTGCTAATTTAAAAAAAAAACTGATGTTGTTGCAGCTCACCCTGTGTTACAACACTCCCTGGTTTCCCCTGCTAAAAATGGTGACTATGGCAAAAATGCAAATTTCTGGAGATGTATATTAAGGGGTCCCCTGCAAATGCACTTTTTCCTAGAATCTGTGAGTTCAGTATTAAATACAATATGTAGGGCAACTTTGGATGAATTTCTATCTCAGCTGCTGATGATGTGCAATGTTGTGGATGACTTCGTCCCAGGCCCATGTCCCACAAGGCACTGCTTCTTCTACACCACATGGTCTGCTAACAAAGCACCAGAGATTAAAAGCTGTCAGCTTGGGGCTTTAATCTTCTAAAGAGGGACCACTGGGGCACACAGGCACGTCACAGCACATACTTCCTGTCACTGCCTGTTGAGCGAGGGATGGCAATGACAGCATTTATTCACCACATGTAGATTTTATAAGGTGAGGCAAAATGAGAGATGATGCTTCTTTGCTTATTAAAAATAGACTCACAGTTCTGATGCTTGTCAGATTTTCTGAGGTCAGGCCTGGGTTTGATTAAGTAGCGTGAGAGATTGTGGGTGTGGCTATGTTACACTGAGTAGAAGAGGATACATACGGTCTCTCTTGGGAAGTTCAGCGGGATCGTTGTGCAAACACAGCAGCCCCACTGGGGTTTACTCAGCCATGTAATGACACCACAGTGGAATAAGGCCCAGCCTCACTCACATTGTTTTTGTTTGTCTTGTAAAATAGCTTATTCTTAATTGTGAGGATACATATCCATGGAAGGAACCTCTTGCTCCATAGTTTTAGTAATAAGAGACACTGTTCATAGAGGTCTTGGGGAGTAACAAGCTAAAAGTAATGATGCTACTAACTTAAAATTTTTCAGTAGTGTCACTCAACTGTTGTCAGAATAGTGTAGTTTTAGTTTTCTAGTAATTCAGACATTCATCAAATGATTCACATTTTATTTTAAAGTGAAATTTTTTGTTAAATGCTTGTTTATTTCTGTTTTTCCATTAAATTCATAAATAATAAATTAGCTTTTCTAGTTTTAGTATTACTGGGGGGTGAAATGATCTGTTCATTGTAATGCTGTCACCGTAACTGAGATCCTCATTGTTTTTTGTCCACATAAATATATTTCTGATTCTAAAAAAATTAACACTATCAGATAGTTATATGAAAGGTTATTGCCCCATTAGATTAGCTTCAGTGCTTTTTTTACTAGCTTGGAGTGTTGCCAATTACATTTTCAAAAGAGTAGCTTGACTATAGTTTAACTGCAATTGTGAGTAGCTTGTAGCTTGGGAAGATACAGTTTCGAAGAATCTTCTCTGACACTGGTACTTATAATGAGACCACTATTCACAGGATTAGAAACATATAGCTCCCACATTAAACAGATTTGCACATGTGCCAAAAGTGGCCCAAAGATCACAATCCCAACACACATCTCCACTTGTTCAATTTATAGTCAGTCACTTCCAATTATCCCGAGTCATGTAACAGAGGTGTTTGGAAGGGAAAGGGAAAAATGGGTGTCTCCACAATCTTTGCACTGTCCTCATTTGAGAAAATAAATCACACCTTCAGATTGACCCATCTCCCCTGGCTTCACATGAGTGAAGTGTGCAGGTGTATGACAGTGCTGAAATATATATGTGTAGGTCCATTATATACACTGACAGAACTGGATCAGTTTCCTGTGTTAGGGGACAAGAGCCATAATGTAGAAGTGACAGAAATGTCTCACCACATGCTGCATGCATTCACTTAACTGAATCCATTCTCTGTACCTAAATGACTAAATGAGTCACACAGAGCAAAGGGAAACTAGGAAAGGTCTAGTCATAAGAAGAAGTTAGATAGCTCATTACCATATTTGCCCCATGTTATTGATTTACAGGGGCATTTCTTACCTTTATAAGGGCATTTTTGTCCAACTGTATAAAGCCATTCTATACATTTGTGTCAATACTTCATTTGAATCAACTAATTCAAATAAATTTGCAATTTGAAAAATTATGGCTGTATATCAAATCATCATAAGATATCACACAAGATATCATAGTAAAATGTACATATTGCTAGTATGCATTTTAAAGGAAAGCGCCGGGTTCAATACAAGTTAAGCACAATTGACAGCTTTATTGACAACTATTGATTTAAATAAAAAAAATTAACTCATTCCTTGTTTATTACAAAAACAATTGTGGTTACAGTAAGGCACTTATGATGGAAGTGAACAGGGCCAGTTCATAAAAATCAAAATACTGTATACGTTAATGTATATTCATTCATGCTTTGCAAGAATAGCCACGAGATGTAAACATTATACATGTTAAAGCTACACTATGTAACTTTTTTTGTTAAAAAAAACCCAAAATGTTATTAATGAGAGATTGCAACAAAAATCCATCTTCCAAACCATGTCTTTACTTTACACAAATACACTTTGATAAACCTATAATAATAATTTAGATTTTAGAGCTGTTGGGACGGATTTCATGAGAAATTGCATACATACGTCATGCGCCTGTGTGTGTTAACGTCATATCCGTACACAGAGGAAATAAGCTCCGGCTACTGTTGCGCGTGTGGTGTGGGAGTAGCATGAAGCTGAAAGTTTGTTGTCACAACGAACGAGAAAAATTTACCATGGATCTTACAAAATGGCAAACCTCCAGGGAATCACTTTGTAAAAACAAAGAAACCCCGAACAGAGCAGAGTCTACAAGCAAAAAGGGACAGTGACAGTCTCCGTTATATAACACGAATGAACATCGGCTTGGCTTTTCAGAGGTGGCAACATCTGAAAGAATTTAAAAGCGATCCAGAGCTGCTTTTTTCTTACTCAACAGGTAAGATATTTTATTGATATGTTTATGTATAGTTGTGTAATCATACAAACATGTGTCTCTGTGTGTAGTGAAATACAATAATTATACTGTAATCAGTGCAGAACATTTCAATTTCTAGCACACGTGTATTTTTCTTTATAACGCCAATAATCTATATAAATAAATCCTTTAGTTCTAGGCATGTGAGTCTTGAAATGATGTTGACCACTGGTTGGTAATAATGACAATCTATAAATGAGTTAATACCATGGTCTATTTGGCCAGAATATCCTGCAGTTATAAAAGCTTTACAACATGTGTCCTATCATTTGACTAGCAATCGTTGTGTGTAATGTTTACAAACATAATTTATTTCAAAACATCAATGTTTCCAAAAGTCAAAACAACATAATAAGACATGATCTGGTCAGATGACATGTTTTCAGACATCCGTCTTTTCCTTTCTAATGTTATTTATTTGTCCATTTGCTCTGAAAAGATGTCCTGTATCCATGTGTACACCAGTGCCTCGAACCACATTCATCCTTGCAGAGGAGCAGAGCCGAAGCACAACTTGTGTCATTACCAAAACAATGTTCTTCTGCAAGACTCATGCAGTTTTATGTTTTAACCACTAGAGGGCCAAAAGTTACATACTACAGTCACTTACTAACCTTATTGCTGTAGAGTTTTATACAATTTGACAACTTAGTTGTCATGATGATTGCATCCCCGGTAAACCCTACAGGCAATCATACTAAAATCATGTGGCATAGACAGTAAGTTCAAATATCTGAAGGCTACAGGTCAGTACACTGTCTGCAGTACTAAACTAAAACCTATAGAGGCCTACAAAAACATGATGACATATAATCCTTAAAGGCATAGTTTATCCAAAAATGAAAAAGTTCTCTCATCATTTACTCACCCTCATGCAATCCCAGATGTGTTTGACTTTCTGTCTTCTGCTGAACACAAAGATTTAAGAAGAACATCTCAGCTATGTAGGTCCTCACAATGCAAGTGAATGTGTATTTTTAGTTCCAAAATGCACATAAAGGCAACATAAAAGTAATCCATAAGACTCCAGTAGTTAAATCAATATCTTCAGAAGGGATACGTGTGGGTGAGAAAGAAAACATTATTTAAGTCCTTTTTTCCTGTAAATTCTCCTCCCTGCCCAGTAGGTGACAATATGCATGAAGAATGTGAATCACCAAAAACAAAAGAAGAATAATGTGAAAGTAAAAGTGAAGATTTGGTCACCATTTACTTGCATTGTGAGGACCAACAGAGCTGAAATATTATTCTAAAAATCTTTGTTTTTATTAAGCAGAAAAAAATAATGTCATACCCAGTTGGTGAGCAATTGGTGAGGGTGAGCAAATTATGGGAGAATTTGAATTGGGTGAACCATCCCTTTAACTAAATACTCATGGTGCAAGAGGTACAGGTGGTTTGCTGAATTTAATCCAAGGGCCATGTAAGATAACTTGCACAACAGAGTCTGCCATTTACAAAAATTTCCTTTGTAGTTAATGGCAGAAAGAGAACCGTGGCCTGGTCTTCTTGGATGGTAGGTAGGTAAGGAGATAACATACCATAAGAACCAAAAAAATCTACTAATTAGCCTACCTCAAAGAAAATCAGATGTTTGGAGTTCATATTTGAGCTTTTCTAAAAAACTTATGATCTGTTGCCTTGACTAGACAGTTTTTGCCATAGTTGGTCACATTGAGATTCCACATTGTTCCTAAAACATGGTCATGAATGGGCAAGGTTAGATTAGCACTACCTTGTGGTTAAAAATAAAGATATATGCCTGAGGTGCTGGACTGAGGTTGACACTAATTCTTTTTAAATAACCACTCACTCTGGTGTCAACCTTCAGCCCAGTGAAACTGGAGCAATATATTATTGAAGAGATAAATGCTGCCTAGATCACACGTTTACACACTACCAGTCTTTTTTGGACAACAAGAGTGTTAAGAGCAGCATGTGGTTTTTCAAGTCTGAACCCATCATTTATTCTCTCTAGTTATACATCCATTCCTAGCCCATATGCCCTTTAAGCATAAATCCCTATCTCAGATCCAGACATGGTGTTGAAAAGCATGCATTTGCTGTATTTAGATTAAAAAGGCATTAAGCTTTGCCATATATGCAGATTTACGGTCATTGTCAACACTAAGTCAGAGTAGCACTTTACCCCAGATGTGTACATTTAAGCAGTCTACTGGCCCATGTGATCCCACATGCATTTAGAAATGGAGATTTGCTATGGAGTCAGAGAGAGAGAGAGAGAGACTGGATTATTTTGGGCAGATTAGAGTGTCATCTGCTGTGGGTTCAACTGGCATAGAGAGCAATCATGTGAATGTGTGGCCAGGCAAGGCTTTGGCAATGGGCATCAGGATTACCAATCCTAATCTGAACGAGTGAGCAATTATCCACTGCATTAGTCTCACTGGCTACAGAAACACACATGGCATCTTTGTTTGGTGGATTGGTGATTGCCATATGGTCTGAAATGTACAGGTCCATTATGCGCTTACTGTATATTGACTTATTGTTATTTATAGTTTCACTTCTTGCAACACTTCCAACAGTGCAGTCAATGTGTTCAAAAAGCAGTGCAATAGGCAAGTGCACTCCATTATTTAGCAGACAATTCGTTTAAAACTGTTTTCTGTAGTGATTTGAGTTTGCGGATGAAAAGATGACAGATTATGCTGATTTTGTTGTACCAAAGCTATTTTATGCCTTCACACTGACATTTATGATGGAAACCTAAAAGTAAAAGAGGTCTGTTAAATACATTTCTGGGTTCAATACAAGTTGTGTTCAATAATGTTGATAACCCTTTTGACTGAACACAAATAAGCAGAAATTGCAGTTACAGTAAAACAATGGATGTGAATGTCTATAAATGCTCAAATTCACATTGTTTCAAAACTAAACTCAAAAGATGTTAACATTTAACTTGATTTTATTGTTATAAAGTTGCTTACAAACTTTCTCTGTGTAAAGTTATTGGAAGGTTTCATTGTCATGACAAAGAAGTTGAAATATTGGAGATATCTTTACACAGATAAGGTTAGAAAGTTATTTCTTATCACACTAAAATCATGTTAACACATGTCATTTTTACATCTTGTGGCTATACTTTTTTGTTTTATTTTAAGTAAGTATGAGGCAAAATTATTTTTGGGAATAAACATTTTCCCACAAATGCTGTGAATTCCAATGAACGTGGAAAATCTCTTTAAAGGACAGTGCTGGTTGTCTCTCTCAGATAAAAATCTTAATTACAACATGTCAGTGTCTTAATGGATGTTGCTATAATCTTGATGTAATAATTAAATTTTTTCTCTGTGTAATAGTCAAACAGTATACAGTATAAGAAACACACACAACCAATTGAAACACACAAATGACATTAAAGCTGTCTAAAAATCCTCTACTTTATTCAATAAGATGTGTTTTTTTGTAAAACATTCAATAAAAAATGTAATCACTTATTGCTTGTTATTAAACTACTTGATCGTATGCATATTTTCTCTAAGCATTGTCAAATGTAACTCACATCAAGATAATTAGACAAGTTTCTATTGTTTGAATATATAAAAACATGAAAAAAAAAAAAGTCATAAATTAACCCCACATTCTTGCCTTTCCTCATACAGTAAGTGCAAGAGCTATTAAAGGGATAGTTCACCCAGAAATGAAACTTTCTGTCATTATTCACTTACTCTGATGTCTTTCTTCAGCAGAACACAAATTAAGATTTTTAGAAGAAGATTTAGCTCTGTCAGGTCCTTATGATGCAAGTACATGTGTGCAAGAACTTTGATGGTCCAAAAGTCATATTTAGGCAGCATAAAATTAATCTACATGACTTCAGTGGATCAATGAATGTCTTCAGAAGCAAATCGATGTTTATATAAGAAACAAGTCGATAATTAAAACGTTTTTTAACTTTTAATTGGTGCTTCCACCCAAGACTCTGATGCTGTTTGAAATGGCCGAGCGCTCGTGTTATGTTCGTTCTTCTGTTGTAATTAAGTGCCGCTTCCGAATTCTCGCATGAACTCGGCGACATGATGTCATGCTTCATGTCAGCTGCCGCCCTTTTTAAAAGTAAATAACGTTTTAATTATCGATTAATTTTTTACACAAACATATAGATTTCAACTGGAGTCGTGTGGATTAGGCTACTTTAAAGCAGCCTAAATGTAACTTTTGGACTGTCAAAGTGCTGGCACTCATGTACTTCTATTATAAGGACCTGACAGACAGAAGGGAGACAAACATACACATCTGGGATGGCATAAACGTAAGTGAATAATGAGAGAATTTTCATTTTTGGGGGAACTATTCCTTTAAGCTAAGAAAAAAAGCCTTGGCCAGTGCACAACCTCATCCGTTTGCATATCCATTCAATGCTTAAGGGTGCTGATGGTTTACTGATCCCTCACGACACATACATTCTTTTTAAGGAAATTGTATACAAGGCATTAATTGATGGTGAACTGGCAAGATGCAATTTTTTTTTTCTCCTTTCGCTTTCAATGAAGGAAGGGTGCAGTTGAACAACAGCAGGTCCATTGTAGCTTCTAAAAAAGCAGTCAGCGCCGACAGCTTCGGTAGTGAATGAAACCATAAATAAATAAATAACTGATCATAAATAAGTACATAAATAAAAAAGATCTGTACATGTTCCTTGGGTGAGAGTGCTGAGTGTGGTGTAAATTGTGCATAGACCTGCAGGAGAAATGAACAGGCTGAACAACAGAGGCAAATCTCACGAATTTGCTGCTTTTTCTGGCTTCTTCAAATATCAGCTGTAGAGGCTTTTTTGGGGGGGGGGGGGGCATGCTGTGTTCTTTGCTCCTCTGTCATGCAGTCTGTCATCTAACAGGCTCTATCTGGCAATTAGAAGTCAACACTACATGCTTGAACTCAAGATCAAGCTCGCAAGCGTCAGTGACAACATTGTGACTAGGCAAGAGAAATTCCACTATAAAGATACATCGATAGTTATAATTAGAATAGTAATGCATGGCTAAATTCAAATCTTGCAAGTGACTATATGGGGTTAACGATGTGTGCATGTGTGTGTATGTGCTAAGTTGCTGTACATTCATGGTGAGGGTATGAAACAGAGAGAACAAGCGCCATGTGATCCTGTCAGGCTGGTGGAGGCTCAGGCGGAGGACTGGGGCGGCTGCTGCTGCTGCTGCTGCTATTACTCTTTTATAGAAGCACACACTTGCCCTTCTCCACCCATGGGTTGTTCTTCATCAGCTCAGGATTCAGGAAGGGGTCATCAGGCACACATTCCTCGATCCACTTCACCAGGCTGAGGAAAGAATGGAGAAGTTTCTGTTAAATGGGATAATTCACACAGAAATTCAAATGATGTCATCATTTATTCACCTTCATGTCGTTCCAAACCTGTATGACTTTCTTTTGTTCCATGTTCTTTCTTACATGGAACACAAAAGGAAATTAGGAGGACTGACATCATTCTGTCACCATTCACTTTTACATTCTGCTTAACATCTCTTTTTGTGTTCCACAGAAGAAACAAAGTCATACGAATTGGAACAACATCCCTTTAAAGTAACATACCTTTTTTGAGTATGCATTTTGATGCACATAGGGACTAAATGCTTCCAGTTAGGAGTAAATAGAGCAGAGATTTGTTCTGGGTGTGTGTGTGTGTGTGTGTGTGTGTGTGTGTGTGTGTGTGTGTGGTGAAGGTGTTTCAATGATATTGCACAGAATGGGGACTTGGATGTGGAAATAGACAGATCACACCATGACACCCATGTTGAACAGATGACCTATGAGGGTGATAATCACATCAGTCTTCCCTGAAGACTCATCCATCAATCTATCTGAGCTGATTAATAGAAATACGTTGCCCAAGTTAAGAGTGATATTCTGCCTATTTACACTTAGTCACTTCATATATCTTGATCGATCGGGTTGCTATCTGATAGGGTATGCATAATACATGTACACTTGGCACATAATGTATCTCTGCAATCTACAATTCCTATGCTACAATGAAAAGGAATTGTAGCATAAAAAATGTGTCATGTGGAATGAGAGGAATATTCAAATGAAATGATTTTATTCAAGTCAAAAATATTATGAAGCATCATGAAAAAACCCTGAATATATTAGGTTACACCAACAAAACCTAAGGGTTAGATCAGGTATATACAGTTCTAACAATCACAGAATACCACTTTTTAGAGTGTCTATGCAAACATAACCGAGTTAAATTTTTGCTGCACTTGGTGTATCTCATAAAAACTAGAAACAGGTGGTGGCTAAAATTGCTTTGATGGTTGCAACACAAAAGGGAAAAGCTTCAATTTCTTTGTCGTTTTTGGGCTCCTAAACTTACGTGTACTGACGTAGTTCCTTTTGGGAGGAGTTAAGTTTGCATATGTGGCCTACACAACCAGATGCATTAACTCTTAGCTGAATCACATGTTATATGCATCTTCTGAGTGATCAGATTGCTGATTGTCTCTAATGCTCTTGGACGGCATTTACACTAGGTCTTTTCATGTTCAGATATCCTGTCCTATCATTAAAAGCACATGAAGTGGCCAAGTGTAAATAGATTTATGTGAGAAAAGCTAAACTTGCCTCCAGTCAAACCCATCACAATACCAAATACAATATGATATCATCGTGTTTTAACTGTGACACAAATGCTTATTCAGCTAAACTCCACAATAATGAGGGAAGAGCCACTACATTGGCGTAAACTGGGCTATTCCCTTCTGCTTGGTCAAAGTTAATTTATAACAGAGAAATTACCAAAGTGAATATTTCAGGAAGAGAGCCCTGGGACTCAGGGAAATGAGATGTCACTGTAATGTGACAGTGGCGGGTGTGACTAAGAGGTCTCACTTGCTCTCAAATTGGAGAAGAAAGCACCAGAGATCTGAGAGCATTAGATTTGTCCTGAAAAATCACCAAGAGGACCTGGCCTGTGGGCAGTCTAATTTATGACGAGGTGAACCTTGCAAATTCAGAAATAACTGCAGTGAGATCACAAAAGTGAAGGTGTTCGGGTTATCCAATCAAAAGTTTTAGAAAAACTACTGCCAAAAGGGACTTGATTTTTGTTACTCTCTACTCAAGAAAAATGTAGTTATATAGATGGAATAATTAAGGGATAATGTACAGTCAAACACACATTATCACAAATTAAACCATGATGGGGGGTGGTCATCTCAAACCGTTCCACTGAGAGGAAATGGTGCCAGTTAGCTGTTGTAAGGTGCGTTGGTATGAAAAGAGAGTGTAGGGTAATACAAGAGACATAAAAGTAGACAGAGTATGTTGCAATGGACAATATTCAAACATAGAGTTTAGAAGTCATTATACAAGAAGATTTGACAGCTCAGTGATGTGATCAGAATCTAAATATTCCAAAAAACTATGTAATAAAAGGATAGAATGGGTCCTCCATTCTGAGTTTGTTGGATTTTTTTGAGGTTGTTAATGACTATTAGATGTACAGCAACAAGAATATATAGAAATGTAATTTTAAAGGTACAGTTCACCCAAAAATGAAAATTATCTCACAATTTACTCATCCTTATGCCATCCCAGATGTGTATGACTTGTTTTCTTCTGCAGAACACAAATTATGATTTGGAGAAGAATATTTCTGCTCTGTAGGTCCATACAATGCAAGTAAATGGGTGCCAAAGTTTTGACACTCCAAAAAGCACATAAAGGCATCATAAAAGTAATCCACATGACTCCAGAGTTTTAATCCTTATTGTTAGATGTTTTTATGATAGGTATGGGTGAGAAGCAGATCAATATTTTAAGTCCTTTTTTGCTTGAAATTCTTCTCACTGCCCAGTAAGCGGTGGTATACGTGAAGTTTTTTTTACATGTATCTGTTTCTCACCCACACCTATCATATCACTTCTGAAGATACTGACTTAACCACTGGAGTCTTATGGATTATTGTGCTAACATTTTGGCATCCATTCACTTGCATTGTATGGACCAAAAGAGCTGAGAAACTATTCTAAAAATCTTCATTTGTGTTCTGCTGAAGAAAGAAAGTCACACACATATGGGATGGCATTTTGGGTGAGTAAATGATGAGAGAATTTACATTTTTGGATAAACTATTCCTTTAAGTCTTTTGTGAAGCATGTGGGGCAACAACGTAAATTATTTGGGTTGGAACAGAGGCAACCACAGTGTGAAGAACAGCAGAGAGTACACTCACTCCGTCACTGTCTTTGAGGATTTCTCCCTTTTGAAGGCCAGTTGGTACTTGAGGCTTTCTACCTCTTTCTTCATCTGGGGCAAGTCCATCTCATCCATGACTGCAGTTTGATGTGGACGCAGTCAAAGTAAACCTAAATAACAAGACTGAAACAAGAAAGAAGGTTGTGTTTATTTATTCTGTCTCAAAATACATCCTCTGATTGAGATTGGATTATTTTAATTCCTCTGAATGGATACTGAGATGATTGTTGTTACTCTAGTAGATCTTTTACACAATTCAGCGATTCAAATTTAGAACCATGCAATAATCACGTATATGGGGTTAGTTTTGTGTAACTGCCCCAAGTACATTTCAAACTTTAATTATTTGAGATATATTTAATCTTGATAAAAAAAATCAAGCATGCGTAGGATTTTTATTTATATGTAATATACATATATACAGTACATGCATATATTTATTTTAATATAAATATTTCTATGTATTTTGTACAGTGTCTTAAAAAATTTATAAATACTGTACACTGTGTACTGCATATTTTGTGGATCTTTTCTGTCATGGGATGTACTGCATGCATGCATATAGCTTTAAAATACATGAATAAAGATTTCAGAACTTAGATGATTGGCCGATGCTTCCACCACTCTGTGCTGGTCAGAGTTTGATTTTTGAGAGCTTTAGAGTTGAGAGGCGTCCAACATTTGAGCATGCGTGAGCCAGAGAGCAGATACAGTTCAGCATGCAGGTGTTCTACTGTCAGACTACATCCATCCCATAAAGGCTTTTAAGCGCTTCCAAGCAACACCAGCCAGACACTAGAGCCTCTTACTCTAAAAGCTCTGATTTCCCTATCTGACACTAAACACACTCTGAGCAGCTGGGAGATTGCGCTATTTTTCCAATAAAAGTGATGCTTAGAAAATGTATGGGGACACTGACACTATTTCAAATAAATGTGTGCACTTAACAATTGTAATGCTCCAAAACTTGTGGAAGCAAAAAAACTGTTGTGGCCAAAGGGTAAATACACTGACTTCTGCAGTGATTTACTGATGCCCTAAACAAATACGGTTCTTTGAATCAAAAGTGTCCCAAAACATACATACAATATGCCGCAAGGCATAAACCTCTTTTCCCCCTCACCCATTAGTCATCAACCAATTATTATTCATGCATGAAATGTATGTGATTTAATGGATGAATTAGACCATTCGGGTTTATGTTTTTGGTTTGTTTGTATCATGTTTATAATATGGTTTGTACCCATCATCAGTACCGTATGACAGCCTGTCATATTTTATGGAGGACCAGGACTAATTTCCCAAGCCAAGTTCTTCATGTAGGTCATTCAACAATTTAGGTCATCACCACATAGCATCAAAATAGGGGGGGTTGTTTACTAAGTATTAAATTCTAAATCCTGAAAATTTGTATTAGTGAATTGATTAAATCAATGCATTTGACATAAATGGACGAAACACACAGTTTATGTTTTAACTGGTTAGACAAAAATATGCCCACATAAATGTCAATAAATAACTAACAATTAAATCAATAATGGAAATGGAAATGTATAAATAGAGCCAATATGTATGCTAATGACAGAGCTTCTAACTAAGTCCATAAAACAAGTCTTCCATCAGATAAGAGCTCTAGCTACACTGTTGAATGCTGTTTCTCAATTACCTTCAATGAGTGTTTAACAGGACTGCTTAGGTTTCATACGCACGTAATTCCGGGCTGAGGATGAATTGCCAACTTGTGCTTTCTTGCCTTTCTTTTTTGTATCACTGTAGCTAAGGCCGAACGCGTCAAAAGCAAGACGCAACGCAAAGCATTAAATAGAACGCCAGGTGTCTCGAGACGCGTTTTATGTAGTTAAAGTTCCTTTTAACTGGACACAGCGAGACGAGGCGCATCGGTCCGCCCAGTCCAGCGCGTGTTTACATAGAAAAACAATTGAAAAACGACGCAGACTGGCGCAATAAACGCGTTCTGTGCGAACGGCCTCTGATTAGGCTACATTTAGAGAACTCAATTGTTTTATTCATCAAGAAAGGGTCGGATGAGGTAAACCAAAGGAGGACGCATAAAATCGAAGTTTTATGTAACACCGGCGAAATCATTGCCAGTCACAGTGCTGATGATGGGAGTGACAAAAAATTAAAAAACATGTCAAAATAACCCAAGCCAAATATTCATCACCGACAATCGCGGCAAAATCGTAAGTTATGTCACTGTCATTAGTCAATCAGGATAAAATGAGATTGATATTAATTCACATCTCAGTCGCTTACCTCGGTGATGTATCTTTAGGTAGTATAGCCGAAGCTCGTCTTTGGCACAAGCTGTTCTTTTTTTTTTTTAGATTAATCAAAATACAGGCTGCGCCTATTTCCAATTCTTGAAAATATAAAGGACAACGATGTATCCACTGCAGACAGAGAGCAAAAGGACCGGGCAGTGAGGCTGGTACGCTCCGGCAACAGCAGCAGCAGAACAGAAAGCTGAAATGATGCTGAAGAAGTTGAGCTGATGGCAGTGGTTGCAGCCTAGTAAAGTGCAAGGACGCTGTTCCACCGCTGCTGGGCCAATGTGGGGGGAGGGGGGGTAATCTGTTTGGGAGGGGGAGAATCGGTTATATACTGTATATGTGGTGTAAAGTCTAAACGCCTTATGTTCGAAACAAAAGGATGGCCAATGTCCCGTTGCTTCAGTCTCTGTGTTCCCCAGAATTGACAGTGACAGTCTAGACTTTCCATACGCATTTGGTCCAAGTGTCCTCATTCGTTTCACTCAGTATTTATGCCCAAATATGGCCAAATTGAGCTCCAACATGTTACGCATTGAGCTATGGAAACTTTTTGCCAAATAAGACATAACATTTATATTATTTATCTATGAAATGACTTTATGTACAGTCCTGATGCTATAATTCATTCATGCAGAACAGTCAACATAAGAACAGTTGCTTCTAAACACAATTTGGAATGTAGAAAATGTAAATGTTTTATTGTGGTCATTCAAAATTATTTGACTAACAAGCATATAAAGCATTCCGTCAAAAGAACAGGCTACCAGTAAAAATTTAAATATTCTATTGGCACCATGAGGGATTTCAGATGCCACATTTGTGGAATTCTGTTGAGAACCTTTAGGCAACATGCGGAGGAGTCTCAAATATCCTATTTATGTACTCAAGGAACTTAAATGCTATTTGCATAAAGTGCAAATAGCAATAGATGGTATTTTCACTAAGTGTATGTCTAATGAATAAAAAAAAATAAAAAAAAAGACATCTGTGCTATAGTTGGTAAGTGTAATATAGCAAGGAAAAACAAAATCTTCTGTGCACTAAGAGCAGTATGCTATTTGCACCTCAGTGCAAATATTGCCAGATACTATTTGCACCCCTAATTACATACTAACATAGCATGAGGGCATCACTACAGCATGTTAATTGTGTTTATTTAGTCTCACAGACCCCTACCCCTAAACTGAACCCTAAACTTACAAGCATTAACCAGTTTTACAGTAACCATAGTATCATAGTAAATTCATAGCAACCAAATTAAACATGCTTACTCTATTAACAATGTATTGCGGCTGTTACACCATTGTTTATTGCATTTAAACTGTCTTCCGGCAAAAAACATGGTTACTACAATTTTACTATAGTAAAATCTGGTAAGTTTACCCAGACCAAATCTTTCTCTGCACTCCCGACCTTCACTGTAACCAAATCACTGCGAGGAAATACACTTGTATATTCTTTTTATTTTATTTTATTATAAAGGAAATTTTTAAAGTGGAGACAGGAAAAAGGATGGGAAATTTACACCTAGTGAAAATAGTCACTCTGTATATATAAAGTGCCTCGAAACCTTTCCCTTGCTGGGGTTTTGGAAAAACCTTTGAAAGTTTATAGATCTTGCATGAGGAGTACATTTCTCAGAGAACCGAAAGGGTTCTTAGAGAGGTTCTCCTGAGTACTCCAACAGTGTGGCATCCGAGGAACCCAAAAGATGCTCGAAAATGTTTTAATTCTTTACAGTGAGACTATTAAGGCTGTAACCATGCTCACATGGAGAGATAAAAGTTTGCTCCGTGGCTGATCCAAGAGCATCTGTCATTTGTCCATCTCAGTCCAGAGCAGAGCTGCACTCATGTCAGTCTCCTGATATCACACCTTGAAGAGCAATATCAGGAGGTGTAAATTGAGGAGAGGGCCTGCGGGAGAGCAGGAGCAACAGATCAGAAGCGCCCCCTTTTCTGGGAGCACCATCAGAATTGAATGCCTTCAGTCTCTCAGAAACAGAAATTACAGTATTTTTGTCTATAATACTAAATAAAACAAGTGACAAACAAATGTCTTGTTGAAAAGCAGACAAAAATACAAACTGCATGGCACCATGTGGCAAGAAAAATTGATTTAACCACAGAACCCATTTAGTATCAGAACTGCTTGTAGAACTAAACTACTGTAATGGCTAGATAATGCAAAGATGTGGCCAGGAAGGGACAGGTACTAATTAAAGTGGACCATATCTAGCAAAATTGCAGACAGATCCACATACAGCTGAACATAAACTGAATTAAAAAGGGTATACTTTAACTTTAAAATACTATATGCTAAATATAGGCTTAATATGATTTATGGTGAAACAGATTCTAGACCCCCACAATTCTGTGTGGATTAGATCTATTCTGAAAGCTGATTACAAACCTCCATTATCAGGTCTGTGTCAGATCAGTTTTGGAACACAGAAACTCGTTATAATTTATGTAATGACCAAACACTAGTTTGTTGTCTTGATTATATATATATATATATGTATAAAATTAAATACAAAACAGCCATTTAAATTGTAACAACTGAATAGTAAACATTCATTTTATGGCCTACCTTCAAATCCAGTGCATTGTCTGCAGAGATTTGTGCTTCACAGCAGAAAAAGTAATACAGCCATTGACCAGTTCTGCCTTCAGCCATTTTTTTAGCTTTAGCACATACTATTACACCTAACATTTATTTTGCGGACTGCACTTTTGCTTTGAATGTCCTGAGATGCCATGCTATTGGGTTCAAGCTTTTGATGGGTCCACTGGCAATTCTTGGGCTTAAAAATGCAAAGAGTGTCTTAAGTGGCAGGTAGTACAATGGTTCAGAGAACCTATGATGCTTCATCAAAGAGAATTGGCACAGATACCCTTTAATAGCCTGGGGGCACATTATGAAGATAAAGGCATTTCCCATGTGTCCTCAATTCATTCGTGTCCATGAGAAACTGCTATTTGTGCTTTAACACAAAGAGCAAATGCAGGGGACCCTAAGCTAATCTAATGGAGGCTGCAGCTGAAAAGAATGAAGACCATAGCAGCAAACATTCTATCAGTGGGGATTTCTTTAAGACTGCAAGGGAAGCTCAGCTTCCCCTATAATGTCAAAAAAATAATGGTCAAATATGTACTATTGTGTAAACAATTTATTGACTAAAAATGCGTTAGAACACGTTCATCTCGAAGACGAGTTCGTTCAGAATCAGCTACATTACATATAGCAGGTCGGCTGACTCGATTTACTTCTTATACATTCCCGTAGCGTCAGTGCATTTCCCTGTTGAAGCCGAGCGTCCATTGACTTCAGTGGGGCTGCTCTGAACAGTTTTTTTCAGTGCTCCGAAAATAGACGGTCATTGGATAAATGCTGCGATGATGTCCCGCCCACGGACGCTCAGCGTCTCTGAGGGTGAATGAGGAGTGGGCTGGCCCGGACTCCGGGCTTCCGCGTGATGATTGGAGGATCTGTCGAAAGACTGCATCTCCTTTTGATTGACAGCGAATCTGTACTATAAGAAGTCACTGAAGCTATTTCGCGCTCAGTCCCATCGCGGATTTCTCAAGTGTAGTCGAAAGACAAACTGCTGCAACCTATTTGTTTATATTTGTTTGGCGAAATTGCTATCAATTTGCATAATACATTTCACACAATTATACACCACATTCCTTGTTTCAGTTTTACCAAGTTTAATATATTTTGTTTTAGAGCATTCTTTCGTTCGTTCGTTCGTTCGTTCATTCATACAGTAGGCTAGGCTAGCGTCGTACGGGTGAAACTGCGCACGATGGCAGACGGTGCTAACTAATATTGTCGACCTGATTTTGGCGAAGCCATTTGAAAGTCTTCCTTACGAGGAAAAAATTAGAATTAAACAGCAGGGCAGATCAACACCTAAGATTGATTTAGTGCAAAAAATAGGGTAAATAAGTTTATAATGTAGGCCGAAAATGAGCTTCCCCTCTTTGAAAGACCAGCAGCCGCCACTGCATTTTATATTCATAACATTTCAACATTCGTATTGGCCTTAGGTGGATTATCCATGTTTGAGGGGTGCGTAATGGAGCAGAGCAACAAGGTGAATGCTGATTGAATCATTCACCTGCCTGCAGAGCAAAGAGCACAACAGTGCACAAATCCCAACATGTTACTATAACTTCATGTATTAAGAGACCTTGAAAAATGTAATGTTAAGCTATAAAATATTTTACACAAGTAGTATTACCTATTCCTTAAAAAGTATGCTTAGAACAAATTTTAGCAATGGACAAAAACTACATAAGTGGTCCTACCATCTGTAGACAACACCGTATAAATTGTGGCAAATAAAGCAGAGGCAACATTTTTAAATAATTATTTTTCTAAATTACTGTATTGTGATATGCCCCTGTTTGCAGATTTGCAGACAGATCTGTTTACAGAAGATTTCCTGTTCCGTCTCAGGGTCTGAGTAAACAGCACCCCCCTCCGTTTAACTAACTGAATAACTTGCGTGTAAGGAAACACAACTTTATATGAACAGTCTTCTGGTCATAAATACTTGCTATTACATATATGCACGTTGCTGGTAGTGCAAGACAGACTGGTATCTGTAAATGAGATAAGTGGCTAAGTATTTATAATTTGTAACTAAGTCATGTCGTTCTGACAATGTGTACATCCCCGAGGGGCCGTTCACACCGAACGCGCCCTTGCGCTAAAAATAAATAAATACACAAATAAAGCTAGACGCAGAACTGAACGCATTGGTCTCGATAAGTGTTTTTAACAGTTTAAGTTCTTTTTAAAACTTGATATGGCGTCTAAAAACGAGACGCTGAAAAAAAAGAACAACGGATAAAGACGTCCGTCTAATGCGTGTTTATATAGAAAGTCTACGCTTACAATGGACTAAAAAATACAGACTCGTTTAAGATAAAACTCTAAACATGCTTGACTTGAGTAACTTATCGAAACGTATTTAACGAAAATTAAAAATCATCATCAATAGGAATCAAAATAAACAGTCATGAATATTCAATTTCGGGTGATGTGATTTCCGGAACTTTTGTCACTTCTCGGCAGTGAACAGGATTGTTGTTCCGCACTACATTTCCCAGAAGTCCATTGTGCATAGTCTGTCGGGTGTGTGTGAGAGAAAGATAAAAACTGGATAATCTGCAGACTTTGATTTAGCATCAATGGTGAGAACTTATGTTATTTGACTAAAATTACACGCGAGACACATCTTATGTCGTGATGTATTTGTAGTTAAACCAGAGGGCTGTGTTATTTGATATATTTCGTAAAGCAATATCTGATGTTTTCTTAGAGCTGCTCGAAGAACCAACTTCGTCGGCTAGCCAACAGAGCTAACCAGCTCACTTTAGGCAACGCGATTTACTGCTACAATCAAACGAATCCTTCTTGTTTTAATTCAAACATGTTTTTGATATGGTTTCTATATAGAAAAGTAAACAATACAACCCCTGTTGTGTGTTTGATTTCTGTTTAATCGGATGTAGAGTCGATCACGTTCACATTTTCCGCAACCACCAGCTAACAAAAATTAGGTTGTGACTCAACCTTGTGCGCTGCCTATTTAGACACCATATGTGGGCGTAGTTTGCGTGTTAGAAACGCTGTATATATATATATATATATATATATATATATATATGTATGTATGCATGCAGTTGACAGGTTTTCAGACTTCGTCAGTGTTTGTTTATTATGAGACATGACACGGAAGATTTGTTTTGACGTTGTGTCGGGAAATGCGTCTGCTTTTCTTCACTGGTGGTGTTGTTTGGATATACGACCACCACTTTTTGGGTCTTAAAATCAGCGACGCTTTTGAAAATGATATTGATTCAGAATTGGGCTGTTTTGAAAACAAGTCCCATATAGGGATTAAACTATCCCCTAGGGATAGTTCACCCCAAAATGAAAATTCTCATAATTTACTCACCCTCATGTGTCTCATATTCATATGAATTTCTTCCTTCCGTGGAACTCGGATGAAGATGTTTTGATGGAGATATGTCGGTTTGTCCATACTATGCAAGTAAATGGTGACCAAAATTTAAGCCAAAAAAGCACATGTACAGGCAGCACAAAAGTAATATATACACTCACCTAAAGGATTATTAGGAACACCATACTAATACTGTGTTTGACCCCCTTTCGCCTTCAGAACTGCCTTAATTCTACGTGGCATTGATTCAACAAGGTGCTGAAAGCATTCTTTAGAAATGTTGGCCCATATTGATAGGATAGCATCTTGCAGTTGATGGAGATTTGTGGGATGCACATCCAGGGCACGAAGCTCCCTTTCCACCACATCCCAAAGATGCTCTATTGGGTTGAGATCTGGTGACTGTGGGGGCCATTTTAGTACAGTGAACTCATTGTCATGTTCAAGAAACCAATTTGAAATGATTCGAGCTTTGTGACATGGTGCATTATCCTGCTGGAAGTAGCCATCAGAGGATGGGTACATGGTGGCCATAAAGGGATGGACATGGTCAGAAACAATGCTCAGGTAGGCCGTGGCATTTAAACGATGCCCAATTGGCACTAAGGGGCCTAAAGTGTGCCAAGAAAACATCCCCCACACCATTACACCACCACCACCAGCCTGCACAGTGGTAACAAGGCATGATGGATCCATGTTCTCATTCTGTTTACGCCAAATTCTGACTATACCATCTGAATGTCTCAACAGAAATCGAGACTCATCAGACCAGGCAACATTTTTCCAGTCTTCAACTGTCCAATTTTGGTGAGCTCTTGCAAATTGTAGCCTCTTTTTCCTATTTGTAGTGGAGATGAGTGGTACCCGGTGGGGTCTTCTGCTGTTGTAGCCCATCCGCCTCAAGGTTGTGCGTGTTGTGGCTTCACAAATGCTTTGCTGCATACCTCGGTTGTAACGAGTGGTTATTTCAGGCAAAGTTGCTCTTCTATCAGCTTGAATCAGTCGGCCCATTCTCCTCTGACCTCTAGCATCAACAAGGCATTTTCGTCCACAGGACTGCCGCATACTGGATGTTTTTCCCTTTTCACAGCATTCTTTGTAAACCCTAGAAATGGTTGTGCGTGAAAATCCCAGTAACTGAGCAGATTGTGAAATACTCAGACCGGCCCGTCTGGCACCAACAACCATGCCACGCTCAAAATTGCTTAAATCACCTTTCTTTCCCATTCTGACATTCAGTTTGGAGTTCAGGAGATTGTCTTGACCAGGACCACACCCCTAAATGCATTGAAGCAACTGCCATGTGATTGGTTGATTAGATAATTGCATTAATGAGAAATTGAACAGGTGTTCCTAATAATCCTTTAGGTGAGTGTAAGTCTCCAGTGGTTTAATCCATGTCTTCTGAAGTGATCCAATCGGATTTGGTTGAAAATATTCCAAAATATAACTCCTTTTTCACCGGAACGCTTCACCGCAGTCTCCTTTGTGATCTTGATTTCAAGCTCGATTACACTTCCTAGTGCCATCTAGCACTCGGCACTAGAGGTGTGCATTCCCGCAGAACTCCTGTGGGGACCCGATTAGATTTCTTGCGGTGTGTGATTCAATTTCCAAGTTGAAGGTGGGAGCGGACAGTATTTCAATGAGATGTGAACAGAAGCGGGCAGTCAGAGAATAGCCTGAAAAATCTGATGTGGATTTCCTTTTTTGATGAATGAATGAATGCAAAAATCCAAATTTTTTATTATATTTTTATTTTAACGTAAAATATATGTGCACACAGCTTGTGCATTAAATGATCCAATATTTAGAGCAGGCTGGTAGTCTTTTTTTTTTTTTTTTCTCTCCCCTTTGGTCCCCAATTTGGAATGCCCAGTTCCCTATGCGCTCTTAAGTCCTCATGGTGGCATAGTGACTCAATTCAGATGGCGGAGAACAAATCTTAGTTGCCTCCGCATCTGAGACTGTCAATCCACGTGTATTATCACGTGGCTTGTTGAGTATGTTACCGCAGAGACGTAGCATGTGTGGAGGCTTCATGCTATTCTCCACGGCATCCATGCACAACTCACCATGCACCCCACCAAGAGCGAGAACCACATTATAGTGACCACGAGGAGGTTACCTCATGTGACTCACACCTCCCTAGTAACAGGGCCAATTTCATTGCTTATGAGACCTGGCTGGTTTCACTCAGCACACCCTGGATTCTAACTCGCGACTCCAGGTGTGGTAGTCAGCATCTTTACTACCCAGGTCTCCCAGGTCTCCTAAAATAAAGACTGTTAAAATAAACACAGTTTGAAGAAGTTCTGTTCATTTTCAGTTCAAAGTTTCAATGTGGATTTTTTTTTCCATTTATAAGTTTGTAGTTTAAAGTTGAACATTAAATGTTTTAATTAGGGATGTCCCGATTCCGATACCTGATGAAATCAGAAACAGAGATTTGAGGTGATTAATGGTGCTATATGTAGGATTGACAACAAGCGTTTGAAATGGGTACTGCAGTCCAAATTCAAAATATTGCATCTATATTGAATATTGAATCTGCTCCAGACTTGAAGCTCATGCGGGTTGCCAGAATGTTGACATGTAAATTAGCCAACTCAGCATCTGTTTTAAAGAATTTCTGGGCTTTAAGCTGTCTCCATCTTCCAAAGGCATCTCCAACATTTATCCTTGTTTTACTATGCCTCTGGTCATGGTGGTTTTTGGATGGATGGTGAGGCTTATTAGGTTGGATGGAATCTGTTATTTCTGATCCAGTTCGTTTGGTGGCTTCCATGGCTGCAGCACGCAGTGTTGTTTGTCTGTAAACTTGTTCAAATCTGGCAACCTGGCAGTGTCAAAATACTACTGGTTATTGGGCGGGATCACACATGCCAAAACATAAACAGAAAATCCGACCCGGAATGGAAACTTCAAAGTAGAATATACTGACTAGCATTGTTATCGGAGAAGCCAGTATTTCAACTTGGCATGCTTTCTAATTCTCTAATGACATATTATGGTTATTTTGTGATTTAGTACAGTAAAAATATTACATATAGCACCTTTAATTTTGTGCAGTTTTGCAGGTTTCCCCATTCCGTCACTCCCTGTTTTTCATGAGCATTTATGAGAAAATATATATATTTTTCTATTGGTCTGGAATTGTTTCCTTATGTATGTTCATTTCATTGTTGCCAGTAAACATTGCATCTCTGTCGACCTATTAATGTTATTTTATTTATGTTTGAAATTTGACTGATTTAAAAACTATTGTCTACAGGCTGCAGCACATCTTTTCTTCCGGGTTTTGCTGTATTATGAGCTGTAGTAAACCAACACGCTTTGATCGATTCTCAGGAGGACCTGGGACAACCATCACTGTACCCTCACCTGACATCAGCAATTGTGTAAGAGTGTAATACATACATTTTTTAAGTTATAAGGCTTCTTTACTGTAAACATTCAAATTTTTTCCCTTGCGTCTTAATCTTCTATTTTTAGACCAGAATGGAGACTAGTTTTGGATCTACATTTCCAGCAGTTCCCCAAGTAGCTAAAGGTATGTACCATCAGTTGAACTGCTTGTATATTTGGTGATTAAAAGTCCTAATAAATAAGGATCATCAAATGTACTGAGTGACCTTTAACTTTAAATATTGTACCTCAGACCAACACAAAAGTAATTACTGATGAATCAACGTTAATATGGGGATAGTTGGGATAGTTCACCCAAAACTTTTGTAATTTACTAATTTACTCACTGTTATATGATGTTTTAAACCTGTCTAACTTTCTGTCATCCACGAAACACAAAGCAGACGTTAGGCAGCATGTTAGTCTCTGTCACCATTCGCATTCATTGCATCTTTTTTCCATATAGCAAAAGTGAAGGGTAACTTCTTTTGTGTTCCACAGAAGCTTTAAAGTCATACAGGTTTTAAGCAACATGAGAGTGAGTTAATGGTGACAGAACTGTCATTTTTGGCTGAACTATCTTTTTGAGTGGACTGTCTGGCAACAAGTTTCAATCAGTCGCTTGTATCTGTGCTCTTTCATTACAGCAGAAACTAATTACAAACAGCACCGCAGGACTCCTTCATCCTCTAGCACCCTGACATACTCCCCTCGTGATGACGATGATGGCATGGTAATCACAACGCTAACTCTTGTCAAAACAACCAATTACATTTACATATTGAGAGATTTGAAATGCAAAGATTTACAGCTTACAGTTTTGCTGTTGTCGTGCATCACAGCAGGCTTTAGCTGATGCACTGTTTGGGCAGTTCTCAATGTTTGATAAATGCAGCTGAGATATTAATCTTTCTGATTAGTCAATGCACTTGATTGCAGATGAGAGAGTGGCGAAGTATACTTTTTTAGACAGCCACATTATGAATATTGGCAAACCTGTCAGCTGTTTTTTCATGAATTAGACTATTAATTCCTTAAATTGAAATAATTTTTTAAGACTTTAGTTTTCACTCCATAGCCCATGCTTTTATTCATTATTGTTGTTCAGATGGCTTTCAGATGATAATTGAAAGGGATAGTTCACCCAAAAATGAAATAATTTCCTCACCTTCATTTATGGTCATCATCCATTTTCATTTTATGGAAAAAGATGCAACCAAAACAGTTGATGAATGAGGCTTACATTCTGCCTAACATCTCCTTTTGTTTTCCACACAAGAAACAGTCATGCAGGTTTGCAACAAAACAAGAGCTAATGAATGATGACAGAATTTACATTTTTGGGTGTGGACTCAAGATGGCGCCGAGTATGGCTGCTGCGTTGCGAGCTCCGCTACAACACTGCGGTTTATTGTTTGTTTTGTTTACAGTTCTTTGTTTTTTTGTCTTGGATGTTGTCTGCCTTATTGTTTACGACAGCCAAACGCTTTTGGACATTGGTTATACAATTTCACATCGAAAACCGGACTTCAAATTCCTTAATGCCGACCCGCTGTTTACAAACACGCCGGCGGAGCCCTTTGTCTGGGCTGCTCGGCCGCGGAAACGCAGAAGGAAAAGAGGAAAACGAGCCAGCGTTCTCATCAGAGTAAGACGTCGTGCAAATCGACCCCCGCTACCCAGTATACTACTGGCAAATGTTCAGTCTCTGGACAACAAGCTCTGCGAGCTGAGAGCGCGGATCTCTTTCCAACGAGAGACGAGAGATTGCTGTGTTATCTGCCTTACAGAAACCTGGCTGGCTGCGGAGATTCCAGACTCGGCCATCGAAATCACGGGCTTTTCCGTGCACCGAGCGGACAGAGCGAAGACCTGTCCGGTAAAAGCAGAGGTGGTGGTGTATGTTTTATGATCAACAAATCATGGTGAGTTCAGAGGAATGTACATTTCATCAAGTCTTTCTGCTCTCCTGATCTGGAATATCTCATGCTTCTGTGTTGACCATTCTGGCTGCCGAGGGAATTCACAGCGGTCATCATCTCTGCTGTGTACATCCCCCCACAAGCCGACACAGACTGGGCACTCAGGGAACTGTATGGGAGTATAAGTGAGCAGAAAACCGCGCACCCTGAGGCTGTGTTCATTGTTACCGGGGACTTTAACAAAGCCAACTTCAAAACAATCGCTCCAAAATACCACCAACACATAGTTCAACACACGAGGGGACCGGGATTTAGATCATTTTTACTCTCCTTTCCAGGATGGCTACAAATCTCTCCCCCCCCCCATTTGGCAAATCGGATCACTCTTCCGTTCTGCTTTTGCCTGCTTACAAGCAGAAGCTGAAACGGGAAGCACCCACCCTCAGAACGATCCAGTGCTGGTCGGACCAATCAGACTCTGCGCTACAAGACTGTTTTGATCACGCGGACTGGGAGATGTTCCGGTCCGCCTCTGATGACGACATCGAGGTTTACGCTGACAGCGTAACGTGTTTCATCAGGAAGTGCGTAGAGGATGTTGTTCCGACCAAAACAATACGGATATACCCCAACCAGAAACCATGGGTTAACGGCGAGGTTTGCGCGGCACTCAATGCGCGGTCCTCCGCTTCTAATTCTTCTAACATGGAGGAGCGTAAACAAGCCAGTTATGCCCTCCGTAACACCATCAGTGAAGCCAAACGCCAGTACAGGCACAAACTTGAAGGTCAGTTCAACACCACTGACTCTAGAAGCATGTGGCAGGGAATTAATACCATCACGGACTACAAACGGAATAAAGACTCCGCTGTGAACACCGCTGCATCTCTCCCGGATGAACTTAATACATTTTATGCTCGTTTTGAGGACAGTAACACCGCCCTCGCGGAGAGAGCACTCGCTGCTGACGCTACAGAGGTTGATTCACTCTCTCTGTCTCTGTTGTGGATGTAACCCGATCCTTCCGACGGGTGAACATCCGTAAAGCCGCGGGTCCAGACGGCATTCCGGGCCGCGTCATCAGAGCGTGCGCGAATCAACTGGCAGGTGTTTTTACGGACATTTTCAATCTGTCCCTCTCCCTGTCTGTAGTTCCCACATGCTTCAAAACATCAACCATTGTGCCTGTACCGAAGCAAGCCACAATCACTTGCTTAAATGACTGGCGTCCTGTTGCTCTGACCCCCATCATCAGCAAATGCTTTGAGAGGCTAATCAGAGATTACATCTGCTCTGTTCTGCCCACCTCTTTGGACCCATTGCAGTTTGCCTACCGCAACAACCGCTCCACTGATGATGCCATTGCATCTACACTACACACTGCTCTCTCCCATCTGGAAAAAAGGAACACATATGTGAGAATGCTGTTTGTAGACTACAGCTCAGCATTCAACACCATAGTGCCCTCCAAGCTTGATGTGAAACTCCGGGCTCTGGGCTTAAACGGCTCGCTGTGCAGCTGGATCCTGGATTTCCTGTCAGGCAGACGTCAGGTGGTTAGAATGGGCAGCAACATCTCCTCATCACTGACCCTCAACATTGGAGCCCGCAGGGCTGTGTTCTCAGCCCCTACTGTATTCCCTATACACGCATGACTGTGTGGCAACACATAGCTCCAATGCCATCATTAAGTTTGCTGATGATACGACGGTGGTAGGTCTGATCACTGACAATGATGAAAGAGCCTACAGAGAGGAGGTGCACACTCTGACACGCTGGTGTCAGGAGCACAACCTCTCCATCAACGTCAGTAAAACCATGGAGCTTGTGGTGGATTTCAGGAAGAAAGACAGAGAACACAGCCCCTTCACCATCAATGGAGCACCGGTAGAGAGAGTCAGCAGTTTCAAGTTCCTCGGTGTCCACATCACTGAAGAACTCACATGGTCCGTCCACACTGAGGCCGTTGTGAAGAAGGCTCACCAGCGCCTCTTCTTCCTGAGACAGCTGAGGAAGTTTGGAATGAACCACCACATCCTCACACGGTTCTACACCAGTACTGTAGAGAGCATCCTGACTGGCTGCATCACTGCCTGGTACGGCAATAGCACCGCCCACAACCGCAAAGCCCTGCAAAGGGTGGTACGAACTGCCAGAAACATCATCGGAGGTGAGCTTCCCTCCCTCCAGGACATATACACTAGGCGGTGTGTGAAAAGCTCGGAGGATCATCAGAGACTCCAGCCACCCGAGTCATGGGTTGCTCTCACTGCTACCATCAGGCAGGCGGTATCGCAGCATCAGGACCCGCATCAGCCGACTACATGACAGCTTCTTTCCCCAAGCAGTCAGACTGTTGAACACTTGATCTATCACGATCAATAATTAGCACTGCACTTTATTCATCTTATATCTCACACTGGACTGTCAACATATTCTCCTCAATATACTACTTCATATATATATATATATATATATATATATTTCATATACTCCTTATTGTATATTGTGTGTATTGTATATAATTATTGTGTTGTGTAAGTATGTGTACATTTGATTTGTAAATTGTTTTGTGTAAGTATGTTGTTTATTGTAATTGGTATATGTCTCGTCACTGTCATGATTGCTATGTTGCTCGGAACTGCACACAAGAATTTCACCTACTGTTGCACTTGTGTACATGGTAGTGTGACAATAAAGTGATTTGATTTTGATTTGATTTGAACTACTCCTTTAAAAGTGTTTTAAATACAGATAAACTGACTCTTTCTCTACAGCCACCCATCAGTACCCCTCGCCGCTCAGACTCTACCATTTCGGTTCGTTCCCTGCATTCTGAGTCCAACATATCGCTGCGCTCCACCTTTTCCCTGCACGAGGAAGAGGAAGACACAGTGAGTGTCAGCTGTCATCTGTTTCCTATTCCAATGCTTATCTGATATAGTGAAGCAAAGGAATAATAGATACAGCACCTGTGCCAAGCAGGAGCTTGACATTATTTTCTCTCCGTCTCTCTCTGTCCCGCCCTCTCTCTCTTCCTGTCCAGGAGCCGCAGGTGTTTGCGGAGCAGCCCTCCATTAAGCTTTGTTGCCAGCTGTGCTGTAGTGTGTTTAAGGACCCCGTGATCACCACCTGCGGAGTGAGTCAGCCAGCCGTCCCCTTACTTTTCCCTCAGGATAGGGTTGTCTGTCATGATCTGGTTGCTGGCCATGTATTGATTTCCCGTCAGCTTGGGCCGTGAACATGCGCCTCATTGACCCATTTCCTAGGGCACTTTCAGGATGTTGACCACAAAAGTACAAGTGTCTGTTGAGAGATGAATTACATTTAAAATAGCTGAGTGAATAAAAATGTTAGTCAGTGTTTATTCTCTCCTTCTCACTCACTGCTCTCTTCCTCTGTCACCTCAGCACACATTCTGCAGGCGCTGTGCCTTGACCTCAGGTAAGGATATGAGTTCTTAATCTAAACATTTGTCTTTCACCTTTCCTATGCCTATTTGCACCAATAGCAAGGAAGTATTGGTTACTCTTTCAGTTCCTCTTTATGCTGAATCTTTATAGCTGAAGTGTGTAATTTATTCACTGTTAAAATATTATCTCATATCCTAGTTTAACATGCAGAAACAACTACAATGTGAGTTGATTTCCCCATAAAGTGTCAACTTTGTTCCTCTGTGGTGCTTCCAAATCATCATTTCTCCATTTGAGCATCCTGACCAGCCAGGCAAACCAACAATGGATCAATCAGTGGTGTGAGTTTGGGGTGGGAATATCTGTTTGTTCAGCCAATGGCAGCTGGGGGAGTGTTTGAAGAAAAATTAGCTCTGCCAAAATTACACACTTCAGCTCTGATCTCACACTCTTTCAATGGTATAGTATGTTTAGTTTTTTTGTTGAAAATATATTTGTGTTTTTCTATAGAGAAGTGCCCAGTGGATAACTCCAAGCTCACAGTGGTAGTGAATAACATAGCGGTTGCTGAGCAGATTGGTGAGCTCTTCATCCACTGCAAGTACGGCTGTCGGCCAGCTGCCTCGGGCAAGCCTGGTGCCTTTGAGGTCGACCCACTTGGCTGTCCTTTCACTATCAAGCTCAGCAGCAGGAAGTGAGAACACATTTTCATGGTCTTTCGCAATATGGACATTTGTTTTCTATTGTTTACAGATTCCCTTGCGACATACACATGAGTTATAATACAAATAGAAGTAATGTCTCTGGATTGTGTGTGTTTTGTCTGTGGCAGAGATCATGAAGTAAGCTGTGACTACAGACCTGTTCGCTGCCCGAACAACCCCAACTGCCCTCCATTGCTCACCATGAATCTGGAGGCCCATCTGAAAGAGTGCGAACACATTAAGTGCCCTCATTCCAAATACGGGTATGGACGTTTTGAAAAGCCAACATTCCTTCCCTTTCAGTTCTAAAGACATTATAGATAAAAAGTGAATAAAAGCTTGAATTAGTCTGTGCTGACTTTTTGCAGTTGTACCTTCATTGGGAATCAGGACACATATGAGACGCATCTGGAGGTGTGTAAGTTTGAGGGCCTGAAAGAGTTTCTGCAACAGACAGATGACCGATTCCACGAGATGCAGGTGACACTGGCACAGAAGGACCAGGACATCTCGTTCCTGCGCTCCATGCTAGGAAAACTCTCTGAGAAACTGGACCAGCTGGAGAAGAATTTGGAACTAAAGTTTGGTGAGTAAACAAAGCTGACTCGCTGACTTTCTATTCTGTGTAGAAAATGTAGGTTTTATGTATTTCTTATGGAAAGTTTGGAATTTTTGGCCAGGGCATTTTGAAGGGCTCATCCCTTTTTTAATAATAGCCAAAAGCCTTCAGTTTGCATCACAGCTGTTGTTGTAGTTGGAAGCAGGTGATATTATTCTCATTCTAGAGAGCATTTAATTGGACAGAAATGTGGAAACACTGTTAAGTGCAAGCAAGATGTGTCCTAAATATTTTTATGTTTTTCCGGAAGAGAAAAAAATTATTTTAAATGCATTTATGTGTTCATTTTGTTCACCCTTTAGGACTATGCTAGCATAAAAGATGACCTTAAAGCTAATAGGCATGGACCTTATAAAAGCTGTTTTATTCTACATGTGTCAGGGGTGCCCTCATGGGTCTGCCATGTTGGGATCACATGACCAGTTAAATAATACTTGCTTAATCTCAGTTACCGGCTTGTTATTGGACACTTTCAATTTTGGATTTAATTAATCATGGCTGATCGTGAATAGTGAATTTTTACATTAACATCTGTAACTGAAAACTATTGATTTTGAATAATGCTGCATCCTCACCATTAGGTGTCACTGTCCAAGATGACGCGAACAAAAAGGAGTGCACCTTTAAATGTTTACTGTTTTAGTCTGGGTTTTTTTTTAAAGCCAAAAGATGCATAGCTTCTTGCATTTTATTGAATGTCATCATTTTCTTTTCTCGTGCAGATGTGCTGGATGAGAATCAGAGCAAGCTCAGTGAAGATATGATGGAGTTCCGAAGAGATGCTTCCATGCTGAATGTTGATATCTTTCCTCTTTGTTTTTCGTTTAATGAGATCAATGTATCGTTGTGGTTTTGCTGTGTTAAGAGCTCACTAACCCATCTTTCCTTTTCAGGATGAACTGTCCCACATTAATGCCAGGCTCAATATGGGTATACTGGGCTGTGAGTATCTTGTACTGGTTTTTACTTTTGATTTTTTTCTGCAAGTTATGGATTAGGTCATCATCTGACTATATAAAATATGCTTTGCAGCCTACGACCCTCAACAGATCTTCAAATGCAAGGGTACCTTTGTGGGCCACCAGGGTCCTGTGTGGTGTCTGTGTGTGTATTCCACTGGTGATCTTCTCTTTAGTGGATCGTCAGATAAGACCATTAAGGTAACTCCACCTGCCATCATCATTCAGTGTGTATTTTTCCTTGATCACATCTAGATAAATCTTCTGTATACCTGTGCTCTCTACAGGTTTGGGACACATGCACCACATACAAGTGTCAGAAGACCCTAGAGGGCCATGATGGCATTGTATTGGCACTGTGCATTCAGGGGTAAGCGTGGAGATTTAGTCCTTTGAGGATAGGAGGATCTTAATTGATAACTTCCTAAAGCTCATGCCCTTTTCTTCTTTTCTCTCTCTCTCTCTCTCTCTCTCTCTCTCGCTCTCTCTCTCTCTCTCTCTTTTGCAGGAACAAGCTATACAGCGGCTCAGCTGACTGCACAATTATTGTAAGTGTTATTAAGCCATATGGTACGATATGGTTTGAATATAGCCACAACTAAAGGATGTCATTAGCAACCCCTTTAGACTTAAATATTTATTTTATAATTACATTAATAAAAGGAGTCTATCTGAACATGGCATACATCTGTATGCTCTCACTCCCTCAGGTTTGGGATATCCAGACTCTGCAGAAAGTGAACACAATCCGGGCGCATGACAACCCCGTGTGCACTCTGGTGTCCTCACACAACATGCTCTTCAGCGGCTCTCTCAAAGCCATTAAGGTCAGTTGGCCGTCTGTTTGAGAGAAGATGTGCATGTCTGCAGAGACCAGCCCAATCAAGCAGCTAATATTGAGCTTTATTCTGTTCCATTTACTAATATGATTTGTGTGCACAACATGTTTTTGTGTCTGTGTGCGCTGTTTTCTTATGTAAACATGCGATAGAGGGACGTGACGTAACTAAAGCTTGGCTATTAAAAAAAAAGGACAAGCCTATCAAATTGTCCAGCCTAAGCTTCCTGTTTCAGTAGGAAATGCTATAACACAGTAAAGAAAACTGCACTTGTCAAGCTTATTCACTGGGTCTTTAAAGTGATGTGGATTGGTGCTTTGGCAGTAGAGAAGAGCACAGACTCGAGCTGCTGAGGCATGCACGAGTAGAGCAGAATTAGATCCACTCAGTTCTGAGAGCTAATCTGAAGGGTACACGCTCTGCTCATATCACCATGGTGATATGTGGTAGGAAGGAGGGAGTGGAGGCTTAAGTGTCGAATGATCTCATCTCCTTGGGACTTTCCAGTTTACCAATTATGGATGTTCTTGAAATGGAGCATTGCTCTCTCTCTCTCTCTCTCTCTCTCTCTCTCTCTCTCTCTCTCTCTCTCGCTCTCTCTGTTTAGGTGTGGGATATTGTTGGCACAGAGCTGAAGCT
Organism: Xyrauchen texanus; assembly: GCF_025860055.1. NCBI lineage: Eukaryota > Metazoa > Chordata > Actinopteri > Cypriniformes > Catostomidae > Xyrauchen > Xyrauchen texanus. The sequence continues at coordinate 22,388,192 of NC_068283.1, read as the reverse complement.
AAAGAAGGAATTGACTGGCTTGAATCACTGGGTTCGTGCTCTGGTTGCTTCTCAGAATCACCTTTACAGCGGATCCTATCAAACCATAAAGGTCAGAACAGATAGAAATGTTTAAATTCAATTAGCTCTTTTCGTTGCTCCTAGGAATTATAATTCTCATTGTTTACTTAACCTCATCTTGTCCCAAACCCATATAACATTTTTCTTCTGTGGAACTCAAAAGGAAGTGTTCACTTTCATTGCATTTTTTCCCACACTGAGAAAATTAGTGGTGAACGTGGCGTCTCCTTTTGTTTTCCACTGAAGTAAAAGTCATACGGGATTGGTACAACATGAGGTTGAGAAAATGATGTCTGAATTTTCATTTTTGGGGTGAACTATTCCTTTAAGAAACACCTGATTTCACCGCAAAGGAACACACATGCATACACACGGTTATTGAGTAATATGATGGTCAGTATACATATACTTCTTTTACAGGAACATCATAGTCTCAGACGAGAAACTGTTCTCATGAATTTCTACAATGTTGTTCAGTCTAACAGGTGAAAAAAAAGAGCAGCTTGGAGTTGTCTTTTGTTGAACCAGATAAGATAAAACCAAGCTGCTTGTCATTTCAAGTTGTCTAATTAACTCCAGGGACAGCAAGCAGGAAGCAGTATACAGCACCGTTCTCAGTGCTTTCATCAGCAAATACTCTGTAAGAGAAAGAATGATCACAGAGGGAGAGGGTGAAAAAGCAGGGTCAGTCACACAGTTTATATTTTACTGCTTTTTTCTTTTTTTTTTGGTGCATTCCAGAGCTTAATGTTTGGTAGGGGCTATAGCCTGGCTCTCTGATTGGTGCAGCCCACAAACACTCCACCATCACCATAACGAAGAGATAACTGTCCTTCTTTAAGCTGTGTGGCTGTAGAGTTTCTCCATGACTAATAGAGTATCGGTCTGGATCTGTAACAAATAAAACAGTTAAACATATTCTTTACATGTCTCATGCAGAATGTGCACACTATCAATTCTGAACAAGAGCAAAGTTTAATATGGATTTAAGTACAATTGTGTCTGTTCACCCTTCCCCCTCAGATCTGGGACATCCGTTCTCTGGAGTGTGTCCATGTGCTCCAGACCTCAGGAGGCAGTGTGTACTCCATTGCTGTCACCAACCATCATATAGTTTGTGGCACCTATGAAAACCTAATTCATGTAAGTGCTATTGAGCTGTTTCCATGGTCATCGAAAATCTGAGAATATCATGGAATTCTTAAATTGTTATTTCCAGGGTTGGAGAAGTAATGGAAATTATTGAAGGGGTCATAATATGCCTTTTTGTTTTATTTTAATATGCTCCTTTAGGTTCACTTATTAGTTAAGTTTTTTTGAAAACGTGATCATTTTCCACCTTCATTCTGAACCTTTGTCAGAAACACTCTGTTTTGGTGCTGCTTCTCCTTTAAGACTTGACAATAAATGTCCACTATTATGATTGTCTCTCTGTCCTTCACTGACCTGCTCTCTACTTGCCATCTGGCTGGTCACCACTACTGGGTGGGGCTACTGAGGTGATAAGGTAAAGTAGGCTTTGATGTGTTGTTGTGGAGGTGGTCAGATGCAAATATCTTACACAGTGTGACCACAATGTGGAGGAAGTTGAGAATGAGTCATTTTGGCAGCATGGTTTCAACAAATGCTTTTTTTGCAGTGAGGAGGAAGTTTTGAGTTCTGAAACTTCAAAGTTTTTTTGAAAACAAGTAATGATAATATTTCAAAGTAATGTTTTTTTACATAGATGTAACAAGACATCAAATGATTATTCATTATTATTATTATTTCATTATTTCAAATGATTGGTACATACAGAAGTCAGAAGTTTACATACACCTTTAAACATACATTTAAACTCGTTTTTTTACTATTCCTGGCATTTAATTGTAGAAAACATTCCCTGTCTTAGGTCAGTTCGGATCACTACTTTATTTTAAGTATGTAAAATGTCAGAATAATAGTAGAGAGAATGATTTTCAGCTTTTATTTCTTTCATCACATTCCCAGTGGGTCAGAAGTTTACACACATTGTTAAACTTGGGTCAAACATTTTGGGTAGCCTTCCACAAGCTTCTCACAATAAGTGGCCCATTGCCCCAGACAGAACTGGTGTAACTGAGTCAGGTTTGTAGACCTCCTTGCTTACACACGCTTCAATACCTTTATTTTGTTTTCCTTAAGCCATTTTGCCACAACTTTGGAGGTATGCTTGGGGTCATTGTCCATTTGGAAGGCCCATTTGCGACAAGCTTTAACTTCCTGGCTGATGTCTTGAGATGTTGTTCAATATATCCATTTAATTTTCCTTCCTCATGATGCTATCTATTTTGTGAAGTGCACTAGTCCCTCCTGCAAGCAAAACACCCCCACAACATGATGCTGCCACCCCCATGCTTCATGGTTGGGATGGTGTTCTTCGGCTTGCAAGTCTCACAAAAGTTTTTCTCCAAAAATAACAATGGTCATTATGACCAAAAAGTTACATTTTTGTTTCATCAGACCAGTGGAAATGTATCCAAAAAGGAAGATCTTTGCCCCCATGTGCACTTGCAAACTGTAGTCTGACTTTTTTATGGTGGTTTTGGAGCATTTCAGGTTATGTCGTTATAGTTATATAAAGACCCAACATTTCCGTTGCTGTTGTTGTTTGATTGATTTGCACTTTTCGCACCAAACTTTGTTAATCTCTAGGAGAACGAATACATCTCCTTCCTGATCAGATGGCATGCGTGGTCCCATGGTGTTAATACTTGCGTGCTATTGTTTGTACAGATGAACGTGGTACCTTCAGTCATTTGGAAATTGCTCCCAAAGGTTAACCAGACTTGTGGGGGTCCACAGTGTTTTTTCTGATGTCTTGGCTGATTTATTTTGATTTTACAATGATGTCAAGCAAAGAGACAGAGTTTGAAGGTAGGCCTTAAAATTCATCCACAGGGACACCTCCTATCAGAAGCTAATTGTCTTAAGGCTTGACATAATTTACTGGAATTTTCCAAGCTGCTTCAAGGCACATTTAACTTAAGTGTATATAAACTTCTGACCCACTGGAATTGTGATATAATCAATGAAATGTGAACAAATCTGTCTGTAAACAATAACTGGAAAAAATGCTTGTGTCTGGACAAAGTTGATGTCCTAAATGACTTGCCAAAACTATAGTTTGCTAAAATTAAATCTGTGGAGTAGTTTAAAAAAATTAGTTTTAACGTCTGCAACCTAAGTGTATGTAAACTTCTGACTTCAACTCTATATTACATACAAATCTAAATTTGCCCCAGCACAATAAAAGGATTTTATTTCAAATCCTTTTCCAGTAATTATGAAAAAGTCATGGGAAATTCATTGAAATTCAGTGGTCAAAAGGAGTGGTCTTATACATAGAGGTCTCATTTCTTAACTGACTTTTCTATTTTTCTTTGCACTATTATCTAGGTTTGGGACATTGAGTCTAAAGAGCAGGTGCGGACGCTGACAGGTCATGTGGGCACAGTGTACGCCCTGGCTGTCATCTCCACCCCAGATCAGACCAAAGTGTTCAGTGCCTCTTATGATCGTTCTCTCAGGGTAAGGGCAAAGCATAGGCCTGGGTGTGGAAAGTGACATGGGGTTATTTCTCTTTGTGATCTGATTGATTTTACCTGTGCAGGTGTGGAGCATGGACAACATGATCTGTACCCAGACTCTGCTGCGTCACCAGGGCAGCGTGACTGCGCTCGCCGTGTCCAGGGGAAGACTTTTCTCTGGGGCTGTAGACAGCACAGTGAAGGTCAGATGTTCTTAAATCACTAATTTTATCTATCTTGTTGTCTATCAGATCTCTAACAATGTATTCTCTGTCTCTCAGGTGTGGACGTGCTAAACTCTTCAGATAATCAGCATTAGTTGATTGAGATGCATATACTTATGTATAAAAAGAGTATGAATAATAATGTGATTTTATCAGTTTCAAGAGAATTTTTGCAAAATACATTAGACCAGACAGGTTTTTCTACCCAACAATCATCTCATCATTTTGGATGTGGGCATCTACTCCATGGGAAGTTTTACTACACCGCCAAGTGTAGACAAGAATGATGTGTGCGTGCTGGATACAGCTTCAAGGTGCCGTTTGATTTCCATACCATTACTGTGGAACTTTATACTGGACACCTCTTGTGAGCATGGAGAACCATACCATTGGAAAACACTCTGCATATGTCATAAATATGGCAACAATGTATTTTATGTATGTAAATAAGATCATTTCCTATTAACTTGGAGAGTAATTTCAAGTATTATTATTATTTTATTTTGATCTGGATAGACTGTAAGACTTAAAATCCACAAATGAAACCCATGCAGTCCAAGATCATGTTTCTGCAGACCTCTGCAATGTTTTTGCATTGCTGCTCTCAGCGGTGACTTTTGAACTCTGACCTTTGTGGGTTACAGTCTCACGACTGAGTGAGTGCCTAAGTTTCAGTATGATGCCAATGGGGATGCAAGGATACTTTTCTACAGAGCTATCACACTGCTTGTGCAGGAAGCGTCGTCCCAGGGCTGAATGGAGACCTACACTAAACCAACTTGGGCCTACAACAGCAGTGCATTATTTTGAAGAACACGGTGCCCATGGTTTTAGTTAAGATTTGACTGTGCCAACTGAGCAACTGCTCAGCTATTTTATAACTGCCTGTTGATCTATGTGAAACCTTTGTATGATGGTGTAATTACTTGCTCATTCATCATGCTTTTGTGCTAGGCTACATGGAGGAATAATTGAGGTGAGTGCAGTGGCTTTGAAAGGGAATAATGTGTTGTATGTTCAGTGTTGTGTTACATGGTTGGGTCCTCTCTCAAGCTCAATGGGACCAACTCAAAAGTTTCATAAAGGCTACATATACAGCTGCTACTTTGGATATCATGGATGCCTTTAGGTGTCGTGGGGCTACCAGATTCAGCTTTCAGCCAGAGTTGTTCCTTCTCTTTGTACATTTTGAGTCAGCATTAAGACTTGTGCCTGAGAGAGGACATGAGATTGAGATGTTCAGTGCAAATATGAAAACAGTTGCTTGTATAAACCACATAAACCGGAGTTTACTATTAAAGCAGTATCAATTTGTATTACTTGTATTAGGTGAATTGCATCTACTTTTATACTCAATTGCTGTCTTACTGGGATAGTTCAGTCCAAAATAAAAATCATCATTAACTCACCATTTTGTTTTTAAATCCATATTACACTCAGAATGTTAGCCTCAGTCACCATCAACTTTCATTACAACTTTTTCATGCAAAAAAAAGTGAATGGTGAATGAGGCTAATATTCTGCCTAACATCACCTTTTGTGTTTCACGTCAAGAAAGGCATGTGTCTTTGGGAAAAAAGAGGGTGAGTAAATGACAATTTTCCATTTTGGGTGAACTATCCCTGAAGTCTTTTTTAATGTGGCATCGACTCCCTCTAGTGTTCTTACATTTTCGAGTTCTCAGTGAAAGAAAAATTTGCGAGCAACTCTTTGGTACCAGTAGTAATCAGATGCATTGCATTGTGTTGAGCTATTTCCAACTTGGGCTGATGGTCTTCAGTAATTGGACTGCTACAAGAGTGTTAATATATAATGTTTATTTAGAGCAGGTGGCTGTTGATGCAGTCACTGCAAGCACACCACTGTTCCCAATGCCAGTCACAGCAGGTATCATACAAGTCAGTGGTAGAACATCAACACAATATACAGCCTGCACACACTGAGCAGTGCAGTTTTTTTTAAAAATATATATATATATCTCTGCGAATAGGATGGAAAACGTCTTTCATTATTAAATAACATCTTGCACCAACAATAAGTTTGACTTCAGTGTGTTCAGAATTTCATAATTTTGTATCCTGTTTTTCTTCTTTAGGTATTAAAAAAGGAGCAATAGGCATGATAAAGCATTCATAAAAGCTATTCCCACGCCAGACATCTGTGCTGTGTCCACAGAGCAGACCACAACAAAAACTAAAATATTCATGAACATCTGGTGGACAAAACTGAGAGAACATATATCATCTACACATCATTTAAACATGAAAGACTTCACGACAAAATGAAACCAACTCAAGCAAGGCACATACATGTTTTAAAAAAACGTAACATTGTTATACAACTTATTTCATCTTAAGACATGGCAGTCCAAAAACGTATCACAAAAAGCTATCTTAAAAAAGAAAACGAGTTCTAAAAAAAATGACCATTTACAATTCAAAACACTTAGAGCCAAGAAGACACTTTAAACTCTATCTCAAATATTTGCGGTTTCATCAACAAGCCCTCTTGATGCTGCATCATTAAATACTTGTTGAAAACAACTATACTATTATCGGTTCATAACTTAAATATTACAAATATTTTTTATGAGATCAGGAGAAGGGACTAAGCATTTATGGATTACTACTGCAAGTGTGTAGAGCATTGTGGGATGTACACTTTACCTTTGGGGTCTTTTTCTATTCTAATTTTGCAACCTTTTCAGGACCATCATCATTTGGCTACTGTGACAATTCTAATAATGAGCAGGTAGATTGTCATGGCAACATTGCAGATGGTTAGAGTAAAGAAAGGACTGCGAGTTTGCTGGCAATGAGATGATGACATTCAGAGGCTTTCAAGAGATTTACTTTGACCAGTGCCTTCATAACAGCAAACTGCCCTGCCAGTTACAGAAAATGGGATTACATGTCCACAGAGACCAAACTTGAATGTATTCTGACTGTAAATGCATCCTTCATCCTACCCTCGATATGCTCATCTAAAGCCATTTAATGTGATTCTCTGAATTTATTTAACCCAGATACTGTAATGGTTTTTAGAATGTATAGTTTAAATAATGCATAACCTGCCTAAGTTTAATTGCATCTCAGTCTAAGACTAGATTTCTAGCTTTGGTCATAAAGGAAAAGTCTGTCTGGACAATATTGGAGGATGCAGCACTTAGCAGGCACACCATGGTACATTCTCACCCTTAAACAGCCACTGAGCAATGTGCTGACATTAGACTGCATTCAGGTTTTCAATGGATACATATCCATTTGCAGATGGAAATTGTTCATCCAACCTTCAAACACATCTGCACTGCAAACTTCCACAAAATACTTTTTGTAAAAAAAAATTCCTATTTTTAAATTCCTATCCATGCACTCACATTTACAACTTCCTCATTTTGTGCTTCCTCTAACGTTCAACCTTCTCAGCCCTCAATCATTAGACCCCCTCAACTGAAGAAGGCTCCCATTGTGCTAACCTGTGCCTCTGAGGTCACTCATGAAGTAAAAGCCAACACAATGGCTGTGTCCAAAACTAAAAGCAGCTGCCTTAGTGCTTTGCTGCCAAGTCAGTCAATGACTTCACTGTAGCATTTTGTGTATGAAGGCACCTCATGAGGTCAATGGTTTCAGACCGAATTCCAAGGCACCATATATCATGTCTAATTACCTAAATCAAATTCAAGTGAACTTTAGAAATAACCAAGCAAATATTTTGTTAGTACAATGCTTATTTCTAATAAGAAACTAAGATGGACATTATTTTTTTAAAATTGACTTAATTCAACCGCTCCTTTAGATGCCATTTTTATCCTTTGTCTGAAATACACACACAAGGTTGTGCAATATCACATGCAGATGGGGACACATCTATTCTGCCTTCAAAAACCGGGTTACTAAACAAGCCTCTTAGTAGACAGGATGTTAACTACGCAAACATTGGATATGGATTTGTCTTGTTGCCTTCCTACCTCCAAGTACTGCCAGCAAAGCAAGCATTTTTAAACTTTCGGACACAGCCTGTGTATCACCTTGCAAATGGTTGAGGTATGGAGGTGTTGAAGGATGAGGTCATTACTCCTTGCCCAATCAGAGCACACCTCACTGGCTTAAAGCAATGCCTAACACATGGACACGGGGCCTGTCTTGCCTTGATTGTGTGTTTGCTTGTGTGTTAGCAGCACTGAAGTCACCTCTCATGTAAGGCACACAGGACTGCGCAAGTCAAGGGCAGGAATAGAGAGAGAGGGAAGGGGAAAGCTGTGTAGGAATGTATGAGTTCACACAGGCAGAGAGAGTATGGAAAAGTAAAGGCTCACACAGCAGTACAGAGCAGGGGGGTCAAACAGCCACTTAAGTCACTACATTCAACACAGCCCACAACACTCATCTGCAGAGCACAGTCAAACATACAGATGTTTAAGCCATCTGTATGTATTTTACTCCATTATTATCATAGAAAAATTCACATATCTGTCATCAGTTTATATTTTTCTTAATGTCTCAACACTGTACCATTTAACATGAAATAAAAACAAAATATTTATTTTTATATATTTATATATATAACTGTACTAATGCATGACTCTCACTATGAGATTTTCTATTTATAGATACAAACTTTCTTCATGCTTACAATGTACACATACCATACTATTATTTAATATACAGTAATAATTGTTTTCATATTATTTTACTAGTCATTGCTCATGGTAGATTGATATATTCCAAGGACTCTGAATAGAAAAGAACAAAGAGTTGAGTTTCTTTGTATTAAAACCCAACCTCTGCCTCTTCACCCTCTGCTCTGTCTTGGATGTCTAAAGCCCTGGATGGTCTTCTGCCCATCCTGAGGTACATCAGCTCAGGGTTTGTGCACACCAACTTGGGGGAAGAGAGGAGAGATGGGTGTTTCATGACAATGGGAAAGAAGTGGGGGAAAAAGGGAGGTGAAAGGAGCAAGGCATGAGCATTAGGAGGAGTAGATGGGTGGGTGTGTGGTTGGTCATTGTGCCCTTGTGCTCTCCCAGGGCCCTGAGGTTGTGCCACAGAGACACAGGCTGTGCTCTTCACTCCAGCATGGCATCCAACTGATTTGCCAGGTCATCGAACATGCTGCCGATGTCATCTAGGATGCTCACTGTGCTCTTGTTTTCAGCCATTGAACTGTAAATTATAAGCACACACCCAAATATAAAACAAACTTGTAAACAGTGGTTATAGGGCCAATCACACACATCTCATGAACATTGTATTGCTAAGTAGATTCATTTTGTCAAAGCAACACAAGTGGTGAATTTAGGCAAGGTAGTTCAAAGGCGGTAAGTAAATTTGCCATTGTTTATAACTTTATAACTTTTGGTCAATAGGAGGTGCTGTAACCAAATGGCCAGTAAGTGGCACTGTCACTTATTATTTATTATTGCAACGATATATACAAAGTTTTTAGTCTAAACAAGCGTTCCCAAAATACAGCCTCTTTTCCAGTTTGGCATCTTCATGTTCAAGTTTGTTAACATGCAACAAACAAAAAGATTAAAAAAACAAATTACTCAAGTTTGAGGGGCTTGGCCTGAAGGTGATCTATTTTTCTTGTAACCTTAGAATAGCGAACCTGATAAAACTGATAAACATAGAATTCCACAAGCTCCCAGGAATATAAACAGAGAAGCAGCATGACTTTAGGCCAAGCTGTTCAAAAGTTATAATATTTTTTGCGGATAAACATGGCCTATATTAGCCTTTCACCGACATGTTTACTGATATGTGCAGATTTGAAAACTTTTTTTCAGAACATATAATGCAGAAAACAAAGCTTAAATTGGTGTCATAATGTAGTTTGTCCAGCAGTGTGCGCTCCGACTCCATTGTTTACAGAGCTGACGGTGGTTCTGCAGACAGGGCGGTGTTAGGGGTGTATTCTCGGTAAGTTGCTTACTAGTTTGTGAAATACATACTAGAAAGTTAATAAACAATGACCCTTTTCAATATAACTAATATAATGTTAACACTGTCCCTGACAACCATGTCACTCATGACTGTTTGCTGTTAGCCAGCTATTGTTTTCATTGCAGTCAGTAGTAGAAGTTAATCATCAGTGCATCTTTTTGCAGCTCAGCAGACAACGGTGCAGTGCTGAATTGTGTCTGTTGAGTGTTGATTTCACGCTGTGTTGTTACCTAGTTGGTGAGACGCAATGCTGGAATGTAAATAAAGCCCATCTTTTACTCTCCGTGACAATGAGCTTATAGCTAACTAGCTAACCACGTAGCTACTTTCATAGCTTGCCAACTGAGTGTAAGCTAATGTATAAACATGTATTCACCAAACTGTTTTGTTCAGGATTCACAGTTTGGTGCCCCTTCAACCGAACAGTTCCATTCATTGCATTTACAAAATGCGATATTTAAAAGTCTGGTTTCCCAACATTGAAAGTTTCCCCTGAACATGTATAGCAGAATATGGTGTAACACCGCTGCCGCTATTTATATCTTGACTCGGCAGGTGTAAATACTTTTTGTTTAAAAACCTGCCCCTAATTGACTGGCAGTATTAAAAATAGTCAGCATCTGACTGATACTTAACAGTAATACTGATGCTTATTTAGCTATTTATTTTATTTGAATTCATTCTTTATCTAAATGGTCAGCATTTGACTGATACTAAACAGTACTGATGTTTATTTATCAATTTATATATATTAATTCTTTATTTTAATGGTCACCATTTGACTGATACTAAGCTGTACTGTTTAGTTACCTTGATTTGTATTTATTCTTTATTTTAATGGTCAGTATTTGACTGATACTAAACAATACTGATGTTTATTTAGCTATTTATTAGATTTGTATTTATTCTTTATTTTAATGGTCAGCATTTGACTAACACTAAACAATACTGATGTTTATTTAGCTATTTATTTTATTTTTATGGTCAGCATTTGACTGATACTAAACAGTACTGATGTTTATTTAGCTATTTATTGTATATATATTTATTCTTTATTTTTATGGTCAGCATTTGACTAATACTAAACAGTACTGATGTTTATTTAGTTATTTATTTTAATGGTCAGCATTTGACTAATACTAAACAGTACTGATGTTTATTTAGCTATTTATTTTATTTGTATTTACTCTTTATTTTAATGGTCAGCATTTGACTAATACTAAACAGTACTGATGTTTATTTAGCTATTCATTGTATTTTTATTTATTCTTCTATTTCTAAGTGTTATTTTCTAGAATTTGTTGACAATGTATAATAATAATGTCAAATATTATTTGATAAAAATATTTGTTTAAGAAAGCAGCCTTCTGAGTACCTTTGCATAGTCATAGTGCAACATCGGTGAACAATCCACATAGAAAAGGTCTGTTTTCATTCCAGCTCAAAAATTAACTATATCAGTAATCTGTGAATTTTCCCCCTCTAAAACCGGTATCGGTCTAAACAATTCCTTATCGTCGGGTTCTAATTGAAAGCTAATAAACCCAAAATTGCCACCAGTAATGATCCACAATCAATGTACCAAATTTCACAACTTTTTACCATATGGTTTAAGGGACTACCATAGACAAAGTAAAAGTGAAATGGTAGAATAAAACAGATGAAACCTTCTGTGCTAAATGACAACACCTTTGCTTCTGTAATAACAATAGTTGTGGTCTCAAGATTCATCACTTGTTTTGAAGGACTTGCAACTTAAACAATATTAAAATCCTTTTGATTCCACACCACTATACTTTGTCACTGAGAATATTTTATTTATAGGCTTGTGACACTCACTCTTTATGCCCATCCTCCTTGATCTTCTCCTCAACTGCCAGCAGGGCTGCAGCCAGTGAGGCATTGGTCTCCTCTATCTTCTGGTGCACTGCATCTGCTGTCACTATGCCTGCCATAAACCCTGATCCAGCTGCACTGTCAATAGACACCCCACTGATTGAGGAGCGAGGGGGCTTCACAGGTGGGGGTGTGGGGATAGGGGTTGGGGGGCCTGGTGTCAGAGGAGTTTGGGGTGTCTGCGGTGTCTGTGGGGTGTGTGGACTCTGAGGTGTGAGAGGGGTCTGGGCACTCAGGGCTGGTGGGGTTGTAGCCTTGGCAGGGTTGTTGGTCTGGGAAGAAGCTGTACTGGCCACTCTGGTGACAATCTGTTTGGCTGGAGAGGGTGTGGGAGTGGGGTTAGGTGTCGCATTCAAAGACTGCAGAACAGTTTTGGATGGTTTAGGAGCCGTGGGAGGAGGTGTAGGTTTCGGTGAGACCAGAGGAGGTACTTTCTTTCCTTCAACTGTAAATAGAGGAGAAAAGAGATAGGGAGAGGGATGGGAAGAGAGACTGACTGAACGGACTTTGATCGAAGTTCAAGGAGCTATGAGACTTTAAGGGATACTCACATAATTGTGTAAAGACAGGGCAAGAGAAAGGGCCGCACTGTGTAGTACCTGGGCTGCCAGGTGCCCCGGCTGGTCCAGGAAAAGGGTCTTTCTTAGTCATGACAGCCGGAGGTCCTTGTTTCTTCATGTGCTGAGCCAGAACAGGTTTGGGTGACACCGGGGGTTTGACAGGCTTACGAGTGGGTGACTCAGTAGTTTGGCCCTCCAGGTCTGCACTGTCCCGACGGGGCGAGTTCTCAGGAATTTCCTGTGGCCTGGGCTGCTCTGAAACGGTCACCTCTGATGCAGGGCGCCTTTTAATAGTGCCAGTTCCATTCTCATAAGGTACAGGCATCTGCCTGTCCTGAAGTTCTTCTGCATCTTTGTCCTTGCTCTTGGGGCGTCGCTTAACCGTATTTGACTCTGTGAGGTGGAACCTGGTTCCATTGGGTTGCTGCTTGGTACTCTGGACCCTCCTTTTAAGTGTGGCATCCACACGTGAAAGCTTCTCCGGTGGTAGAGAGTACGGCATGTCTGCACCCTCCTCAGCCTCATCCTTGCCATGCCTGGGTCTTTGTTTGATGGTGAGGTTTCCATCCTCAGCAAACGGAAGATTCTCTGCAGAGCTTCCACTGGAGCTTGGTTGTGGTTCATTGAACTGTTTATCCTGGACAGGCTCTGACCCAGGCTTCGGTTCTCGCTTAGCAGCTGCTACCAACTCAGTGACTGGCCCACTAATGGTCCTGCGACGGTTAACTACTTCTCCATCCATTCCAATGGCATCACGCTGCTTTACTCCTGCAGGACCCACCTGCAAAGAAAATGGTAGGTTTGAAAAAGCACTACAAAATCATACTAAAATATACTATATAATCCATCAACGAAAGGCACTATCATCTTACCTGCAGATAGTGACAAACAGATTTCTGCAGAGACAGACCCTTGGCACCCCCTCCAATGGAGGACATTTCCAGCATGGCTGCAATGCTCTTCACACTACCTGCACTGCACGTATCTACAATGCCACCCAGGTCACTAGCACGCCTTAGTGGTTGGTAGGGGACCTCCAGTAAGGGTCCACTGCTTGTCTCCTTGTGCATTTCTGCTAGATTACTGCTGGAGCTTGAGATGGCCGAACTGGAGCGTTTGGGTGGAGGCGGAGGAGGACCCTTCTTCTTCTGCCTGAGTGCAAAGGACTGACTTCGGTTGACGTTCTTGTCTGCCTGCCCTTTCATTGAGTTGCTGCGGCCCACCCGGTGCTGCACTGTGGCATACTTTCCTCCTGAATCTGATATGTTTAGCTCGTCGTGCTCCTGCTCACCATCAGACACAGCAAAGCGATTCAGGCTGTTTGCACGTTTCTTAGGCAGTCCATGCTCATCACAAGGTTCGTTGCTTTCTGGTGGCAGGCACAGAAGTGGCACTGAGACGGTAGGTCCTGGAGGTGTAGCCTCCACGGTTTCCACAGACTGGGCAGCTGGGTGAGGATGGGACCTGTGAGTGGGGGATTGGGGGAGAGAATGTGCTGACACAGGCTTTTCTGTCTGCTGGAGCAGCTGAGGGCCAAGTTTTGGCTTACCCTGTGGGGTAGCCATAGTTTGTGAAGTCGGTGGCTTTGTTTTGGTGGGGGTCTGTGGTGGCGTGTAGGGTGGTCCTGCACCTTGGGGATACGACTGGCGGGGTTTATGCTGAGTTGATGATACACTTCTCTGACCTCCCTGGCTGCTTTGACGCATGGTACGTGCTTCCTTCCTGGGTGGTCCACTATGCTCCTCTGAGTCTCGACTCTTATTTATGCTGCTCTCATGAAGACTGCGAGCTCGCTGCTGTGCCCCCGGAGCACTGTTGTTTCTGACCTCTGGGCCATCCTGCAAATCTGCAGGATGAGCAAGAGCAGCCTGTAATTCAACGCTCAGTTCACTATCCTGGAAGGTGCTCATTTTAGGGGACATACACTCCCCACTGTCGTGGGGTGGGCTCTCAATGGCCATCACCTCTTGAACGGCTGGTGGCTTTTTGCGCAATGTGTTGCGACCGTCTGAGGCCTTCTGGATCTCTGCCAGCTTCTTCACTGCCAACATAAGCTTCTTCTGATGTCCTAAGGAAATTTAATAAGAGAGAGTGTAAACCACCATGGCTTACACTTGGTCTTTTATAATGAGTGATTAAAATATTTTTGTTTAAATTATAATTGGTTCAAAATTACTGCCCTACAAAAACTAAATGGAAAACCTACATACTTTGTCAAAATTGAGTTATAACAGAAATAGGGTCTCTAAGACAATGATCTGTCTTGTCATAGATTGGTTTGGCTGACCTATACTCAAATTCATGAAAACAGATTGATCCTATTTTATAATTCTTTATTTTAAACTATATATGCAATTACATCCTTTGATAACATGATGCATTCCAGTCCTTTGTCTCTCTTACCAAGCTTTATAATGCCAATCTCCTGAAGGTCCTCCCACGTGATGTCAGTGATGAAGTCGATGTTCTCATATCCGTTTTGGACCAGAACTTGGTGGTACTGACTCAACCCAATCATGGCTAACCACTCTCCAAGACTCGCCTACGAATTTAATAGAATTAATGATAAATGCATGTCTGGACAGGTCTAAATAAATATGTGTGACTGTGTATTAAACTCACTGGTTTTTTGTCAGGCAGCCACTCATTGACGGTGAGCTTGTTTATTTCTGAGGTTATCTTCTTTCGATGTCCTGGTTTAGTCACTCCAATAGCGGTTAAATCCTGAAAATACATATAGGAGCCCCACTAACTATTAAATCCATAGCCAATCACATTCTAGCTCACAACACCCTCATGCACACAAACACATTCGACCAAGTAGCATAGATTCTGTACATATGAACAGATCATATATACCTAAAAAGATAAATATATACAATCAGACATAAATACACAAAAGAACATATTAAACACTGATAGCAATAAGCTGCAAGATGACAGAAGCTGATGTAAACAAAAAGAAATGGAAAAGGCAAATCAATATCAACAGCAGGTGAGGAAAAGAAGTCTTTTCAGAGTACCCATAAACATAATCTATTTCAAGCATATCCTAATTGAGCATGTCCTCAGTGCCTCCATAGAATTCCTGTTAATTCTGCTTTCAGTAATGACAACACATAAGTCCCATGAAGCCGTTGGCTAAGTATAATTAAAAATGTGTCTATGAGCTTGCTTCCAGGAATTGCTCAAAGATTAATTTCAGGAAATCATTAGCTGTAGACTAAATTTCCCTCTGTAAGTTATTATTAGCAATGTCCATTTATTTTAATAAAAAAAAAAATGTTTTTATTCTTATAAATGTACACACACAGGTCACTCACAACAGCATATCAGAGTGCTGAACTGTGGGTTCTAAAACAGTGGTACTATGTGGGTCTTCAAGTAGGTTAATGTAGATACATACTGTATCCAGACATACTGTATTCCCTTAAAAAACAACAGTACAAAAGTACAAACAAACACAATCACATAATAAATAGGAACAATTTTGACCCACATGAGTCCTGTCATTTACCACAACCATGAAAGTGACAGTGTCTGGGGGGATTCTTTGGGTGAGATTGTTCACCTTGCATTGGACGGGATGGCCAAACAGACTCAAACTCCCATAATGCCGCAGTGGGCCGTGCATATGGCTTTTTGTGCTCCAACTTCATTGCAAGTCATTTCAGTTCAAAACTGACTGACATCTTTATCTCCTAACTTTACTGTGGTTTGGGTAAGTGGGTTACATTTAGGGAAGACGGGAGTGATGTGAACAGTTTAGGGTGGCTTTAGGGCAGTGGTATCAAACTCAATTTCAGCCCGGGCCACTTCAGCATTATATATGCCTTCAAGGGCCGGTTGAAAATCTGATTTGGTAGCAATCATGCAATATCCAATAATTTTGCATATTTTGTGCATTTAAAATGCACATTTGTCAATAAAGCATTTCATTTGAGGTTGGGATGTATATGTAAATTAGAATAATTACAGTAACATCTGTGAGAAAATTAATGCATAATCTGTATAGGGCTAAATAAAAATATTTTGACAAAAGCAACTAAAATGGGTCTCCTCTATAGATGTCTTTCATCAGGCTCCTACTTATTAAAGTACAGTCATCTCTTAGAATTTATGAAAGCAAACAAACCCAGTTTTCTACAATCACACAGCATTATTATAGAGACCAGATTTTACTCAGAAGGAAAACTGATAGCTTGGTTCATAACAATTATGAAAATGATGGGAGAACAGTAAAGAAGAACAGTAATCTAAATACATTTAGAAACTATTATTGGCAAAATACCATAATTAATACAGTTAGTGATTTTACAGTAAATCCGTGGTAAATGTTTGTAAGGTATATGATGTGTATGCGGAGTGAAAATTGTTCTGATTCACGTGTGCTCTGTTTATTAATTTATTGTTTTCTCTATGATTTCTCTGTCGTTGCTGTTTATAATGGCTGGGCTGTTTAACGTGGTTTTAAAGTAGTTTAATCAATGATTCATTTGAAGTTTTGCATTAGAATTCAAATGTTGTTCGTTACACTTACCACGGTTGACACAAACGCTGTTTATAACGGTCTGCACGGCATGTTGCAGTCCGGGAAAAATGCATCTGCCCAGTGCTCACGCACCTCTTTGCATGTTTCTCCATTGGTCCAGGCAGAAGTTAGCGCTGTTGATACTGATGTGCGCTATGGGTTTTAGAGTGGTAAGCGAATGAATGCATCTTCTCTGCGCTCATGCCGCTTGACCAGAGCTGATAGTTGTTCTGGGTAGCGCTGTTTTGTTTCGCTTTTGGAGAGAGCAAAATGCGCTCCAGGGGAAGGCTCATTAATATTCATGAAGAAAGAGCTAACTGATTGGTCAGTGAGACGCGCCATTTACCTTCCATCATACATTTTAGAAATCAGCTCGTGGGCCATATGAAATAAGTTGGTGGACCTGTTTTGGCGGGACTTGAGTTTGACACCTGTGCTTTTTTAGGGTGTTGGGGATGGGACAACTCTTACCTCTGGGGTCATTCGGCTAATGGTAGGAATGTCATAACCAGCGCTGATGAAGTTTGGAGCGTACACCTGCAGCTGAAATTCACTCAGCCATTCGATAACAGCCTCTGAGCTCTAGAAAAGAAGATAGGTGGCAATCTATCACTTTTTGAGTCTCGTGGCGGACGGATACTGAGGATGGAGGAGACGCTAGGCCAACAACTTGCGATAATTAATCTCAAAGACCAATGCACTTAAGTAAATAATTATTCTCTTAATGCTCTATACTTGGACATTAGATTAAGAATTATTGATCCTGGTCAGTGTACTTGCTCTGGCAATAGAAAAGCTGTAGCAAATTGGAGCTCCCAATTACAATATAAACCAAAGGGCAAATAAATTATTATGTATATATAAAAACTAGTGGCTGCAAGATCCAGGCAAGTATTTTGAGTAATTGTATCTTATTTATCATTATGATGATGATCTGTTTTAATGTCCTATACACAGTGTAGATCTTACATACACAACAACTAGAGGAAATAAGTATCTGCTTTGGAAAGCCATTCCTCTGGAAGTGGGAGGATGCAATATAACTGTGTGTAGGAGAGCCAAAAAAGGAGGAGGACAGCAAGAGAAAACAGTGCTGTTTTGAACAGATGGCCCTTAATACAGCATAGTCCAGCAAAGACCAGTTCTTCTTAGCAGATCCAAAGCCCTGCTGGGGCAAATATGTCAGCTAAATTTCTCTGTTATGTGACTAAACAGTGGAACGCATAGGCTAAAATGATCATACTGAAAACAGGTAATATATTGGGTGAACTGTCAGACCTGTGCCTTTCTAATTTCAGGTAATTATAAAAATGACCTCATCAAAAACAGTATGTTACCAAATTGCAACACACTGCCTTTAATACATACACAGTATCATATTTAATTGATGTGCTGTTAACCCTTTAGAGCAAAAACACAAGTCACACTTACTTACTTTACAGCCGGAACTGTTCAATCATTCTTACAAGTCTGCAAGCCACAATGTGGACAGACAAATTATCTCATGCCCACATCAATTACCATTTCACCCCTAAAATATCATACTACACATTCAAATCACACACCTACATTATTGGGTACTCTCTGAAAACAAACCAAAGGTGAAATTTACTGCAAATAAGTTACAAAATTGGAATAGACTTTACAAATGCAGAAAAGAAAATGAAATGAATGATCAGAAATGGATCAGCGAAAAGGAAAAGCTGTCAATATCAGCCAGAGTGGCTGACAAAGCCTGCAGTTGAGGATAGCATCCAGTGAACTGACTCACCGTGTCCTGACCACATCCCAGTGCTCGTAATACAGATGAGGCCAGCTTTGAGAGGAAGTGCTGGGAAAGCATCATGGACATGCAGCTGGCAGTGCATATAGGTGCATGTATGTGTGTGTGTGTGTGTGAGTGTGTATGCTTGTTTGAGGATGAGGTAAGGGGACAGTGTGATTCGACCTGCAATGGGAGTCTCCTTACCTTCCCCTCGGGCAGCGCCTCCCCTTTCTTCTGGGACGCCGCCTCCCCATACTGCTGCTCATGAAGTGGACAGCCTGACAAACTCTGACTGCGTGAAGAGGGTCCTGAAAAAACCATGTATCATTCATGCACATGATGCTTTGCAATTGAACAACCAATCCCTTTTATGTTTCCTCAACAACAAGTCACCCAAGCCAATCAGATCCTTGCAATGCTTTCTCCCACCCACAGCTATTAGTGCAACCATCTGGCACAGAAAAAGTAGCCAAGTCTCCAATTTGTGAAGGAATGATAGAACATTTTGGATGGAGAGATTTCTTTGTGACCAACAGGCAATATATTTGACAGTTTTCTCTTTAGAAGTGTTGTTTAAAATTCCCACTAACCCTTTGTGGTGGAAACTGCTGGATGATCCAAAGACTTGGTCTGCTCCAGGAGGTGCTCTTTAACTTTGGCAGACTGGGACAAAACTGTGGCCAGAAGCTACAGGATAGCAGATCAAAAGATAACATCAAAATAGCACTGCATACTGTGTGAGTTGGACCTTATGTGTAGCTTTGAAAAACAAAGTTTTGCAAGAATGAGAGAAAAGGTCTTCTTTGATTTCTACAATTCCTGTTGGAAAATGTTTGCTTGTTTTTTTATATTTGACTTCAGCATTATATCTGATCTTTTAGGGTGATCCACTGATCCAAGCTGGTTCATTTGGTCTACCAGCTTGTGCAGTTGGGGATCGATTTTGTTGATCAGCTAGGACTGATAGACTGGCTTCTGTTGGTAGCTGGTTGAAAATGCTTTCTAGCTGATTGAAACTGGTCATTTATGGTCATTAGCTAGCCCAAGCTGATTTAGGTAAACTACAAAATAGTGGGATAAATGTTGACCTTGTAGATCTTGGTTGGGCTATTTAAACATATTCTAAAACACAGCAGGAACTGGTTGACCAGCATAACCATCATAGGCTGTGCTAACCTGGTTTTCATAATACCTCTAGTAATTCCTGTCATAGTATAAAGACCAGCTTCATACCATTCATAAGGCAATCTTAGACCGAACAACATACAAGGCAGTTCTTGAGAGTTTTAGAGTTTTGCTTAATCAATAATTAGAGTTAAATTGTTTACATGTCAGATAGCTCACCTTGACTCCCTCTGCTTGTGCATGGAGGATACTGCTGCTGCCTGCACTCTGTCCACTACCAGAGGATCGAGCACTGGACACGCTGCCTGAACTGCCCACACTACTGCGGTCTCCACCTGAAACAACAAGGCCCCAGCAAACACATACACATTCAGCCCAGTCAGACCACACCATTCAAAACTCCCACCACTCTGAACACCCCCTCTGCAATGCACTGATACACATGATGGACTACTGATGCAAGAACCAAGCGCCATGTGAATGCACACCTGAAGAGCCACAGATGACAGAGCCAGGGAGAAAGACATAATGCTGAGCAAAGACAAGGCGATTGATAGATCCCAGACATAAAACAAACACAGCACACTCACACAGCCTTAATCAAAACGTTTGCAAAAAAGATACAGCCTGTATATCTGTGGATTGTCTGTACGGCCATGTTCCAAATGGCACTCTAACCCCCTTGTGGTCCTCCTAAGAGTCTATATTATGCTGCATATGCAGGCTTGGCAAAAGGGTACATAGAGGGCGGAAAGTGACCACAAAGGGTGAGCTCATGAGCACCTTCCTGTATCTTGAACCGCTGGTAAGAACAAAAAAACAAAAAACAGCATAGCTGGCCACCAGCATAACTTGTATTTGAAATGCTAGTCCACAACTTGAAATGTCGGTGTGCTGTTGTTTCAACAAGATTATTTGACAACTTAACCAGCAAGACTTTGTTGGTTAACCAGTATTACCAGAACAAACAACACCAAAGGACAACTAACCAGCCTAGAACAGAATGGGAATTACATGCTTGTTAAGCTGTTTTTTCACACTGCAAAAATGATTTTCCTTAACCTGTATTTATGTCTTGTTTTCCAATAAAAATACATAAACACCCTTAAAGCAAGACAGAAAGACATAAGATATAAAGAATTGCCTTCAGAGAAGTCTAACTAAATTTAGTAAGGTTTGTGCTGTTTATGGTATTTTGCTAGTATGGATGTATTATGCTTAAAATGAAATGAATTTAAAGGGAAAACAAGTAAATTTTTCATACACATTAGCATTAATCTACCTACATTTGATCAGATTTCTCAGAAAACAATACTTATGTCATTTTTATCTTGTATTAAGGATGTTTTACAAGATATATTTTTACAAGTTTTTTTGCAGTGCAGCTAGGAAATGTGACACCCTTCTGTCATGTAAACTTCATGGATGCGTGCGGGAGCACAAATGCACAATAAGTGTGCCATTTGGGACAGCGCCTATGTGTGTTCCTGATGGGACAGCTCTATGGATGTTACTAAAACAGAGCGGATGAGAGTATTTCAGTGTGCCTACACGCCTGCAGCTGATGAGGCTCTGAGGTTAGGCATACAGCAGCTGCTCCAGGAGTGTGGAATAGCTTGGGGAGATATGAGAGAAGAGGAAGAACAGGAGGAAGAGGCAGCCCTGCTGTTACCTGCCACAGGTTTGCGCAGCACCCAGATCTCCTCACTGTTGCCGCACTGGGGGCCACCGGCTGGGGTGGGTGAGCCATGGGGACTGGACTCTGGGCCGTGAGAACCTTTAACACAGAAACCATCATTAACCATGCCCTGGCCTGCCACCTGCCCAGGCAGGATTTCAGGACAGGCCGAGCAGAAAGGAACCTCTAACCGCTTTATCAAACTTCTTTACTATAAACCACTCTCTCTCTTTCAAACACACACACACAGGGCAAGCACGCACATATATATATATATATATATATATATATATATATATATATATATATATATATACTGTATATCTAATACAAATATATATGAACATTGATATAGCACATAAAATATATATAAAAAGAAACATGTACAGTATATAGTATATGTGTATACATATATACATATGCCTTGAATCACACAAACACATTGGTAAAAACATATATAATATATACAGTTATATATGATTATATATGTAAATAGGAGTAACAACAAGAGGAACTGCAGTGCATTACAGGAGCATAGTTCATAAGGTATCCCTTTGACATAAACCACAAGTGTACATTAATGCATTTATATAAAAACTAATTCTATAACATTATATTTAGCTCATGCCTCTTATCACTGGATTTGATTGAATATTAATATTGCAATGCTTATTGATCATTTAAAAGCAAAACAAATTATTACATATTCCAATCCAGAAGAAAATCTTCATGCTCCTCTAAAATCTCTCCATACCAATATGAATGTTTGGTTTGATACGCACTCACTAACAGAATTAGAATTAGTATATGAATGGACAGATCAGTACAGCAGAGAAGAAGGAAGGATGACAGACAGACGTTCAGTGACAGCACACACAGACTAATGAGTGGAGCTGCATGTATGGAGGGGTGGTTGAGCATTTTCAATGAGTTATGAGTAAAGGAGTGAATCCCATGTGTGGTCACCATGGAGATGGAGGGAAAAAATAGCACATGGTCATACGATCGGGAAAATTTAGGGGTAAAAGATGAAATATAGCAGCAGAACCTCTTTTGAGCTGGTAAAAAGACAAATCTGGGTCATTCTTGACCTCTAACAAAAAATAAATAAAAAATAAACAAATAATATATAACAAAATTAAATTAAATCTATTCCTTTAGAAAACCTTAAGGAATTTTTGATTTTATACAGAATGTCTAACATTCGTGTTCACTGGCACAGAGTAAGCAGAGCTGTGCAAGCATTTCAAATGAATTCTCTACAGGAGCTGAGCGACAGGCTCTCTGGAGTGATTGTGAGATTGACAGTGGAGAGCAGCAAGTGGTGAGTGTGTCCAAAAGTTAAGAAATGCTAAAATTTACAAAAATCAGAGACAAAAAATGCTGGGGGGCAGCCAATCACTGAGGTGGGTAAAGTTACGTTTGTCATAAGTGCTTCAGAATTTGCAGAGAATGCTGGAGTTTCAGGGGGATTCAGTGCTACAATCACATTGTTATATTACCATACTGTATTTAGTTCAGATTTCAAATGCAGTTTGCACACTTTTTGCTCATTGTGGCTAGGCTGTGGCTGGGTTACCAAAAGTGTATTTTATTGGCATCATATCATACATTTTATGCATTTAGAAATTGAATTGGCATCTTTCAAACTGTAATCCTGCATCTATATAATGACTTAATTGATTATGTTTTGAAAGCAATCATATACTAAAATAAAAAGAAAGTGTTGAGCGGATTTCTTCTGCGCCAATGGACACGTAGGGTAAACAAAAGATACACTGCTACTGAACACATTCCTTAAAGCTTTGTCAATAATAATAATAATAATAATAATACAGTGGAGGCAGATTATGGAACCTGTACCTTGTCCACTGTGTGGCTCTCCTGAGGTGTTTGGGGACCTGTTATAGCCAAAGGATGTGAAAAGTGGCAGATGGGAATGTGGTGGCGGAGGTGGAGGAGGTGGCAGGATATAAATCTCATGATACGAGTCCCCATTCACCATGGCAACGGCGGGCGACAAAAGGCCGCACACCGGCGCACAGAGCTGTATCTTTTGATACTGTTGGGTACAATTGACTGTACTCCATGAACCTAGATATGACACACCAACCACCACCACAACAAACAAAAACAATGACACATAAGAGAGGGAAAGCAAATTAACCAAACACAAAGTCACCACAAACTACAAAATTCAAAAGAGCAAAACCATAAAAGACAAATTAAAAGGAAGTAAGAAATAAAGATGCTTAAATGTCCAGTGTGAATGGACTGAAAATACTTTTCTTCAAATTGTATCATAACATTTATATGTGTGACCTCAAAATATACAGATATATTTGAAATATAAAAAATGTGCGGAAATTTAGGGGTAGTGGAATGAACTGGAGATGAGCTCATGCTTTTTGTCAAACAAAGTTTTAAACTTGTTCCTTAGGGCTGTTGTGCCTGACAGATTTTTGTTTTCATCATCTCCTCAAATGTGTAGTTTAGTATGCATGACTCTTTTCAGTAAATCTGTGTGTGGGTGAGTGTGAAATTTGAGTTCGTCATTTATGTTCATTGTGAATATAACAGGACTTGGTAGGGGGCTTTTTGAGAGGAAATCTATCCTCTTACAAATTGCACAAATACAACTGAAAAAAACTTTTAAGAGTTAATATAAATCTGCCTAATGTTCAATATGAACACTGCAAAAATAATTGTATCAGTCAGTCTCTTTGTCTTGTTTTCCAATAAATCTCATATCTGAACATCTTTTTTACATACATACATTTACTTGAGAAGCAAATTTGTATAAGATATTGCCTGGTTTTTATTGCTTATATGTCATTTTAAGTAAATATTTGTACCCGTCTGGTAAAGTTTTTCTCATTTTAAGTGTAAATATAACTCAATTTTGTGACAAAGTTTAAAACGATATACAAAGATATATGTGAAATAATACTCTTTAAAGTATTTTTATCTTATACAGTTTTGCTTGTATCTTGTTTTTTGTGATGTTTAGATATTTGTAATGGAAAAAAAGACAAAAATACTGATTAAGACAAAAAAAACTTTAAGGTGAAATTGTAGTAAAAGCTAAATCGTGATACTGACTGCCAAAGTTATAATGAAGTTTAAATATTCTACAAAGCAGGTTGTCTGTGGGGATCTACATAAACACCAGAGCACAGAAATGTAAATGGAGAGGAGGACATGGAGTAGTGGAGCTTTACGGATGTAGACACAGACATGGATGCTTAGTGAAACATGAGACACAATGAACACAAAGATTAGACCCCTGATATCATTCCTAAATAGAGGTGTAGACAAGAAACGCATCCTCTGTATGGGCAGAGCAATGCATGGGTAACATATGTCTGCATGGGTATGTCCAATGAGTCCTCCTGTTATTGGAAAATACATTATTTTAATAGCTAATTTTTAGGAGTTCTCTTCTCTTCCCTTTCCTTCTCCTTTATAACTATCATCCTCAAATTTAGGATGAAGAAGAAATATTGAACTGGTAATATGGCCTTTGTGAACCAAAAAAGAAGAACTATACCGTATGTCCACCACACAGTTACATTTACCCAGTTGTTCTGTATCCATCTGTGAAATCCAGACAGGAATAGGTGTCTTCAGAGACAACATATGATATTCCAAAGCAGATGCAGGATTAAGTCAGATAAGTGGGATAGCCCCATGTCTGGACATGTGGATTGTCTGTGGTTGCCAGTGGTGTAGTGTCTGAGTAACAGAAAGGTATCTAATAACTAGAGTGACTGTGGATACAGATTCAAAGTCTGATTATGTTCCTATTGACCAGCAGAGGGCGCCATCCAACCGGCGCTACTGTTTCGCCAAAGTAAGTGCCAAGGCATAGCTAATATTTAATGGAGTAGTTAATACAAAAATGTTAACTTTGTAATTATTTACTCACCCTCATGCTGTTCCAACCTCGTATGCTGTTATTTTCTCTGTGGAACACAAAAGGTGAATTTGAAGAATCTTCATGTACTGTAAATCTACTGACCAAGGACTGTCAAGCGCCAAAAGGGACATAAAAACAATCTAAAAATAGTCCATATGACTTGAGCACTATTTTCCAAGTCTTCTGAAGACATGCGATAGCTTTGTGTGAAAAACAGACCAAAATGCAAGAGACTATTCACTAATACACTACATATTTCAAACCAAAGAGCATTCAGCATTTAAGCATACCTGTTTAGATCAACATGAGGGTGAGTAAATAATGACAAAACTTTCATTTTTGGGTGAGCTACTCCTAAAACACCAGTAATCCCCAACACTCTATCTTTTCAACAGCATAAACTGCTATACACACTGAGCATTTAGAGTTGAGAAGAGTGCTATATGTTCTCCATTTCCCTTGTCTTTTTTGCCACAGAAACTGCTGGCTCTGTCTGGCCCTCAAAACAGTGCACATGAGCACCATGAACAGCTGGCTGCAACAGAATCAAGGTCACGTGAGTTCAAGAGCATTGAGTGCTCAGTAAGATGCAGCACTGACCCGCCTGCTGTCCTCTCTTACCCGCAGCCCCGGGCCTCTTATTGATCACCTCCACCATGTTGCAGGGGAAGTAGCCCACTCGGTCATTTCCTGTGCGGTTGTCATGAATGCAGCCCTTCCATCTTCCATCTGGGTGTTGCTCCAACACCTACATGATAAGTGAATCACTATAATCATCTTCATCAATAATCTATAATGCCAAAATAAATGATCTGGTTAAGACTGATGTCATCGAGCAAACAATTTAATTCAGATGACTTTCATGTACATTCTTTATAAAGACTTATGTTTGTGAGTAAGCAGCACTAAAAAATCTATAAAGATCCACTTAATAGATTTAAATGCTATTCTACTAGCAAAGACCATTACAGTAAGAAGACATAACATTTTCTCAAGTAACAAATAAATAGTCGTTCTCAGTTAGTTTTGTATTTAGGACCCAGATTTTACATTGGGCATCAATTGGTGTAAATGTTTTATCATACAAATGTAAACAAAATATTCTGTGGAAGAAGCATTTGATATGGTAGAATGGGATTATCTTTTTAAGATTTTGGGAATGTACAGATCCGGGAATACTTTTATTGGATGGATTAAGTTACTTTATAGACACACAGAAGCGGTGGTTCAAACGAATGTATTAATCAGAGCGCATGTGGCGGAAGACAAAACTTGTAGTCCATTATAACATCTATAAAGACAGCATCCATGCTTTTAATATGGAACTAGGCAAAGCTAGACAGACTTTCTTCTCGAATATTATAAACAGCAACTTAAACAACACACGCACTCTTTTTGCGACTGTAGAGAGACTGACAAACCCCCCAAGCCAGATTCCCAGTGAAATGCTCTCAGACAGCAAGTGCAGTGAGTTTGCTTCTTTCTTCTCTGAAAAAATCAATAATATCAGAAAGATGATCAGCACATCCTTGAGTTGTGCTGGGGTCAGACAAATCAAACCACAACCTGAGAAAGTAGTTACTATGTCTGATTTCAAAGAAATTGCAAAATTTTGGAAGAAACCGTACAGCACCTTAAAACATCAACCTACGCCCTTGATGCACTTCCCACATCTTTTTTCAAAAGTGTGTTCAACTGTTTAGAAGCAGATCTCCTAGAAGTGATAAACTCCTCACTTCTCTCTGGGAGTTTTCCAAACTCCCTGAAAACTGCAGTTGTCAAGCCCCTCTTGAAAAGAGCAATCTGGATAAGGCCATATTAAGCAACTATAGACCTATCTCAAATCTTCCTTTCATAGGCAAGATCATTGAAAAAGTTGTCTTCAATCAGCTGAACAAATCCTTGAACTCAAACTTTGACAATTTTCAATCTGGTTTCCGATCGCATCACAGCACAGAGACAGAGCTCATAAAGATAATAAATGATATTCGCTTAAATACTGATACAGGCAAATTATCAGTACTGGTACTACTCGACCTCAGTGCTGCATTTGACACTGTCGATCACAACATACTTCTTGACAGGCTGGAAAACTGGGTGGGGCTTTCTGGGATGGTCCTAAAATGGTTCAAGTCATACTTAGAAGGGAGAGGTTATGTGAGTATAGGAGACCATAAGTCTGAGTGGACGTCCATGACATGCGGAGTCCCTCAAGGCTCAATTCTTGCGCCACTCCTGTTCAACCTGTATATGCTCCCAATGAGCCAAATAATGAGCCAAATTGCTTACCACATCTATGCTGACGACACACAGATCTACTTAGCCCTATCACCTAACGATTACAGCCCCATTGACTCCTTGTGCATTGATGAAGTTAACAGTTGGATGTGCCAAAACTTTCTTCAGTTAAACAAAGACAAAACTGAAGTCATTGTGTTTGGAAAAAAAGATGAAGTTCTCAAGGTGAATGCATACCTTGACGCTAGGGGTCAAACAACTAAAAATCAAGTCAGGAATCTTGGTGTGTCTCTAGAGTCAGACCTTAGTTTCAGTAGTCATGTCAAAGCAATAACTAAATCAGCATACTATCATCTGAAAAATATTGCAAGAATTTGATGCTTGTTTCCAGTCAAGACCTAGAGAAACTTGTGCATGCTTTCATCACCAGCAGGGATTATTGTAATGGACTCCTCACTGGCCTTCCCAAAAAGACCATAAGACAGTTGCAGCTCATACAGAACGCTGCTGCCAGGATTCTGAGCAGAACCAGAAAATATGAACATATCACACCAGTTCTGTGTATACAGGTTTCAGTATATTTGTGAGTGCCAAATGTTTTTAAATGACTCACTAAATCGGTCAAATAATGTTTAGCTCTAAATTCACTGATGTGCACAGGTTTCTGTGACAGTTAGGATTAGGTGTAGGGTTAGGGAGTAGAAAATATAATTAGCCTGCTATGAAATCAGTGGAAGTCTATGAGATGTCCTCACTTCTGCTCAGGATTCTGAGCAGAACCAGAAAATATGGACATATCACACCAGTCCTCAGGTCTTTACACTGGCTCCCAGGTACATTTAGGATTTATTTTAAAGTATTATTACTGGTATATAAATCACTCAATGGGCTAGGACCTCAATATATTGCAGATATGCTCACTGAATATAAACCCAACAGACTACTCAGATCATTAGGATCACATCAGCTAGAAATACCAAGGGTTCACTCTAAGCAAGGAGAGTCTGCTTTTAGCTATTATGCCAGCCGCAGCTGGAACCAGCTTCCAGAAGAGATCAGATGTGCTCCTACAGTAGTCACATTCAAATCCAGACTCAAAACACATCTGTTTAGCTGTGCATTTACTGAATGAGCACTGTGCCACTGTGTGTCCGACTGTTTGTACTGTATTTTATTTTATTTTATATTCTAAACTGTTATTCTTATTTTAATCTCTTCTATGTAAAGCACTTTGAATTACCATTGTGTATGAAATGTGCTATATAAATAAACTTGCCTTGCCTTGCCATTATTTAACTCTGTATAGGGGCACCCGGCAGTGTTGTCCTCTTTCCCCATTATTGTTCTGTCTTGCCCTGGAAACATTAGCAGCCACGATAAGTAGGGACGATGATTTTCCAGGGGTGGTAGCTGGAGGTGTGGTGCATAAGCTTTTGCATTACACATTTACACATTTCATATTTTATTATTTGTCTCCGACCCATTTAGAGCTATGCCTTGCCTCCATAGAATTATTAATTTCTTTACTAATTTCTCAGGATACAGAGTCAATTGGTCTAAATCCAAAGCTTTGGCTCTGACAGCGTACTGCCCAGTAACGGCTTGAACGATTGAAAAATTTGGGCTAGGCCTACCCAAGATTTAGTTTTATTACTATGCATTCGGTCTAATGGCTCATTGGTCACTTCCACCTGATAGAGCCCCTCCCTGGTTTTGTATTGAACAGGAAGTTCTTGCCCAATTTTCGCCATTGCAAAGCCTTTCTATCAAACTAACCGGAGAAGTTAAGTTACACCCCATTGTCTCGCATTTGAACATTTATTTAAATGTTGGCTCGAGCATATGGCTGAACCCAAAATTATGTTTTAATAAATCCCCTTTCTGCTGGTCAGAGTGGATTGTGAGGGGGGTAACTGCACTCGGTGGCCTATATGAGAGTGGAGTGTTGAGATCCTTTGAAAATTTGGTTCAACATTTTGGTATTCCCAGATCTCAGTTCAACAGGTTTTTACAGCTGCGTCACCTACTTTGTACTGTTTTTGGGAGTAGCACACACCCGCCTAAAGCTGCAAATCCTCTGGAAGTGGTGATTACAGCTTTTGGAAAAGGTCACGAGGCATCAGTGTATTTACTCC
Organism: Xyrauchen texanus; assembly: GCF_025860055.1. Lineage (NCBI taxonomy): Eukaryota > Metazoa > Chordata > Actinopteri > Cypriniformes > Catostomidae > Xyrauchen > Xyrauchen texanus. The sequence continues at coordinate 22,358,568 of NC_068283.1, read as the reverse complement.
CTGCGAATTCAGAGTCTGGGGGTTGAAGCTTCAACTTCTATCAAGAGATTATGGGAGAAAGATTTAAACTTGGTATTGGAAGAGGGAGCATGGGCTAGCATTCTAAAAAACATAAAGTCTACATATAGAGATGCAAGGGTGCAGCTTATGCAATTTCAGATTTTACATAGATTCTATTGGACCCCCTCTAGATTGTATAAGCTTGGTGTTAAACACACACCCACCTGCTGGCGATGCCAATCAGAAGATGGGGGACACAACCCATGTTTTTTGGTGGTGTGTTAAAATCCAAGAATTTTGGTTGAGGGTTCAGAGATTTATGTGTGACGTATTGGGCACTCAAATTTCATTTAGCCCCAGACTCTGTATTTTAGGTGATGGGATGGTCATTAATATAGGGGATAAATGCATAACAAATTGCCAGTGTTAGTCGGCTGGAGTGCCAAATGGAAGTCGGCTGGAGTGCCCTCATTTCAAGAGTGGTGCTGAGAGATGGGCAGGATAGCGGCATTCGAGATGTCATGTAGAACTCTAGGCAACTTAGATTCGTTTTATAAAAAATGGGGCTGCTATTTGGCTTTTTTGGAGGGCTCTCAGGGAGGGGCAGTGGAGAGAGATGTGCAATTTTAAATGTGTGTGATTATTATTTTTTGATATAATTTTTTCTTTTTTCTCTCTCTTTTTTTGTGTGTAACTCAAATTGTGACCACAGGGATATTTGTTGAGGGTCAGGGTGGGGTTGGGGAGTGGGAGGGGCAAAGGGTATAATGGGGGTTATTGTTGATTCTGTAAATATAGGTTTTTTTCTTTTCTGTTTCAAGTGTGTGAAAACATAAGATATGTTTTGCGGTTTATATGTCATTTTATTTGTTGTTTGCAGCATTGTTTTTTGACCTTGTTGAGATTTATATTATAAAAGGTCTCACACCTATTATATTGCTTCTGAATATATTAATTTTACCAATGGAGTCTTATGGATTACTCTTGTGCTGTCTTTATGTGCTTTTTGGAGCTTAAAAGTTCTGGCCAACATTCACTTGCATTGTATGGACCAACAGAGCTCATGCAACAGAGATGTTCTTCTAAAAATCTTAATTTGTGTTCTGCAGAAGTAAGAAAGTCATCCACATCTGGGATGGCCTGAGGCTGAGTAAATGATAAGAGAATTTTCATTTTCAACTATTCAACTATTAATTAATGTGGAATTTCTGATGTTTACAATGACTGATTTGCAAAGTTGTCTGCATAATTAATGCTTTTTGAATTATGAGTTTGCATATGAATAAAAATTATGAACAAATTTACAGATTTAGGCCTTATGAATATGGGTATTACCGTGATAACATCCCCAGCCTTTATGTTGAGGCTTGTCAGGTCGTAGTTGTTGCAGTAGTCCTTCAGAGCCCTGACCTGCAAGGCTGCCGAGGCATCTACATAAAGATAAACAAATATAAATTGCACAAGCCACTACACACCCATATATAAACACAGCATAGCTTTCTTACAGTCCAAATTGCATATTTACACAACATTGGAAAAGATTTTGTTCTCTTCAATGGTTTTGCCTCCTTCTTTGTCTTACCTCGCAGCATCTGTTTGATCTCACGGCTGGCCTGTGTGGCAGTGAACTGGTAGACGATGTCCAGCGCTGTCTGGCTGTATGTGTTCCTCACTGCTGCATTAATGCCACTCTGTAAGGTCAAGGTGAAAAGTTAAATTGGGAAATGTACAGGAATACACCGACTAACCTTTTACAGTTCAATGATAGCCTACATGACAGCATGATCAATATATACTGTAATATTGGGCTAGTGCATGCTGTTTCAAGCCTATTTGAATCTGTACATCTTTGTCTTTGTTCTAGTATTATTTATATCTATATACTTAAACACCCTAAGAAAACATTTGACAAGTGCAGCTTCATATTGAAACAGAAAGTTGGGGCAGAACATATCAGCACATTTATTAACATGCCCCTTTCTATTGCTTGTCTGTGGGTAGGTAGTATTAGAAGGAGAGACATTCTCTTACTAGTGAGCATCTGATTGGGCAAAATGAGTGCAAGAGGAGACATCAATAATTTTGTTCCATTTTCCCAGAGGAGAATGTAACATTTAAATGTATAAATGTTTTAAAAAGGTATATGTGTTTTGTCAACTTTTACGAGTACACTTGGATATTGATGACCTTACAGCTAACAGACATAGACTATAAGACACAAAACTTCAACTACAATTTAATGGGTTGTTAATTTCTGTTTTTAAATGGATAGTTCAGACAAAAATAATAATGATCTCATAATTTACTCACCCTCATGCCATCCCAGATGTGTATGACTTTCTTTCTTCAGCAGAACACAAACAAATATTTTTAGAAGAATATCTCAGCTCTGTATATTCATACACTGCAAGTGAATGGTGATCAGACCTTTGTAGCTCCAAAAATTACATAAAGGAAACTTAGAAGTAATCCATAGGACTCCAGTGGTTAAATCCATATCTTCAGAAAATATATAATTGGTATGGGTGAGGAAGAGATCAAAATGTAAGTGCTTCTCTAAATCTCCACTTTCAATTTAAAAGTCACACGTGTTGCCTGTTTAGTTTCACTTTCACATCTGAAAGTAAAAGTTAAAGTAGAGATTTAGAGTAAAAAAGGACTTAAATATTGTTCTGATTCAAACCCATACCTATTAGATTGCTTCTGAAGATACAAATGTAACCACTGTAGTCATATGGATTACTTTTATGCTGCATTCATGTGCTTTTTGGAGCTACAAAAGTCTGATGACCATTCACTTGCATTGTATGGACCTCCAGAGCTGAGATATTCTTCTAAAAACCTTTTTTTATGTTCAGCTGAAGAAAGAAAGTCATACACATCTGGGATGGGATGAGGGCGAGTAAATGATGAGAGAATTTTCATTTTAGGGTGAACTATCCCTTTAATACCAGTTATTTGATCCCACAGACACTCTTTGTTTCTGCATTATGTATTGTTAAAATGCACTGTGTGTATAGTTCTGTATTTGTACACTCTTTATAGCTCTATATTGCTGCTGCTGTTGTGCACTGAATTTCCCTTTGGGGAACAATGAAGTTGATCGGTCCCTGTCCTTCTACTTACATCCAGCAGGAGGCGCACCACATCAGTCTTTCCACACAGCGCAGCCTCATGGAGGGCAGTGCCTGCATTAGTCTGTCTGTTTATGTCTATGCCAGCCTGGATCAGCAGTCTAGTGAGGGAGGACAGAATAGAGACAACCACTTAAAACTGTGTGATCATACTGCTTAAATCTGTAACAAGAATTCACGAGGTACCTAGATTTTAACCTAGGGTTCATTTAACCCTATTAATGCTACATTACTTGCTCAGGCGTCCCAATTTCTATTGCTCATATGTTTTACAAAACCTTTAACCCCAAGTATGGATGGTCACACCTCTATTATAACTACAATAAGATTGTATTTGTTGACATTAGTTAAAACATTAGATATCATGAACTAACAATGGCCATGAATTTTAAACAGCATTTATTATTCTTGGTTTCAAAACACTGCTGTATGAGGTTAGTTCATATTCAACATTTAATGTAAAAACAAATAGGTTAGTGCATGTAGAAATGAACATGAACCAAGATTAATAAATGCTGTATTGTTTATTGTTAGTTCATGTTAACTACTGCTTAGTCAAATCTTAATAAACACAACCTTATTGCGTTATTCTCAGAGACAGACCAATAGTATTAATGGGAGAAATTGGAAGGGCCAACGGATGTAGAAAAGGTATTCCCACCTTACAATTAAAAGAGCCAATCACTTTTAAGATACAGACATCACCTGCAAGTCAATTTGAGAACGCACATTAGCTGAACCAGTCTGAAAAATAGCTTCTTCTTGTTTTGCATGATCTGAGCTAGGAATGTGCATTTTGGACATTTTGTGAACTCGAGTACTCAGACTAATTACTCGAATACTCGTCGAGTACACAAGGGGCAATTAAGTTCATAACTGTATATATAATAACATGTCTGACAAATGTCTGTGGCTGCTGAATTGCATCTTGTTGTTCCAGTTTATCGTCTATTCATTATTATAGGCTGTTATAACATAGTATGTTACAAAATGTACAAAATATTGCATAATCAAAATATAATGCATCATATTTTGTCATTATGTGAAGCTTCGCTGCCTAACTCTGAAAGAATGTGCACAATGCATGTCTGTCTGTTCTTCCTTCAGGTTACCATAGTAATATTAGTAGGTGTGCACCAGTTTCTTAACAGTATATTTTCAAATAACAGGAGATGCCATAACCATTGCGTTTTAATATGCGTGTTAAGTTGAAGTTCACTTTTGAAGATGTTGTATTGTGTTCCATTTAACTGCGCTCTGTCTAGCTGTTTGAAACACTCGCCTGCTGTACACTACCACACGTGCCTGTGTGTATTCGAGTGTGTGTGTGTGTGTCCCCAAATGTTCGCTCTTGTGAGGAACAGGGGCGAAAATTTCATCAAAATGTTGGGGGGGGACAATAAACATAACAATTCTCAAGAGCAATTTTTGAATTTTTTTTTGTTGTTGCCCCGTTTGCATTGTATTATTTTATTTCTTAAACAATTATTTTAAGAATATATCATTATATTATTTACAATACACATATTTTAATGATATTTTAGGGGGGACAACCCTCAGATAGGGTGTTTTCAAGATTGATCATTGCTGCCACGTCAGAGTACCCGAGTCCTCGAGTACTTGTGCCCATCCCTAATCTGAGCTTCAGAAGCCAAATGTATGATACCATTGTTGTCATATTTTACTGCTGATTCTAAATATGTTCTTTGAGCGTAATCTTGGCCAACTATTTTGGAGATTTCTATCTTTCCCCATTCAAGTAAATAGAAGCTGTACTTACAGCCTGTACATAACCTTTCCTGCACCATTTTTGCTACAAACTGGAATGATACTTCAAATATTGTGACTTGTTGAGGAGAGGTATGTTTTTACTTTTATAAATGATCAGATGAATTTTTTACCAGGTGGATGATAAAACGGGTGAAAATACACTAGTAATTCAGTATTTCCTCCAGTCCTACACAGACTGAAGGATCTCTGGTTGACAGAGCATGACCTTCTGACACTAGAGTAAAATTCAATTACATCAATACACAGGTGGAGTCACTGCTAAGGAGATGAGCAGGGGACACAAGCGAGAACAGAGATCTTAGCCCTGGCTCAACATTAGACATCTCTCTTTATTAGCTGCCAAAATAACTAATTATGTTTTTATGTTTTAATGAAGTTTTAACTTCATATAATGTTCTTTCATGCACAACATCTCTTGGAAAAGAGATTACATAACATATTGACTAGTCTAGGTGTGTATGTGTGTGGTTGTATGTCTGTTTGTGTTACAAAAGGGCTGAGATGTCACTTTGCATTGGCCCACACTTAAGACCACTAAGCAAGTGGACAGGCATTGCTGCTAGTGGCAAATGGCCACATTTATTGTGCTAATTAAAGGTATTAGAGTGTTAACACATACATGACACTGAGCTTTAGAGACAGCATTTTAATATAAAGCTAACAGCTTCGGCTAGGGGTGCATTATCCATTTCTTTCACAGATATGAACAACAAATCAAGCCTGCATTCATATTTTTCCCAATCTGCATCAATTTATCTGAATCAGGCCGCATGCATACAGTCTCTGGGGTTGCTGGATTAATGATGTAATTAACAGCCTTGTGACAGCCCTCGCTCTGTTGCTGTAACCTGCACATTCACATGGCCTATAATTAGCTGCAGGCTAATCAGAGCTGGACTCTTGCTGGATTGGAAAAAGAGGGAGGTGTGGGTGCTGTGGGTGTTGGCACATCTACAACAGCTGGAGAAGGCTGCTGTCCATGGTTCATATACTAATGGCTGTGGAGCAGAAACACTTACAACCCTGCTGCAAAAATAAACTTGTCTAAGATGGTTTGCCAGTCTTAGCTGGTCTCAAAGCCTAGTCAAACTTGTCTGGTTTGCTAACCAGCTAAACCAGCTAAGAAAAGCAAACCACCTTAGGCTGGTTGAAGCAAGGGACTCCAAACAGGATAATTAATGACAAGTGTAATGACAGACCTGTCCATCACGTGAAGATGCCTACAATGCTTTAAAACACCTTGAGACACAGCTCAAGCTAAGTTGAAAGGTTTATGTCTTTTTTATAGTTTCTTGAGATTGTTCTCCCTAAATCCATGTCATCAGAATGAGCCAAAAGGACATACATTGACAGGCAACAGTCACATGCTGACAGCTATACTGACATACAGTATTGATCTTTATTGGTTGCTGCACTGATAGTCTTGATGGCTACAGGGTTTGAGTTTAATCCTATTCATGCATCATTCATAATTATGACCAGAGAGGGTTTACATTCAAAACTCATTGCATTTTCAAACAGCCACTGGGTCATAAAACAGTAAACGCTAGTTCAGGTTAATGTTTGGGCAGTGTGAACTAGTCGTAAAGGTGCACTCAGTGCTTTTGTAAGTTTTTTGTATTGGACACCATGGGTCATGAATGCAGCATCATTCATAGTTTTCAGTTACCAATGCCACTTCAGAAATTCACTATTCATAGTCAGCCATGATTAATTTGATCCATGACTGAAAAAGTCAAATAACAGGGTGATTACTGAGATTAGGACAGTAGTATTCAGCTATTCATGTGACCCCAACAGGGCAGCCCCCACGGGGAGACCCTCTCCATGTTGAATAATCCAGCTTTTCAAAATTTACTGATATGACTGGAGTCTTCATCTCATGTAAGTACTCATGAATTTATACACATGTATAAAAGTTTAAGTATGGGCAAGGAGGTGGGATCCGGCTGAACAGTAAACATTAATGTCAAACTTAAAAAAAATCATAAACAAACACAGACACACATACAACGCAGCCACGTACATCTCTCTCTCTCTCTCTCTCTCTCTCTCTCTCTCTCTCTCTCTCTCTCTCTCTCTCTCGAACTGGCGCCTCCGGCTGCCCTTTATCTCGTTCACTATCCACCACGCACCATTATGGCCTGGCCACGCCCCTCCTACTCATCACAACATGTTTTAAAATTACTATTAATTTCTTTAGAAGGCAAAAATATGAATGAGGATAAAATACTGAGTGCTTCTTGCAGTTAAAATGACCCCACCTGGAATTAAGATGCATTTTCGGGTGAAAAACCACTTACGGAGGTAGTCAAAATGCATGAACACAGTACATGTGAGGTGTACAGCACTCTTGCTTGTGTGATATTGTCTATATCTATGACAAACAAACCACCTTCTGCATGTTATAATGTTTGTTAAATATCTGAGAACCATTTTCCAGCAAATGTGATGACACAAAATGCAGTTTCAGGATAGTAGAACAGCAGGATGGGGCTGAACTTTCTCATCTCTCTCTGATCATGGAGGAGGCCTGGCTGTCACAATGATGGATGGCAGTGTGTTGTATCAGGGAATGGTTGGGGCCTGACATGCAGAGGAATACGGCGGGAGACATGCACGCACACTCGTCTGTGCTTGCAAACCTGTTCCTAGAGGCAAGAAGGAAAGATGCCCTTCACCATGAACAGGTACAGCTGTCTGAATCTGCAGGCCACTAGTCCAGTTACTGAATCCCTGGAGCTTGTGTGTTGATATAGGACAGTGGTTTTGCTTCAGCACACAGAATTTACACTGGGCTTCATATGTTGCAGACCAACATATTACCAAAATTGTTTAACATTTAAAACTAACAGTACTGCATAGGCCCAACAATATGTTTAATTATCAAAAGGAAAATTGACTACTGAAGTTTAGTTTTGGTGTTTAATGCTCTCGGCAGCTAGCAATTCAGCCCACACGCTGAGGTCAACATAACACATGTTTATCCTGGTTGAAAGGGAACCTGTGTTTTATGTAGTCTGGTTGTAGATCGTTCTCCTAATATAGGAAATGCATGGCTGAGCCAAGGTCTGGAGCAATCGATTTCTCAGCCCTGTTTCAACATGTACCTTATGTGATTCAATGTAAATACTGGCATAGGGAGCTCTGGGCATCTTTGTGATGATGCTGTGGGAAGTTGTGTGATAATTGACTTATAGTTCATCAAAGAGTTTTCTAATTAACAGATTTCTGAACTCCAGGGCAACTTTGATATGTGCTCAGATCTCATAACACAAACACACAAGAGATCAATGACTCATCCAAATTGAGTGAGTCTTTAAAATTGTTGATGTGTGATTATTTTAGATGTTAAAATACCTATTTTAGTTTAATGTCCAGAGACATTTTTAAATAAGCCATTCGTAGGTTGATTCCCCACGAGTGTAAAGAAAACTGACTCTGTGGCCAATTTAGCATTGCGGTCTGACATCTCAACTTCCGAGTCAACAATTTACTTGAATTTAGGGCGGGCTATGCAACAATGAAAGAACATTCTTACAATTCCATTTTGTGCTGTTAGTGGAGCAGAAATTTTAACACTAATAAATAACTAATTTATTTAACTAACAAATTGAAATTTCTATGCTGAATGTGATTTATGAATATTGTGTTGTGTGTTGGGTTATTGTGTTTTAATGCCTCTGACCTGCATATGCTGCCTGTGTCCTCATAACACGCTCATTGGCAACACATTATCATTAGTGAGAGTGCGTCTGTTTGTAGAGTCTCACTTCAACAAGCACATGGATCCATCACATGCACCCACACATACACAGCATATTATCACATTAATGGCTCAAAAAAGGTCTGTTCCACAACCTAGTGAGCTGCCTCACTACCTCCTGCCTTCTTAGGCAGCCATCTTCTATAGTAGCATCCTAACTGAAATAGAGACTCTTAAGAGAATGATTTGGAATGTTCTACATAGGCAGCGACTCCGTTTGTCACTCAGATAGCACTCCTCATGTGCAACACACAGGACACAAAACTCACAACTGATTTCAATACAGATGACACAAGAGGAACAACGCAATACTCTAATTGGCATAAATATACATAGCACATACACATTTTTAGTAAAACAGTCCAAAAACGTTTTCCATTATTTTAAACAAGTTTTATTTATACTTTTCAGTATTGAATGGATTATAATAATATTTATAATGGAAATGTATCTAGCTTTGTCCGCCATCTTAGATTTATGAGCTTTTCAATGTGCATTTTGGGATTGCCTACCCCCGAAGGATACATACAAAGTTACTAAGAATTTGGCCAAAATTAAGTATCTAATGAGGCATCATAATTAAGTTACCTCCCTTTTGGAACAGCCTTGGCATTGGGAGCTCACCTCTGATGCCATAAAATACTGCTTTCGGAGGCAGCTAAAGGCCAAAGTATACTTTGGTTGTCTGTATTGCTGATTGCTCAGCGCACAGTGTATGAGTGATGAAAACTTTGCAGCTATATGGAGGACCCTTCACTCTCTAAAACAGTGGCTGATCTCTCATCAGAGAAGGCAGAGCTAAAGCGTCTTCTCCAATTGCTTCAACCTGTGATACCTGCCTACGACAGTGACACAGGAAGAAGAGGGAATTGAGGAGGAATTTCTTGACTCCCCTTATCTTTCACGTCGTTCAGACTTGGATATTCTCTCTACAAATGGTTCCAACTCTGATTTTCATGAGCATGTGAAATTGCAAGATAATATCATTGTGCAACCTCCCCCAGGATGGTTTTGCTGGGTTTTTGGTGGCAGATGGCCCTAGTGGGGATTCTGTTCAATCATCAGGTAATGTCCAACATCTTCTGATGATATATTGAATGTACTCCAGATGGCTTTTGTTTGTCTGGGACTTGATAGACCATCTACTCAATCCACCAAGTCCAATGTTTTTTTAGACAGTCGTCCGAAATAAATTCCTTTGCCATGCACCATATCAAGACTTTGTGGAGGAATCTTTTAGCGCCCTCGCTGGTCCAGGTGCACCTAAGCAGTGATCAAAGATGGCTCGTAAGCTTGTTTCCATGGCTGAAGTGAATTCCATTGGGTTGAGTTGTTTCACAAGAAATAGAGCAACCTGTTGCAGCCTTGGTTGTGTCTCATGATGAGGCTCTGCAGGGTAATGTGCATTGTCCTAGTGCACAATGTGGATGCACGATGCACTTTTGAAAAGGCGTAACGTGCAGAAAATACAATCTGCCAGTTGCTACTCCCTACCTCCACTACATTCCCTCCATTTCACAGTTTCTGCAAACGGCTCTTTTGGCGGTGGGCCATGTGACTTGCGAGCTGGGTGTGCTTCACTCCTATCAGCTCACCATCAAGTGTGGCTTACCCAGGCGAAACTGCCTGAGGATTGCAAAAAAAAACGCTGAGGGAGTGTCCAATTATTCCTGGGCACCTCTTCGGCCCAAACATACCAGAACTACTGGAAAAAAGTGTTAAGTTAAGCTACTCATCAGCTCACATAAGTACAGCAATCTCCTACTTTTTGGGTACCAACATTTCAAGTCCACATTGTTTCGCTACACTGGAACAACGCTTTCAGCAACACTCTACATCACAGTCACAGACCCTTCAGAGACCTTGTGCTGTTGAGGACACTCAAGGTTTTCGACCACCGTAACGACAGCCACAGGGAAGACCACGTCAGCGTCGCTCCAATGCCACCAAAGGTTGCACCCATAATGCTTGAGATGCTCCATCTGGCGGACAGTTATTTTTCAGTACAACAACTGAAATACTGGAGGGACACAATATTGGATCCTTGGGTCATGTCAAGTAATTTTTATTTGTATAGTGCTTTTCAGAACACACATCGTTTCAAAGCAGCTTTACAGAAAATCATGCATTAACAGAAAATGAAACTGTAATATCTATAAAGTAGTCATAATTGTGTAGTTTAATTAACTGTCTACTCTGTGCAAGGGGTATACCCTATAGTTTTGCATTTCAGCTTTCAAAATCAGACCTACCAGTTCAAGGTCCTACTGTTCGGGCTGTCCCACAAGTCTTCACAAGATGCATGAGTGCAGCACTGTCTCCCCTATGGTCATGAGGAATACGAATTTTGCCTTATATGAACAACTGTCTGCTTTGTGCCCCCACTAAGCACCAGGCGATGTGCTACTCCAGATTACTTCTGGAACATGTGCAGAGATTGGGCCTCTCTGTGAGCAAGACAAAGACCTGTCTGGTCCCAACACAATCAACTACGTTTTTAGGAATACATTTGAATTCTCTTGCAATGTCTGCCACTGACCAGTATCCTGCGACTCCTGACTTGTTTCCACCTGGGATTGTCGCTAGAGTACAGAATGTTCCTGTGACTCATGGGAATGTTTACTGATGCCACAGCAGTAATTCTGCTGGGCTTACTCCACCTCAGACCACTCCAGAGGTGGAACAAAATCAGTGGGAATTCCTGACAGTGAGGGTGCCTCTATTTGTTATTTCCTCTCGCCAGGAAGTAATTATGACCAAAGCCTCCCTCACGGAGTTGGGGGCGACGTGAAACCAGAGGGGCATTTACGGTCGTTGCCTAGGTGTTTGTCCTGTCATTTCACTTGGGCTATTTCTTCTTCATGGGTTGCTTAAAGAGGAGTCTCCTTGGCAGATATCTGTACTGTCGCTACCTGGTTTTACAAGATCAACCTTGCTGCCCCTCATGCTGTGAGCTTTGCAGTTCTTCGAGAGCAACCTTAAAGGGTTTCAGGTATGTGGTATTCCTCATGACTATGTTGTTATTAATCATCCACTAGTGTTTAACACTGCCTCTGGCAGTCAGGAGGAATGAAACAGAATGCTAGTTACGCATGTAACTGTGGTTCTGGGAATTCCAGATGACCACCAGAGTTCATAGTCACTTGGAATGCGCGAGAAAAACTTCTGAGGTGGAGTGCTGAGCTATCACGGTGTATATCCCTCAAACCCAGCCAGAGCCCGGACTTGAACCCAATCGAACATCTTTGGAGAGACCTGAAAATGGCTATCCACTGACGGTCCCCATCCAACCTGACAGAGCTTGAGAGAATCTGCAGAGAAAATGGCAGAAAATCCCCAAATCCAGGTGTGCAAATCTTGTCACATCATACCCCAAAAGACTTGAGGCTGTAATCGCTGCCAAAGGTGCTTCAACTGATACTGAGTTAAGGGTCTGAATACTTATGGATGTGTCAAAGTTATATTTCAGTTTTTTCTTTTTAATACATTTTCAAAGTTATCAAAAATCTGTTTAATGCTTTGTCATTATGGGGTATGGAGTTTAGTTATATAATTTAAAGCATTTTAGCAAAACACTGCAAAAAAATTAAGGGGTCTGATTACTTTATGAATGCACAATATCTATCAAAATATAGTAACGTGAAGGCAGAAATAGAAAAAGACTATTTTCCATTAGGGTAAAAAAAATACACAAATAAACTGGGGTATAAAAAATAGTAATAATACAAAAAAAACTGGAAAACAAGACAAAAATAATGATTAAGATCTTTATTGTGGTCTATTGTGTCTATCAATTAAATGTAAAAAAAAAAAAAAAAAGAGAAAGGTTCCTCATCCCAAGAGGTATTCAGTGGCTTTGAAAAGATGGTCTGATTTTTAATTGTTAGGGAGTCTGAGATTTGGAAAAGCACACTGAAAGTGTGACTTCTATTTTTAGAATGGCATTTAAGCCCTGTCACCTGTCTTTGCATATGATTCTCTGTCTCTGAGCTCTGAGTGCTCACCTGATGACGTCAATATGTCCATTCTTGGCAGCGAGATGCAGTGGGCTGGTGCCGTTGGGATCAGTCGAGTCTCCGGGCTTGGCCTCCAACAGAGCTACACACATGTTACTGCTCAGTAGCAGCTGGACCACCTGCAGGGCAAACAGACAATCATACACACAAGACATACACGCACAAGCCAATTAGAGACAGATAGAAGTAATTTGACCAAGACAACAAAAAAAGTACAACAGCATGTGACTCACCCCGACACGGCCAAATTCGCAGGCCAGGTCCAATGGCGTCTTCCCGGCATTGTCAACTATGCACGGGTTTGACTGGTGCTGTAGAAGCATCTCAGACTGAGGAAAGATAACCAGCTGTAAGTTTCTCTCTTAAGAACTGAGCTTTGATTTGAGTTTGTAAATGCGTGTGGCATTTTTCAAAAGTACTGACAACAAGAATATATTATGACAGTCAAACCTTAATCAGCTTAATCAATTTTGACAGTGTCATGCACAGCGAGCCACGTGATAAAATGCGGGGATTGACTGTCTCAGAAGCGGAGACTTGTCCTCTGCCACCTAGATTGAGGTGAGACACCACACCACCACAAGGACCTATTAAGCAGTGGGAATTGGGCATGCTAAATTGGGGAAATTCGCGTTTACATGCATTTGGAACAATCATAATACACTCTGCTTTTGACATCAATCCGCAAAGAGGTATGCGCACAACACGTGCGCACATTGAATTTGCCTATAAGAACGCCAGTAAAGGGGTTTACATGTGAAGCAAAATCGGCGTAATGGCCAAAATATACCCATGTCGATTGGATTATTATTAAGCTTTATGACCTTACAATGACAAAGGAATGCCATTTAATGTGTTTACATGACCACACATGTTGTCAGCTTATTTAGCATAATTGGTGTGAAAAAGTACATGTAAACATGCTCAGTGACATCACTTTGTAAAAATCTAGCACAATATATGATATTTTTAAGGCACCCAACATTTACAGCTTGAGACTTTAACTAACTTGATACATAATTGCTATATGAGATTACTGCCAAACCACAGAAATGACAACAGCTGTTATTTTCTGAAATAAATAGCCATTTGTAAGCAATTTTAAGACCACTAGATGCTGGTATGTTGAAGGATTTCACATGTATGCACTCCTTCACCTCTCCTCTCCAACCCAAAAGTCATTATTCATCAGTAATTTCGAGCTTACATTTAAGATATAATTTTGAACAAACTCAAACAACACACGCAACTAATAATTATGTGTTTAATACACCTCAATCTGCAATAGAAAAAAACATATGGAGATGGTTTGGTCATGTATTATGCTAATGGCTAACTCTGGGCACTTGCTCCTTCATATAGAATAATACAAATTCATTAACATTAGAGCAAGAGTTGGAGCAAATGAGTGGGTGTTCACACCAGTTAAGAATCCGGTGGAAATTTTGTGTGAGAAACATTTCTGCTCACATAAGAACTCTTCACAATTTTTTGTGCTCGAGACCCTTTATGTCTAACCCTTCTCTCACCCTGCTGTGCCTCTGCTTATGTGTACAGCATTACTAAAGGGTTTGACGATGATGGATGTACTGGAGTCACATGTTCCTCACTGTCGAGACTGTTGGCAAATAGTCCTACCTGTAAAAGTGTCATACAAAAATAAGGCCCTATTCACAGCTCATGTTTAAACATGTGAACAAAGTCTTTAAAAGAGATAAAGAGTAAAGGCCACAGTATCTCCTTAAACTGCCTTTTTAACAAGTGTTAGAGTGGGAAGAACAGTGAAGCTGAGGAAGAGTTGAAGTATCTGCCTCCTGCATTCAATTCAAATGCATGTGTGTGGGATGCTCTAGCTTCAAAGCATCTGCTCATCATGTTCTGCTTCCAAGTTGTCAGCATCCATAAATGCATGTCTGATCTATTATCATACAGCAGTGTTCATTTGGAGTTTTTAAAGAACAGTGAGCGTGGTGTTATGGCAGTATGTACTCACAACATCATAGTGTCCATGCTGAGCAGCTAGATGCAGGGGGATCTGACCCTCATCAGACTGACCGTTCAATGAGGAGCCTGACTTCAGCAGCAACTTCATAGGCTCGGACTTGCCCTGCCATGCTGCATAATGCAAAGGTCGCATTCCTGGAAAACAAGGAAAGACCTTTAAAATTTAGTAAATTCAACTCAGATTCCTAAAAGTGAACAGATATTCTAAGCAATGTTGCTTAAATTATTTTGTATGCTTGATTTGAAAAATGCCACCTGTTGACTTAATCATTTTGATCTTGACTTCTGGATCACGGTATGAGTAATTTAAAATCAGGGAAACAATATATTACATAATATATTTATTTTAGCTGGAAATTCAACCCCAAAATTTAAAATGTGGATATTACATAACCATGTAGTCATACTGTATCTATTGATGGATCCAAACCAAATGGTAAGACAGTCTGGCATCAGTGCAAAAACAGCTGTTTCACATCATATAACACTTGAGTAAAAAACTACACTTGAAACAGTAAAAAAATATATATGTGATTTGATCAGCCACATTTAAAGCCATTGTAAAATTAAACAATACCACAAAAGCAAGAAGAGCAAGTTGGCAATTGTAAAATAGCTGATATATGCACATTAACATACCTGTGATGGTATTACCATACATCAGTTGAATTCTATATAAAACGAATAGTTCCTCACCTTCATGCCATCCCTGAAGTGTATGACTTTTTTCCTTCTGCAGAACACAAATGAAGATTTTTAGAAGAATATTTCTACTCTGTAGGTCCATAAAATGCAAGTAAATGGTGCCCAGAACTCTGATGGTCCAAGTATCACATAAAGGCAGCATAAGTAATCCACATGACTCCAGTGATTTATTCGATGTCTTCTGAAGTGATCCAAGTGGATTTGGATGAGAACAAACCAAAATATAACTCCACTGTACTCTAACGTTTCCACTGTACATCATGCCATTTTATTCTCTAGGCACGATCATGATTTCAAGCTCGATTAAACTTCCTAGTGCTTGATGCACATGCAGAGCACTATTTGGTGCTATAGGAAGTATAATCGAACTTGAAATCATGATCACCAAAGAGACTGCTGTCAATATTTATAGGGAAAAAGAATAACATTTTGTTCTCACCCAAAACAGTTTGGCTCACTTCAGAAGACATTCATTAAACAGTCATAAACAGAGTCATATGGATTACTTTTATGTTGCCTTTATATAATATTTGGAACTTCGGAGTTCTGGTCGCCATTCACTTGCATTGTATGGACCTACAGAGCAGAAATATTATTTTAAAAATCTTAATTTGTGTAATTTGTGATGGCACAAAGCAGGGGCATCACTAGACTTCAGTATCTTCTGGGGCTTAGCCCACAGGCCATATTATAATATAAAAATAAGAAGAATCCTTACATCCATGACTTCAAAATGACCACCCTACCTGTCAAATAATAATTATATTAAGTGCAATACTGTATATTACATTGCGGAGGATCAAAGCAAGAATTACAACTTGCCGGCTCATTGTTCATAGTGCAGAAAATAACACTAACAATAAAAACTAACTAACTAACTAACTAACTAACTATCTAACTAACTAACTAACTAACACTAACAACAAAGTCATTTAACAACCTAAATTCCCAATTGTCATTTATCATAATATATTGAGAATAAAGTAATAATTATGAGAATAAAGTAAAAATTATGAGAATAAAAAATGTCAAAGCATTATTAAAATTTGTAATATTTTGAGCACATATCAAAAAGAAAGTAACATCAAAGTGATGTGGTGGACAACAGCAAAATGGATCGCCTGGGTCTTTACATACAACATCACTAACCAGTGAGATAACTTGGCTCTGCAACTAAGCTGAAATTGTGGGAAGTTTTTTCTTCTGAATAAACAACATCTGAATGTAACCTCCGTTCCCTGTTGAAGGGAACGAGACGTTGTTTCGAAGAAGCAACACTAGGGGTCTCTCTTGAGAGCCTTTTGCATCTCTGATCTATGAGAAATGGCCAATGAGAAATTGGCAGACAGAATTTGCATGTCCCGCCCCCGGACATATGGGTATAAAGGGAGGGAAATGCTTCTGTTTCATTCAGGATTTTTCTTAGGAGCCGAGAATGAGGTTCGGCCGCAACAGTGGCTCGGTTCAGCGACATGGCCGGGAGGACACAGCAGGGAACGGAGGTTACATACGTAACCTAGACGTTCCCCATCTGTCAGTCACTTCGACGTTGTGTCGAAGAAGCGACCTTAGGGGTCCAATTTAAATCACGCCATTCGCTGAGCCGTGTATGTGTATTGCTGACACAGGAGCGGGCAGGTATTTTACGTGCCAAAGCGACCAGCTGTACAGGCTGCACGTACCCTTCCCCAAGGCCAAAATAAAATCATCAATTCCTTCTGGTTCTTTACCCCCGACAGGGGGAACAAGGCGACGTGCCAAGCATGGGAGCAGGCCAAGCCAGCCGCGATTTTTCTCTCTCTATGTTTCTCGCATAGAGTTAAAGCGGCTGGGGCCATCTTAACGCTATCATACGCATCGGGGAAGGTGATCTTTCCCAGTTTTCCTATTCTTTCAGGGGGGAAAGACCCTGCGGAGACCACACCTGCCCATACTGGGGGAGGTAAAGAGTGGTGAAATAGAGGGTCCGCTCACAAGGGGACCGTACTGCGGAAAATACACACGGGGGAAAAGTCCACGTGGGAGCCCGTCCTGTGGAGCACCTATTCCAGTACAGGGTAAATTGAGTACCCGCCAGGGGACCACTCGCAAGGGGACCGTACTACGGAAAATACACACGGGGGAAAAGTCCACGTGGGAGCCCGTCCTGTGGAGCACCTAGTCCAGTACAGGGTAAATTGAGTACCCACATTGGTCTTGGTCGGCGAATTCCTCTGCTGAATTCGTGGACCAGAGGGCTAGGGAGGAGTCATCCAGGGAGCCGAGTTCGTGGTATCTCCAGGGGTAAAGGCGCATGGTATTACCTCAGTGGAGGGAAAGGGCGCTATGTGCAAGCAGTCCAACCAGTCAGTTTGTCAGCGTGTACCGAGTTCTACTGGCTCGGACCTTGAGAAAACACTGGACGAAACCGACTCAACACTGAGACTGTAAAATCTTGCAAAGTATTGGGTGTTACCCAACCCGCTGCTCTGCATATGTCTGCTAGGGAGGTGCCCCTGGCCAGTGCCCATGAGGAGGCAACACTTTTTGTTGAGTGTGCTCGGACTTGCAAGGGGTTGCATGGCTTGTATGCGATAGGCAGAATAATGGTGTCCACTACCCAGTGGGAAAGCCTCTGTTTGGAGATAGCATTCCCTTTCCGCTCTCGACCAAAGCAGACAAAGAGCTGCTCAGAACGTCTAAAGCTCTGCGGGCGGTCCAAGTAGATACGCAAAGCATGTACTGGACACAGCAACAAAGGGGCTGGGCCTGCCTCCTCCCGGGGCAGCGCTTGCAGGTTCACTACCTGGTCCCTGAAGTGAGTGGTAGGTACCTTGGGTCTCTGAAGGCCCGAGAAGACCACTGAGAGATCCCAGGAGGGGAACAGGCTCAGCCGGGAGGGATTTAACCTTCGGGCACCTCTTAGAAACCTGATAATTAAGTCATGCTTACCCAAAGACTTGCCGTCTACTGTGTCGTGGTGGGCCGCGATATCAGCTACATACATCTTCAAGGTGGAGGGGGACAGCCTCCCCTCCAACCTCTCCAGCAGGAATGAAAGCAGTCACCTAACTGCGCACCTCTGTGGGTCTTCAGCCCGGGAAGAACACCAAATTGCAAACAAGTGCCACTTCAGGGCATAAAGTTGCCTGGTAGAAGGGGCTCTGGCTTGGTTGACAGCAGGTGGTAGATCACCTACAGTATGGACAAGATGTGTTTACCCTGAATTAGCGGGAGAAACCTATGTAGGGTAAAAAGTACAGCCAGCAACTATAGGCAGTTGATGTGCCAGTGCAGCGCGGCCCCTTTCCAACGGCCCACGGCTGCGTTCCCATTGCACACGGCGCCCCAACCCAATTCGAAGGTGTCTGTGGTGACCAGGATGCATTGTGACACCTGCTGCAAGGGGACTCCTGTCCGTAGAAAGCAGAGGTCTGTCCAGGGTTTGAAAGTTTGGCGGCAGGCGGGGGTGATGAACACACGGTGCATGCCACGTGCCATGCTCATCTCGGGACTCGAGTCTGGGGCCAGTGCTGAAGCGGTCTCATATGCATCAACCCCAGTGGCACGACCACCGCGGAGGACGCCATATGCCCCAGGAGCCTCTGGAAATGTTTTAAGGGGACCGCCGTGCCCGGCCTGAACGCGGTGAGGCATTTCAACACTGACTGCGCCTGCTCATTGTTGAGGCGCACTAACATTGAGACTCTAAGTCCATGCCGATAAAAGAGATGCTCTGAATCGGGGTGAGCTTGCTCTTTTCCCAGTTGACCTGAAGCCCTAAACAGCTTAAGTGCCTGAGCACCTGGTCCCTGTGGGCGCATAGTAACTCTCGGGAGTGGGCCAGAATGAGCCAGTTGTTGAGGTAGTTGAAAATGCAGATGCCTGCTTCCCGATATAGTATGATTTAACTACTTCCTCCACATCCAACACTTGCATTAACTAAGCTGCTGGTTCTGAGTCCATTCTATTGTTGTAATAATGACACTGTTTGGGCTAATATTGAGATTTGTTTTCTCACTAAATATTTCTACTTTATTCACATAATATTCTACTTTATTCTCACAATGCTACGACTTTATTCTCATAATTTTTACTTTATTCTCAAAATATAATGATTATAATCTCAAATGCTATGACTTTGTTCTAATAATTTTGACTTTAATCTCATAGGAATTTAATCTCAATGCTACAACTTTATCCTCATAAGTTATTAAAAATTTTAAATAAAAAGTTACAAATATTATGAGTTTATTCTCAAAATCACAATTTTTCCTTTTATTTAACGAGGCAATAAACTGCCATTGTAGGCTCACAGAGAGTAGTTAAAAATAGCTTAAATTGGTATAAATGCATGGTATAAATGCAAGTCATGGTTCATGACTGTTACATCATTAAACACGATTGCAGGTTGTTTTTAACCAAAGCATAGTTTTAATGCTTGATAAATGGTAAGACAGTGTTTTTCCCCTTTGCTCTGGTGTGCAGACTTAAGTAGCAATAATTAGACAAGTTTAATGACATTTGATGTTAAACCATTTAAAAAATCAAGGCTCCACAAAGAGGCTGTTTAACTCCATGCACATGACATGTAAATGTGAACCAACATGGGAAGTGTATATACAGGTAGTGACAATTTGATTTTAATGTGAAATGTTATAATTTTAAAACCAATGTATTGAGCTATTTAGTCTAATAGATCACTGTGCTGCTATTTTGAGTAGAGTTTGAGGAAATTCCATAGCAATAAACATTCTTTATTTCCACGAACCGACTCCCAGTGAAAACCAGAATAACCGTTCATGAAACCTTAAGTTTAACCGAATGGTAAAAATGATAAACGTGCACATCCTTACTACAAATTATCAACGGATAATTATAAATCCAGATATTTGGTCAGCTCACTTAACCAGTTAGCAACTAGTCATTAACGTGGCTACCTACTAGCATAACATTCGTAGGCCTACATCGTACAGATTTGTTTGTTGAAGTTTTGTTGTATTGAAGGGTTACTGACATACCTTCTTCATTCTGATCAACTAATGTTAAATAAAGTCTGGTTGGTTCACCATTCAGTGAACTTGCTGTTCATTTGATTATGGATGGTAGTTCTTAAATGAGCTAGCTGATATTAAGAGTCCATCATAGGGAGAGAGTAGGGTACTGGTGCATCCATTAAAATCTACTTAGTGTGAATTGTTAAAAACAAATGAAGATTAGAAATGAGGCTTACAGATTATATATTTAGAAATAAGGCTTGCAAAATAAAACCTCTGATACTGAAATTCTGCTCCCCTGTGAGAGAAAACAGAAAGCTCCCACTCATAACGTCATGTCAATTAATGCTCGTTGGACTCACTGATCGAAATTCATTTACATTGGAAGCCAGAATTGCAGCTTGCCTTTTTGATTTTGTACCCTTATGTAATTAACTTTTTTCTTCTTTTTTTGTACATCACAAAATACATTTGGCTATTAACAAAAGAACCGGGGCTTCAGACCTAAGAGCCAGGGTCTAGCTACGCCGCTGGCATGAAGGTAAGTAAATGATGAGAGAATATACATTTTTGTGTGAACTCCTTTTAATGTGGCAAGATACAATGTTGCTTGACAACCATAAAGAATTGTCTACAAAGGACATGCGCAGTGTGGTGTAGCCTGTCAAAAATCTTTCCCATTTTAATCAGTGAAGTTGTCCACACTGAACGTGCCCTTCTGCAGCATATTTTGTAGAGTGGACTATAGTTTCCTACTTTGTGCCAGATTTTTGCAGCTATGCCGTCATATAAATGGCATCTGAATCACTATTTCAAACATTGCACAATATATACCATCATATTGTTAAGTCCTAGCAGTTTTCATACATTTCATAGATCTTTGTTGATGGTTTGTGTGTCAAGCCTTACCTTTCTGGTCTCTGATGTCCACTAAGGGCTGAGACTCCAACAGCAATGATATAAGCTCCACATTTCCATTGAGAGCTGCATGGTGCAGTGGTGAAAATCTGTAACACATCCACAAACATAAGCAATCAGCATCAGTGCTTAGATTGACATTAACAGGACAGAGATCCACATAATTATCAGTCACAAAGCAGCTGAATCCCATATGGCTTTATTGCATTGCCATCCAGAAGATATGGGATATTACTGTTGGCTAGCAGCACGTAACAGATATTAATTGGTCACAGTCTCTCCAACTTTCTTCTGTTCCATGCCTCTGGTCAGCTTGGTCTGTAATTCCCAACCAGGAGTATTTGAAGTTTGTAAGTCTTGTTACCTGTAAATTGTAACGTTCCATTAAAATTGGTAAAATGTGTTTTACTAGTAAGTGAAATTTCATACTTGTTGAGCTTCTATGGTGATTCAATTCCACCCAACAAATAATGCAAATTACTTTTGCTAAACATCTCATCTGAATTTATTTTATAAATACATTCAATCTAGTGTCTCAAGTTTCTTCTTTTCAACCACAATATTGATTGTTTTTAAAGAGTAGATCATAGTAATAATACAGTTAATGATTATCTTAAATTACATCCAATATAATTTCAGTTAAGCCTTACTGATGGGTCTGTGGGAAAACATAAGAAAAAAACAAAAAGGAAATGAGATTTCAAAACTTTCAATGAGATACACATTCAAAAAAGATTTCTATTTGATAAGGGTGAGGGTGATCAGGGCCAAAGCTATTTCACAGGTTTGGCTTTAGGAGATTGAGCTGTCAGCATTGATATCTGTATGAAAACCTACATAGATATGCAGGCGCAGAGTGTTCTTATAGTTATTATCCTCAGAAAAGACCCTGTCACTTTCTGATGTCTACTATGTGGTGTTTTCAAGCCATTTAAAAAAAAGCCATTGTTCTGTTAGTAGTGATCATCATTTCGACTTGCCATTAGCGTCACAAAACTGCAAAAATAATAATTGTGTTCAAGCAGATTTCCTGTACACTCTCAACATCTTTGGTTGGGCCAACAATGCTATGTTAGCCTGGTCAGAATGCTCAAACAAACAGAGTAATGTTTTGACAGTGCCACTGTGTTTACGGTACAGTTTTAGGAGAAATCAACCTATAAGTGGCTTACTTCAGTTTATGCATATTAAATTGGTATGGAGAAAGTTGTTTAACTAAAAAAAACCTTAATATGAGGAGTCAGGGGCGGATTTAGTGATTCGGGGGCCCTTGGCAAAGTACATGTGGCCCTCTTCAATGACACACATTTAGGTCGATTTTCTCTTAAATGTGCTATAAGCCATTTTATTATTATTATTATTATTATTATTATAAAAAATGTTATGGAATGGGGAAAATGTTCCTATGCTCTGAAAGATATCACTGACTATGGTTACATGGACACCAGAAAGAGGCTTATTGCCAGAAAGTGGGTTATTGCGAACTGGTGAGGGAGGTGGAGCGTTACCAGGTGGATCTGGTGGGGCTTACTTCAACGCACAGTTTTGGCTCTGGATCCGTACTCCTGGATAGGGGATGGACTCTATTCTTCTCTGGAGTTTCCCAGGGTGTGAGGCGACGGGTGGGTGTGGGGATACTCACGAGCCCCCAGCTGAGCGCCGCTACGTTGGAGTTTACCACGGTGGACGAGAGGGTCGCCTCCCTATGCCTACGGGTTGTGGGGGACTCTGACTGTTGTCTGTGCAGCAGTTCAGAGTATTCGGCCTTCTTGAAGACCCTTAATGGAGTCCTGAATAGGTGATGCTGGGTGACTTCAACGCGCAAGTGGGAAATGACAGGGACACCTGGAAAGGCGTGATTGGGAGGAACGGCCTCACTGATCTGAACTCAAGTGGATGTTTGTTATTAGACTTCTGTGCTAGTCATGGATTATCTATAACAAACACCATGTTCGAACATAAGGATGCTCATAAGTGTACGTGGTACCAGAGCACCCTAGGCCGAAGGTTGATGATCGATTTTATAATCATGTCGTCGGATCTGAGGCCATATGTTTAGAACAATCGGGTGAAGAGAAGGGCAGAGCTGCCAACCGATCACCATCTGGTGTTGAGTTGGGTCAGAGGGTGGGGAAAGACTCTGGACAGACCTGGGAAGCCCAAGCGAGTAGTGCAGGTGAACTGGGAACGTTTTTTTTAGGAGGTCCCTGTCCGCGAGATCTTCAACTCACACCTCCGGCGGAGCTTTTCAGGCATCCCTGTGGAGGTTGGGGACATTGAACCGGAGTGGGCAATGTTCAAAGCTTCCATTGCCGAAGCCACGGTGGAGAGCTGCGGCCTAAAGGTTTTAGGTGCCGCAAGGGGTGGTAACCCTCGAACACCATGGTGGACACTGGTGGTCAGGGAAGCTGTCCGACTGAAGAAAGAGGCCTTCCGGGATTTGTTGTCCCGGAGGTCTCCAGAGGCAGTTGCAAGGTACCGACAGGCCCGAAGGGCTGCGGCCTCGGCCGTGAGGGAGGCAAAGCAGTGGGTGTGGGAAAAGTTTGGAGAAGCCATGGAGAAGGACTTTCGGTCCGCACCAAAGTGCTTCTGGAAAACCGTCCGCCACCTTAGGAGGTGTATGTCCAAAGCGAGAGCTGTGTCTGGGTCCTCGGCACGAAGTCGAGTTCGTTCCATGTGGGGGTTGGTCTCCGCCAAGGCTGCGCTTTGTCACCAGTCCTGTTTGTGATATTCATGGACAGGATATCAAGGCGTAGTCGGGGTGCAGAAGGTGTGTGGCTCGGTGGGCTGGGGATCTCATCGCTGCTTTTTGCAGATGATGTTATCTTCATGTCATCATCGGTCCATGACCTTCAGCTCTCACTGGATCGCTTGGCAGTCGAGTGTGAAATGGCTGGGATGAGGATTAGCACCTCTAAATCTGAGGCCATGGTTCTCAGCAGGAAACTGATGGAGTGTGTACTCCATGTAGGGAAGGAGGTATTGCCCCAAGTGAAGGGAGGTGTTTCAGGCACGTCCAGCTGGGAGGAGGCCTTGGGGAAGGTGGAGAGATTACATTTCCACACTGGCCTGGGAACGCCTCGGGGTCCCTCAGTCAGAGCTGGTTAATGTGGCTCGGGATAGGGAAGTTTGGGGCCCCCTGCTGGAGCAGCTGCCCCCGCGACCCGACTTCGGATAAGCGGTTGAAGATGGATGGATGGATGAATTACCTTGAATTATATTACATTACCTCCAAATTATTAGACTAAAAGATGACTTGACATGTTTCCAGTAGGTCTTGATCAACTTTTACATTTGAAAACAAAAAATGTAATTGCTAGATTTACACTGCTAAATAAGGCGATCAACAGTCAGATCATTTTATTTTTTTTATTTACGAGTGTCAACGCCCAGATCATAAGCATACTCAACACTTGGTATTGGTGAATATAGTGAGAGCTGTGCTTGTGGAAGCAGTGGCAGGTGGCGGTGCAGGCTGTGCAGCAATCTGATCCATTTAGAAAGACAAAGTGACCTTAGGAAGTCTCGATTCCATAAAAAATAATTATCTCCACAAATTCAAACCAAACTGAACTAGCAACAATATAGCTTAACTAGTAACTTGCAACAGTGTATACAGTGAAATCACACAAAACTGTCCAAGCATTTTGGCTAACTTTCACCTGTTTACGAACTTGTGTAGAAGCATACAACCTTGGAATATTCCACTACAGGCTGATATGAGAGGGAAGGGGGTGGCTTGCACTGATGAAAATAACAACAATATCAATCATATCAGTGTTGTAACACAGATATTTATAATTTCAGCAAACTTTATTTAGCATTAATGATAATAACAAAGTATATTATTTGTATTTTTAGGGAGCCCTTGGCTTCTGGGGGCTCTAGGCTCTTAATTTATCAGTGAGTGTGTCACTGTGAGCATGTTTGCTCAGTTGGTTCTGATAAAGTGTAAGAATATGTGATTACAGCTTAAACAGCAGATTGTGTGTGTTTGTATACACATGATTTAATAATTCCAACTTGAATGCTTAACCAAAATGCAGCTGTGGTTCGCCAACACACAAACTCATAAAAACAAATACAAACATACATTTCCCTCATTCCAGTCTTGAGTATTTTGACTTATTTAAAAAAACAAAAAAAATCAAGACACTTCAGGCTATGTACTTCATAAATGGTAGAATTCACACAAGATCAATTGATTTATTGAATCAATGATTTAACCTCCTGATACTCGAGGACAACTGCTCTTCATTTTCAGCCTGATCTAATGAAAATTACATGAACATGACAACATTTTTGTTACAAATTAAAAATTAAAATTCAATATTTACGTGCATTTACATATAACACATTTGGCTACAGTTTTCCAGTGAAATGTCCAGATGGGGGCACCAAAAGTGAGTAAAATTGTGTCATATTCAGACAAGGTTTTATGGTGAATTTTAGATGGATGTTTTTAAAACATACCTCCCTAACATAAAACTTTAGCCTGAGCATATCCAATACTGTTTTAAAATATAAATGAGACATTTAAAAAAGACATCCTTTCCAAATCAACACCTAAACCTAACCATTAGTTTTTTATAATATAAATGAGATGTTAAAAAAGACATCTTTACCAAATCAATGCCAAAACCTAACCATTAGGGTTTTACATTATAAATGAGATGTTAAAAAAAAGACATCTTTACGAAATCACTCCTAAAACTAACCATTAGTGTATTAGGTAAATGTAAATGAAAAATCAAAATTTTCTGAACCAACATCAGCC
The DNA here is from genome assembly GCF_025860055.1 of Xyrauchen texanus. Classification (NCBI taxonomy): domain Eukaryota; kingdom Metazoa; phylum Chordata; class Actinopteri; order Cypriniformes; family Catostomidae; genus Xyrauchen; species Xyrauchen texanus. Next base: position 22,332,481 of record NC_068283.1, on the reverse strand, counting down.
AACTTGGGTCTGTAATACAAGCAATACAATTTAATGTTCTTAAAAAGATGCATTAGATAAAAGTGTTGATAACATAAAATAGCAAGTTCTTAGTAATAGAGAGAAAAATAAGTATTTATAAAGTCATAATCACAATTCAAGAGCAAATAGGTTTCCTAAATATTTATGTCCGCATAGGTGGACAGTGGGCATAAGTTGTAAAATGTTTAATAATACCAAGCTATAGAAAGTCAGCCTTCTTTAATAAAATTATTTATTATGTTTCCAGGAGTGTTGGTTATTCAAGTTTTTAAGACATTACAGACTGATTTTTTGTAGAAGTTTTCCTAAAAGTTCGCCCAGGTGAGCTGTTAAGAATAACTGAAACATACTCAAAAACACCTTCCTTTTGGACAGATTTTGTTCTAAATGATTAACTTTCGTTCTTCAATTTCATAGGAAGTGTTCAGGGGCCTAAAGTAAGCAATTTGTAGGTTGATTCCTCCAAAAATTGTAAACACTGGGTCAAACCTAGTGAGCTTCCTCCGGAGGCAGCATTTTAAGACATCATAGGCGTGCTCCCGATGTGAAGGCTATTCCAAAAGGTAGGTCTCTTAATTATGCTGCCTTCTAAGATATCTTATTTTGGTCAGATTTTAAGGTAGCATCATATGTATCTTTCCTCAGGTAGGTGATCCCATAATAATAATTTAGATTATAAATATACTTATTTTTCACTGGACTTCTTTTTTTTCTCTAGATTGAGTTTTAATTGTTGGTGACTATGTGACAACATTCACATAGATAATGAAAATGACACAATGGGATTAGCATTTATTGATATTCTCAACTCTCTTGGAGTCAGACAAAATGTAACAGAACCAACTCATTGCCATAATCATACACTAAATTTAATTCTGTCATATGGAGTTGATGTTGATAATATAGCAATTCAGCAGCAGAGCTATGACATCTCAGATCATTACCTCGTCTCTTGTATGCTGCGATCAGCTAATGTTACTCAATCTACACCACGCTATCATTCAGGTAGGATGATTTTTTCGACCACTAAAGATTGCTTCACTAATAATCTTCCAGATCTATCTCATACACTCAGTAAACCCCAAAGCCCAGAAGAACTTGATGAAATATAAATGCAGTCTTCTCTAGCACTCTTGATAGTGTTACCCCCCTTCGATTAAAGAAAATGTAAGAAATAAGCCCTGCCCCATGGCACAATGATCACACTCATGCTCTCAAGAGAGCAGCTCGGAAAATGGAGGGCATTTGGAAGAATACAAAATTAGAAGTATTTCGCAGTGCATGGAAGGATAGTGTCTGTAGCTACAGACAGACACTAAAAGCTGCCAGCACAGCATATTTTAGTAAACTCATAGAAAATAACCACAACAATCCTAGGTGTTTATTAAGTACTGTGGCTAAATTGGTTAAGAATAAACCTCAAAAGAACCAGATATTACATCACAGCACAAGCGTATTGACTTCATGAATTTCTTTACAGATAACATTGAAATAATCAGAAATAAAATTGGAATTATGCAATTATCTGTCAAAGCACTTCAGAAAACAGTGTCTCATAATTTTCCTCACGTGCAACTTCAATCCTTGTCATAGGTCATGAATAGCTAACAAAACTTATCGAAACATCAAGAGCCACAACATATTTGTTAGGACCAATACCAACTAAGCTCTTAAAAGAGGTATTTGCTGTAATTTCAGAACCTCTTCTTATTTTTTATAAATATTTTTAACTCCTCGCTATCCTTAGGACATGTCCCAAGAAACTTTAAAATGGCAGTTCTCTATCTGTCACTCACTCGACGTTGTGTCGATGAAGTGACACTAGGGGTCACTCTTGGGAGCCCAAAACACCTTTGATCTTTGATAAAAGGCCAATGGGAATTGGCAAGTGGTATTTGCATGCCACTGCCCCAAACATACGGGTATAAAGGAGCTGGCGTGCAAACCGCTTTTTCAGATTTTCTCTTCGGAGCCAAGCGGTCGCTATTCATTGAGTTGAATTCCCACGGCTTCCCATTCACCTCTACTGCATTCTGATGGCGCATTACAGCGGATTCTCCCCCCTCTGCACTGGTGCATTGCAAAGATCGCCCCTGGGTGATTCAGTATATTCTAAAAGAGTATAAATCCTAAGAGTATATTCTAAAAGAGCGGCACACACAGAAACGTCTTTTTAAAGGTGCATATTTTTAAAGATACTTTTCTGTCTGTTTGTTATTCCTGGTTGCGGTCGTTATCTTTTGCCTTCTGATGGCCACAATTGCTGTTTTTCGTGTCTGGGCGATGCCTATGCAGAGCTATCATTCATGGATGCGTCATGTTCTCACTGCAAGAACATGACCATGGAAACGTTCATAAGAAAGCAAGCCACCCCAGCGGCTCCACGCCTCCGTCCTTCTATCTACGGGTTTGAGGCCAGCGCGGCTAGCACTGGGGTCATTTGGGGACCTCAATGGGACCACCTCCGCCGGGTAAATCCCCACGCACCTCCCATTCCCCAGCACGCTCGTTTGCCCCGATCAGGCTTCCGGTTCACCGTGCGCCAGCTCGTCTCAGGGTGAGTTCGACCTCTTGTTCAGGGCCCACGAATGTGATGAGCTCTCGAACGCTGCATCGGAGAGCGGGCTCGTCCAGTTGGATGCGAAAGGCTGGAATCCCCCCTTCAGGTGAGGTTGCCCAGTCACACGCTGATGCGGAAATGACGGACATGCTTTCCTGGGCTAGAGTGGAACCCTCTGCTATCCCCTGAACCCTCGTGGCTCGATGATTGGTTCCTGGGCCCGCGGCACCGCTCACAGCCATGCCCAGCCCCAGTTCCTTTCTTCCCGGAAGTGCACGAGGAGCTGACAAAACCATGGATGGCACCTTTTACTGCCCAGTCCCGATCTTCCGGCTCCCCCACCCTCACTACCCTCGATGGTGGGGTGGCCAAGGGGTACTCAAGGATGCCGCCAGTGGATAAGGTGCGTTGATCCAGGGCAAGCACGTTTTGGTTCGGACAGACAACACGGCAACAGTGACATATATTGACCGTCAAGATGGCTTATGCTCCTGTTGTATGTCACAACTCGCCCACCATCTCCTCCTCTGGAGTCAGCAGCACCTCAAGTTGCTACGAGCCACTCACATCCCGGGCGACCTCAACACCGCAGCAGACGCGCTGCCACGATAGGTTACAGGGGAGAGTGGAGACTTCACCCTCTGGTGGTCCAGCTGATTTGGAGTCGATTTGGGTAGATGCAGGTAGTTATGTTTGCTTTCCCAGAATCCTCCCATTGCCTGCTTTAGTACACCCTGACCAAGGCACCCCTCAATATAGATGCGCTGACACACAGCTGGCCCACTACACAATTATGTGTTCTCCCCATTGAGCCTACTTGCACAGGCTCTGTGCAAGGTCAGGGAGGACGAGGAGCAGGTCGTCCTAGCAGCACCCTACTGGCCCACCCAGACTTGGTTCTCGGACCTCACGCTCCTCGCGTCAGCCCCCCACCCCGTGTCTTGGCAGGAACTAACAGGTACGTCCGGGACAGTTGGCCAGGTGTATCGCTTGCGCATAGGACCTTTCACCTCCACTGAGTTGAAGACGTGCGCTGTTGACTCCCAGGATTTTCATAAAATGTGTTACCTGGATGACTTCCTCTTAGCCCTGTGGCAGACGAGTTTGCAGAGAAACTCGCTGCCGGCTCAGTACATGTGCTTCCTAAGCCCTGTACTGGAGTAGGTGCTATGCATGTGCTGGTTCCCCGTAGGTAACACCTTGCGACGTATATATTCTGCTAAAACGTTTCCCTGTTGGTAAACTGCATCTTCCTTGGGCAGAGGCCCCTCTGCTCCAGTCACCATGTTTGTAGAAACTCCTCCCCCATTGGGTAGGACCTACCATGGGACTTCTCCACATTACCTCCTTCTAACGAAAAAGAGTTGGCAAGACCATATTACATATTTCCACAAAAAAATACCCCCCCTCCCTCTCTGGGCGGGGTGTGGTCTCCGCTATGTCTTCCCCTTGGGAGTTGACCCCCCCGACATGGACACTGGTGGTCCCAGTCGGTTGACAAATTTTCACTCTTTTTGGGGAGGAAATAAGGAAAAAGAGGGAAAGGGCCCATCTCGCACCGCCAGTTCACATACCACAGTTCAGCTAGTTGTGGCATTTTTGTAGGGGACCCCTAGTGTCACTTCATCGACACAACGTTGAGTGAGTGACAGATAGGGAATGTCCTGGTTACTTCCGTAACTTCCATTACTTGATGGAGGGAACGAGACGTTGTGTCCCTCTTGCCACAATGCTGGACTACACGCCGAAATGGCCAGGACCTTCTCTCTCAGATCCTCATCACAAAACCTGAATGAGCGGTTCGCACACCAGCTCCTTTATACCCATATGTTCGGGGGAGTAGCATGCAAATACCACTCGCCAATTCCCATTGGCATTTTTATCAAAGATCAGAGGTGTCTCGGGCTCCCAAGAGTGACCCCAGTGTCATTTCATCGACACAACGTCTCATTCCCTCCATTAGGGAATGGAGGTTACGGAAGTAACCAGGACATTATCAAACCATTTATTAAGAAGCCACAACTTGATCCTGGAGAACTGGCTAATTATAGACGATTTCAAATCTCCCATTTATGTCGAAAATACTAGAAAAGGTAGTATCCTCCCAATATTTTAATTTCTACAGAGAAATAGTATATATATGAACAATTTCAGTCAGGATTTAGGCCTCATCACAGTACAGAGACTGCACTTATCAGAGTTACAAATGACTAGCTCTTATCATCTGATCACGGCTGCATTTCACTTCTAGTACTTTTAGATCTGTGCTGTATTCGACACGATAGATCACGACATTCTCTTGAATAAGATAGAGAATTATGTTGGCATTTGTGGAGTTACATTAGCATGGTTTAGGTCATATTTAGCAGACCACTACCACTTTGTCTATGTAAATGAGGAATTGCCAAATATTATTTTATATGTTTCTCTGTCTCAACCTCAGGACTCCTATCCTGAGGTCACCAGAACTGGCAGGATCCAGCTCCATTCCTGCTTCGTGTTGGACTCCACTGCTACGTGTCCCTGTATGATGATGACTAAATGTAGCCGGCGCCAGCCAAACATCAATTCAGTCTATTATGATGGACTTCAGAGGATGAACTGATGCCAACTCCAACCATAAGACATGGGATACTTCATATACCACTGCCTGAACCTTGGACTTAGGATGGACCACACCGAACCTCACCAAAATTACTGGCCAGGTTGAACTGCGATACACCTCACTGATCTCTGCCAGCATCACCTCGGTCTATTGATGGACTACACTCTTGAAATGGAATACATAGACTATCAATTGCCAACAAATACTTCATCAGCCAATTAATAAGGACAATTGTATCTATGTGAACTTCTGCAGTTAATAAAGGGTGGAGTTCAAAGACATTAGTCATTTATCTTACAGCTCAAACTAAATCTTTGTTTAAACACTGTTCCTTAACACTTACTTAGTTTAATCATTTTAAACCATGACTTGCACTATACATAAGTAATATTGGCAATGAATTCATGCTGTTAGCCAGAAGGGAACTGGCCCCCACAGTGAGTTTTGTTTCTCCCAAGGTTGTATTTCTCCCATTAACCAACATCTTATGGAGTTTTCTGTTCCTTGCCGCAGTTGCCTTCGGCTTGCTCACTGGGGTTTAAAATACAATTATTATTTAATTATTTTTAATCACAATTCACAATCATATTTTATCTAATTACACAATGATGACTCATAGACATTATAGATATTACAGTTTTATATTCTGTTAAAGCCTTATCTTCTGTAAAGCTGCTTTGAAACGATGTGTGTTGTGAAAGGTGCTATACAAATAAAACTGACTTGACTTGACTTCATTAAATATTGAAAAGTATCGATAAATATCAGTTTAATATGAAACAAATCAGACTATTTTTCCCAAAATGTGTGTGTGAGATGTGCGTATTCATGCTTATTAGAAGATCCTTTTGTTTCTCTCGTGTAACCTGTATTTAAATCAGTTGCGAGTCAAGTCTTATGCTATGCGCGTGAGGAGCGCTATTTGAATGATTCATGGAGCTGCCACCTATGTAGAGCATTCCAAATTGCCCTCTTATGAGGCATAATTTCAGTAAGGATGCTGCCACAGAAGACAGCTGCCTATGTAGGAGCAGGCCCACTGTGATGCAATGAAAACTTTGTTCTGTTTGAAACATCATTGAATCAGTGGACAAGACTCAGCAGTATGGAGATCATTCTTTACTTTAGTTGTATTAATCCTAACACTTATAATAAGTGTTTGGCACAGTGCATTATGAAATCGATTCATGTCCATTGGAGTGTGCAGTGGGGTTCAGTAGGGTGAGATCCAGTGCTTTTAACTCAACAGTGCACATGATTTTTCTAAGTGGGGCACATGCAAACCTCTCATTTGATTTTCTGTTACAACTTGCTCTCCGTGATTGGTTCATAAAATATGCTGTAACCATGGTGACGGTTGTGAGGGCCTTGCTGCCAGTGCCACTGTGAACATAAACCCTTTGGAGTGAGAGGAAGGCGACTCAGAGCGGAATACTAAACAAACAGGAACTCTGCCTGAACCATCTCTCTCCCACTCTTTGGCACTAGTATGCGGTTGTCACTATAGTAGAGCATGCTGGAAGATAGGCCAGAAAACCCCATTCTCCCCATCAAACCTCCCTATTTCCCCTGTCTCGCAGGTTTGAAATGCAAAACCACAGGCCATGGAATATCCATTGTTTCTTCACTTTCTCTATTAGGAGGTCAGATACAGTAGGCCCTGTCACTTCATATTCAGTATGTGTATGTATTGCTTTCTCGCCAAAGACTTCAGGAAAGACAGAGGTGAGCTGTCTTTCATTCAGACACATATACACTCACACATACTGCCTGACCTACTTTTCTTAATGAGGGTACTAAAGCCTGAGGCATCGCCTCCAGAGGAATTGCCATTAGCATGAACTTTCTCCATTCAATACGCAACATACCTGCTAATATATTGTTACAATCATCTGTATTTTCATCATTATCATGTAATGATGGTGTGTAAGAAAACATGTTTCCAAAAGCAAACTGTGCATATGGGACAATAGTCAATTATACTTTTCAGTGTTCATTATGCAAAAATATTTGTCCACAGAATGTGACAAGTGATTAATCTGAATGAAGTATTCCTTCCTTACATATTTTAATTAAACACATTAACTTAATTTTGCATTCAAAAGTAGTTTCTGCTGAATACGTCATTGTTAATATGGCTTTAAATATCATATGCAAATCATAATGACTCATTATACATAGAAACATAATATACATGGACCCTTGTGGAATATGATAATGGGAGAACAATTGTGCCCTGAAGATTGACTTAGATGATTTATCAACATTTCACTGGATTGTTCATATCTATCAGGGGACTCTAAATATATAATTATGTATAGTCACTAAAGCTGTCTGCCCCCTCTTCAAAATGACACATTAATGTGCATTAATGTATAAGTTTCACTGGTTAAATGGACAAATATGACAGCCATGTAAAATAAACATAAACAACCTTTTACTCCAATGGGTTGCAGCACAGCTGCACATCTACAAGCACAGCACACCCTACTGTATGCTGACCTCCACCTTTAGTTCATTTGAAATAATAGTGTTTGTTAAAGCTATAGTGTGTAATTTCTGTGCCAATTGCATCACCAAATGGAATACCAAAAATGGCTATTTTCATACAGTTTTCCTGAACACTAATCATGTCTTCCATTGGTTGGAAAAGCAAGTAGTCCGGCCCCAAACTCACACCACTGGTTGAGACAAAGTTATTGTGTCAGGCTGGTCAGGATACTTAAATGAAGGAATGTTTTGATAGCACCACAGAGAGACAGTGTTTACTCTTTTGGAGGGAATCAACCAATGAATTGCTTAATTTTAGTATTTAGTATAGTATTTTAAAATCGAAAATCTTTAAAATGGAATAGACTTCTTATGCATCAATGATCTCACCCACTTGGCATTTGGCAGCCAGATCAGTTTTATAATGGGTAATATTACAGGCATATCAAGCACCATGCCTCCAGCACCGCTACCTCTCATTCATTTATCTCCAAGTAAATATCATCAAACAAGGCAATCCAACAATGCCTGTGGTGGTAATTTCAGTTTCTGAAATATCTCCCTCTTTCTCTTTCACTGTATTACTTTCCAATAAAGCCAGCATTCATATCCCTTTATTAAAGGTGGGAGGGAGCAACGACAATCTCTTCCTTCTTCATAAATCAAATCCTCAACACTGCTGCTCTACTGTTCCCATGTAAGGGTACAATCTCAGATTAGAACATTAAACCTCCTATGTGAACACTTAAGTTTTATTGTCACAAGATGTGTGTTGCCTCAATTTCTGAGGACAGCAAGCAAAAGGGATGGTACTTAAGGATGCTGTAACATGCAGAAGATTATGACATCTCACCACAAAGCGATTTCAGAATATACACACTAAGGTGGTGATGTATCAAGACATTGTCTGTGAACTATAGTGTCTTCTTTTATAGGCTTTGTTCATAAAAACTGTGATTTTACCAAAGGAAGGGTACAAGAAAATAGCTGACCTGGAGCATTCCAAAGATGGCCACCAAGTGGACTGACTTGCATTGAATTTAAATTGCCGTTTTTGTGATTTTACCACAACTAAAGGGGGTCTTTAGTTGTGTCATAAAAGTACAGCTCCTACTGTATTGACTTGAATGGAAAAAGATAAAAATCTCCAAAATGGTTGGTCAAGATTATGTTCAAAGAACATATTTCAAACCAGCAGTAAAATCTGACAACAATGGTGTCATAAGTTTCTTTAGCTCAGTTCACGCTGAGAAAAAAAACACTATTTTTCAGGCTGGTCCAACTAAGTGCGTTCTCGAGTTGACTGACAGGTGAAGTCAGTATCTAAAAGGTGATTTGCTCTTTTATCTGCAAGGTGGGACTTCCTTTTCTACATTCGTGATATTGGGCATTCACATTTTCACCATTAATTTTATTACAAGTGCTCTGTCTCACACTAAATAGTCACATTAAATGTATTCAAATTAACTGTTAAAATAAACAATTACTTCGTGAAGTGATACAGTTCTTAAGCTTAACTCTAGGCTGTTTACAACTGCCAAGTAATGCTGCAACTTTGCACATTAATATACAGCAGAATGTGCGAACACAGATCTGCGTAATCTGCATTTTATATCAGATCAGAATTTAGAGTCTGTACCATCCAATGTTTTTTTTTTTTTTATGAGATCAACATTTTATGTTTCCAAAGTAAGTCACAGTGTGAGAGCGCAGCTTTCATTAAATTGATTTATTCTGTTATATTGACTGGCAGCAACAGCAGAACACTTTGGCTATTAAAAGTGATTGAAATAGGATGACAAACTGCAAGGGAAAAACTGCAGAGTTCGGTGAAAATAAAAAAGTAATAATTAACTGATTGGGTTTAGACAGAACAATTAAGAATGTATTAATGCTCACGGAGTGTGGTAACAAATCCAATAAATGAATCGCATCATTAATCCTGTCATTGAGTCACAGCTGCACAAGCTGTGTTTGTTTAGAGGACCTCAGCAATAAGTTTATAAGGTTATAAAGGAGTTTCTTAATTATTCTCATCATCTAACGCGTTCTTCTATCACAAAACCTGAACAATTTCTGCTGAGCTAAAATGTCCCTTGTTAGAGTACAAGACCTGCTCATGTTATGTAGTTGCATGCAACATCATAATGGGACTTATTGGTGACATACAGTGGTGGAGGTGTGAGTACAGTAAAGCTTTAGAATTTTGAAAGATGTAAAACATCAGGTTTTGCACAAACTTGTAGAGTGCATGCGGTCATTAAAGGAATATTTCTGGTTCAATACAAGTTAAGCTCAATCGACAGCATGTGTGGCATAATGTTGGTAACAACAAAAATCAATTTAGACTTGTCCCTCCTTTTCTTTTAAAAAAGAAAAATCGAGGTTACAGTGAGGCACTTACACTGGAAGTGAATGGGGCCAATTTTTAGAAGGTTTAAAGTCAGAAATGTGAAGCTTGTAATTTTATAAAAGCAATTGCATTAGTTATTCTGTTAAAACTCATGTATTATATGAGCTGTAAAGTTTGTAATTTGTAATTGTTTTTGTCATTTTAAGGTTTTAGAGTTTGTTGCCATTACATTATCATGGTAACAAAGTTGTAAAACTGGTTATAACTTTACACAGAAAGGGTTAGTAAGTGATTTAATCACACTAAAATCACGTTTACATGCATATTGTTTATATCTTGTTGCTATATTTGAGAAAAAGTGAGTATTTAAATGTAAAAAGATTGTCCTCATTAACTTCCATAGTAAGTGCTCACTGTAACCCAGAATTCTTTTATAGAAAAAATAAGGAGCAAGTCAAAACAATTTTTCAACATTCAACATTATGCTACAAATGCTGTCGATTGAGCTTAACTTGTATTGAACCCGGAATATTCCACAAAATAGATGCTAAAAAATTCATGTTTCAATTCACCTTCACTCGAATTGCTATTCTGATTATATCAAATAATTTGTAATGGAAAAACTATATTAAATTAGAAAAATTCAAAATAGAAGTATTTCCACAGGTGCATTCAGACTTTTGAATCCCATACTTGGACTAGACTGCAAATATCCTCAAACTTCCACATATGGTATGTAAAAGCTCCTGATTATCAGGTCATGGGAGACTACATTTGCATCCAGCTGGATGCAATAGACCTCCAAGCCATGATCCATGGGCAATTTAAAAGCTGGCATAGTTGGCACATATGATTAGGACTCAGCTGCAACACATATGCCACATGTGTGTGTTTGTGTGTGATTCAGCACAAGAGATGACAAGGTAAGATTAGTCGGGAAAACATAGCCTTGCAGCAGATGGCAGTCATGTAGCAATGTTCTTCTTGCTCATTTCAGATAGAGCTTATCTCTGAATCCTCTGAAAGCCTTCTATTTTGCCTTGGCTTTGCTGGGCCTCAGCTCTGGCTGCAGTGAGAGTGTGTATTTGTAAGGCTGTCAATGCCAGTGACCTTCAAACTGAGTGCCTGTGGCACTAAGATGCACTGCCTTCACAAATTTGTCTGAAACATTGTCAAACCAAGCCTTTACGTTTTAAATTATGTCTTAGTGTGTGCCCTGTCTGAAGCACCTTTGTTTTCATTGTTCCTACAGACGCTCAGAGGAATCCTCCTATCAGCATCATGCACCTGACCTGATTCATAGATTCATTCTACACGCTGTGCTTCTACCATTCCTCTCATGCTCTGAATCCGCTTCAGCTTCCCTCGGCATGAAATGTCATGAAATACAGATTTGGGACTTTACTTGACTTCACATAAAGGCATATATTTTTTACATTTTGGCATATTTTGACATGTTGCATTGAAAATATTGATAGGACAGTAGATAGAGGACAGGAAATAATAGGGGTAAGAGTGGGGAATGGGATAAAAAAATTTAGCCTGAACCTGTTTCATCCACATGAGCATCATAGATGTATTTGTAATGGTAGCCAGCTGATAAGTAGCTGTGCAATGTGTAAACATCACTCCCCTGGTCTTAACATGCACAATAGCAACTGGACGCTAGAGCCTTTAGCCTCATCTTTGGTGCGCCCGCCACCCATGCCGGAGACGCTGGTTTGAATCCCACTCGGAGTGGGTCAAGAAGAAGAATAGGGTTCAAATCCATAACACTCTTTTCCATGTATCTGTTGTCCAATGTCTGTGTCACTTTGCCCACTCTAACTATTTATTTTTGTTTTTTGTTTTGTTTCAAAAGTGGCTTTTTCTTTGCAATTCTTCCCATAAGGTCTGTACCCCTGAGTCTTCTCTTTACTGTTGTACATGAAACTGGTTTTGAGCATGTAGAATTCAACGAAGCTGTCAGCTGAGGACATGCGAGGCACCTATTTCTCAAACTAGAGACTCTGATGCATCCTCTTGTTTATTTGTTCATCTGGCCTTCCACATCTCTTTCTGTCCTTGTTAGAGCCAGTTGTCCTTTGTCTTTTAAGACTAGTGTACACCTTTATATTACATTTTCATTTTTTTTGGCAATTTCAAGCATTGTAAAGCCTTCATTCATAAAAACAATGATTGACTGATTAGTTTCTAGAGAAAGCTGTTTCTGAAATGTTTGACCTAATATTGACCTTAATATAAGCCAGCCTATTGCATACTGTGGAAACACAAAAACAAATGCAAAGATAATGTGAAGCTTCATTTAATGAATCAAACAGCTTTCAACTGTGTTTGATATAATGGTAAGTGATGTTCTAGTACCAAATGAGCAATTTAGCATGATTACTCAAGGATAAGGTTTTGGAGTGATGGCTGCTGAAAATGGGGCCTGTCTAGATTTGATACATTTTATGTATTTTTTTCAAATAGTGATGGTGCTGTTTTTTACATCAGTAATGTCCTGACTATACTTTGTGATCAGTTGAATGCCACTTCGGAGAATTAAAGTACCAATTTCCTTCTGAAACAGCAACATTTATACATTATTTACTTTTGGCCACCAGTGTGTGTGTGTATATATATAAGGAATATCACACAAGCAAGACTGCGATATGGCCCTACATCAGCACTGCTATGATTCGGCCGCAGGCACTGAACTGCAACTTACCTGGAGTGTCTAGAAGTACAAAGTGCTCAGAGACATGGCCAAGGTCAAGAAGGCTGAAACACGGCCACCACTGAATATGATTCACAAGTTGAAGCGTCAAGAGATTTCTTTGGGCAAAGAAATACCTGAAGACAGATTTTTCAAAGGTTTTATGGACAGGTGAAATGAGAGTGAGAGACTCTTGATGACCAGATGGATGGGCCCGTGGCTGGATCAATAATGGGCACAGGTCACCACTTCGAGTCAAGCACCAGAAAGGTGGAGGAGGGGTACTGGTGTGGGCTGCTATCATTAAGAATGAGGTAGTTGGACCTTTTCGAGTTGAATATGGACTGAAACTCAACTCTCAAATCTACTGCCAGTTTCTGGTAAGTATTTTCTTCAAGCAGTGGTACAGGAAGAAGTCTTCAGCATTCAAGAAGGCCATAATCTTCATGCAGGACAATGCTCCACCACATGCATGAGCACTCCACTGCTTGGCAAGCCAGTAAGGGCCTCAAAGATGCCCAAATAATGACCTGGCCCCCTTCCTCACCTGACTTAAATCCTATTGAGAACTTGTGGGCCCTTCTCAAATGTGATATTTACAGTGAGGGAAGACAATACACCTCTTTGTACAGCATTTGGGAGGCTGTGGTTGCTGCTTCAGTGAAAGTTGACCGTGAACAGATCAAGAAACTGACAGACTCCATGGATGGAAGGCTCATGCCATTTATTGAAAAGAATAGTGGCTCTATTGGTCACTGAATATTTTTGAAAGGCCAAAATTGTTATTTAATTGTCATTTTGTGTTACTTCTTTGTTGCACTTTAAAAATTGAGAATAAACAATTGAGTTTGGAGAAATTCCTTTTGTAATTTAGTTGCCTAATAATTGTGCACACTAATAGTTGCCTAATAATTGTGCATATTTATATATTCCCTTAAGAAAGACAAAACTCACTTTTCCTTTGTTAAACAATCAGGTTTGTGGTTCAATAACATTTTGGATTGACTGAGAGCATTGTGTTTGTGCAACAATAAAAGGAATCCTGAGGAATACAGTTTGCCTAATAATTGTGCACGCAGTGTATATATATATATATATATATATATATATATATATATATATATATATATATACACACGCACAACAGTTAGTTCTATCGGGAAGACACGCAGGCTTGAGTGAAGTTTTAAGATGCCATTTATTTGATAAATATAAAACAGAAAGTAATGGCGGTCCGAGGGAGTTGTACCCGGAACCGTCATGTCCTGCCGGAAATAGGAGGTAGGAACAAGGAGCCTACCCCCGTGCGGGACAGGGCTCAAATGGTGGTGGTGTGGTGGTGGAGGTTGCCGTGTTAGCACACTGAAACAGCAATGTGATAGATTGTGAGCAGACATATAAAGCAATGACTTACATGCGATTGGTTAGGAATTATTCAGCTAATGATGTGATGATGTACAGCTGCTAGTCTTCCCGCTAGAACTACGCTGCGCTTCCATTTCTGGTCCTCGAATCTGATTGGACGAGAGACGTTCCATGAGCACTGATGGTCTGACACCATCAGCACTCCAACACTTCACTGTGTGTGTATCACTCCACTTGTGCTCATGCCATTCTAAACTAAAGTGAAAGAGCCGTGCAGATGTGTTAAGAGCTACTGTTTGTCTTTTTATTTTACATATGTTAGCATGAAGGTGGTGGCAAAAGATAATTTTTTTGTGAAATATGAGTCAGTTAGGTGACGTGAAGTGAATCTGCATCAGCCAGTGTCTACATGAAACAGCTCTTTGAGATCGCTTGAATTACTACTACACTACTATAGCTAGGATATAGCTTCAAACAGCTTTAAACTAACAACTTCAGCATTACGGCTCATTACAGCTGAGAGACACAACAGACTGATTAATTACACAATCGATGCTGTTTAAAATGGTGGAGGACATTGCGGTTTCTATTGTGATCGACTCTTGCACACCAGCTACTGCGAAATAGGGAGAAATACCCCAACTTGGACGCTATTTTCCACTGAGAAAGCTGATCTTCAGAAAGCTGACAGCATCTCTGCTTGGGAGTGGCAACATGCACACCCATCCTTGTTTATCCAATAACTTGTTTGAAACAGCACAAGCTGTGATCCAATTTCTGAAGTGACATTTTTGAATTACTATCAGAGGCTTGGACGCATCTTTTGTTTTGAACCAGCAATGGCAGATTCTGATCTGTCGCGTAAGAAAGTAGTTCCATGCAAAAATTTGTTTTTTTATGACCGTTCTCAGTTTTTCCTTATTTTAACAAATTTACTTGTTCTCTGAACTGTTGTATACAAGCAATATCACACCCGAAATCGGCACTGTTGAGATTACCTACGGCACTCGTCCTGCAGCCTCGTGCCTGCATCCGAATCCCAATTTTTTTTTGTCAAATTAGAATTATTTTTTACATTTAATGGAAATGGGTTTAAGTTTGTACATTTCAAAAGATAAAGCCAGTTGTATAGATATCCAATAACCAACAGTGTGAAGGCCTACTAACGATTATCAGTACAGACACTGTCGACATGGAGCGTTAAAGTTGCTGCTGTTGTGAACAGGGCTTTACTGTTACATGGGGACAAAATGTTAAAGTGATTGGAGGGGAGGGCACAGAGCATAGTAATTGTTGACATCTGACTGTCATTTCTAGGGTGGCTAGCACCCCCACCCATCCAAATTGGCAGTTTACTCTCAGAGAAGACAGATCAGCCCACAACCCCATTTTCTCACCACAGCTACAGTATATCCTCCACTCAGCAGAGACGGCATAATTTTATCTATGTGTAAAAAGCAAAATTCCATGAAGAAGGAATTATTGTGCAACTCATTTATCTTGCTGATTCAAATGAGATATTGGGCTGAGCAAGCCTGCATGTGAAAATACACGGCATATGTGAGGATTCAGGCAGAATGGAGCTATCCATTGGTTTAGAGTTACAGCTTTAATTTCCTTAAAATCAAACAAGCAGAGCTGTGATGATGAAAGCTGCCATTGTTCAGTGACAGCGATCAATTGAAGCGATCTTTTTAATTATTCTGGCACTTTCTCAACTTGGCAGATTATGACAAAATAAAACAGGCTTTGATCTATGGATCTCTGGGCTCAAAGCTGGCAGGCCATGTTGTATTTTTGGGGACCTTGACATAGTATGAATCGTGAGTGTGTTGTCAAGTCAAGTCAAGTGGTTTTTATTGTTGTGATTCTTTTAAGGCTTCCTTGCTGCTGCTTTGCAGAGTTTTGCTACATTGTGTTTGTGAATTTGTGCCTGACTGTATATATGTTGGAGTGATTGTTTGCCTGTCCGTCTGCCCTTCCATGTGTGTGTGTATGTGTGTGTGAGAATTTGTCGGTGGGCTGCCTGCCCATGTGCATGTGCATGTGCGTGTTTTGTGTGTATGTGTGTCTGTGTATCAGAGTGTAATGCAAAATCAGAGAGGCTGAGTAATAACTCTTTCTCCTTGATCACACTAAGTTGTAAGAAGGATAAAAGAGAGCAACAGTCTGGTTCCGGAAGTAAAAATTATATTCATTTTCTCCATAGGAATGTAGATTTTTAATGATAAATTATAAACCTTAAGATAGACCTAGCAAGAGTTCTGAGATCGTTTTTCGATGGGATATGCTTCTGTTGAAGTCGCCAGTCCAGATTTTTCAACTTTATAAAAAAATAATAATAATTTAATAGTAGAATTTTTGGTGAAGAACTAAACAACCCAAGATCCTGCAGAGAATGAACCACCAATCAGAGAACAAAATCGTGAAAAAAACGCAAAGCATCCCAAGAGCTCTACACTAACTGCCCACTCCCATGAAGCACTGTGGATGACGCAATCAATTCCGTCTCCCTACACTATCAAACTACTTGTATATGTGTACATATTTGAATATTTTACAATGAACTTAAAATATACTGTTTCTGTACTTAAAATCAACAACTTTAAATCAAAAGTTTTTTATTTTTTCATTGTTATTTCATTTGATTATGTCATTTACAATGTGTCATGGGATTGTAGTTAATTCTTTAATTAAAGATGTTAACACAGTCTTGTATTTTTGTCTTTTTGTCTGATTTTCAAATAGTTATTTGCTTCAACTCAAATATTTGTAATGTGAATCATCTCAGAACTGGTTGGTTTGGTTCAGCTTAGAAATCTCTTATGAAGGATTCTATGAAATCCCTATGGGGAAAAAAATAAAAGGAAAAATACTTAAGGGAATCAAGACAGGGCAGGTACTATAGCACTCTCTAGACTAGGCTTCTCACACACTGCCTACGTTCATACAGTGAGTGTTTAAGATTGACAACCTTATTTCGTAACAGGAGTGACTTTCAAACTGTTCTGTTCAACAGCTTACAGGAGCAGCTTTAATAAAGTTGATACCCGTTTGAACAAATATCCAAAGTGAAGCCCCTTTTCTATTTTTGGCGACAGTCAGATATCAAAGATGGTGACTCCTATAACACTGAAAAGTGTCATCATAATTGACACAACGTTATTTAATAAACAAGTTAATCACAAGTTAATGACTGTAGACCACAGCATTTTGGTTGCAGCCAGACTACAAAATTGATGGAAGCAGCTCTGATATAAGAGAGTGACTGGATCTAAAATCTTAGAATGGCACAGAGTAGCTATTGCAATGCATTACAAGTCAGACAATGTCAATTATCTCCATTCCAGCCATCAGTATGCGAAGAGTTCTCCACACTAAATCCTAACTCACAGTTAGTCTGGAACTCTGCTGTATCCCTATTTTTTTTATTCCGTTGTTTTATTCATTTACATCAATGGAAATAATCGACCACTCAGCATTAGAAACATCTAGGTTACTGTTGTAACCTCCGTTCCTTGATGGATGGAACGAGACGTTGTGTCAAGTGAAGCGACACTAGGGGACTTCTTTGAAGGCCTCGGTTACCTCTGAACAGAATTTGCATGTCCCTCCTCCGGACATGCAGGTATAAAAGGAGGGAATCATGCATCTGTCCATTCATGTTTTGCACTGAGGAGCCGAGAATAAGGTTCGGCCATAGCAGTGGCTCGGTTCAGCGTCGTGGCCAGGTGGATACAACGTCTCGTTCCCTCCATCAGGGAACGGAGGTTACAACAGTAACCTAGACATTCCCCATCTGTCGCTCACTTCGACGTTGTGTCGAGTGAAGTGGCACTAGGGGTCCCTATTCAATCATGCCATGCGCTGAACCATGTACGTGCGCTGCTGATGCAGGTGCCGGCAGGCAGTTTTGTGCCAAAGCGACAGGCTGTGCAAGACTGCGCGTACCGTCATAAACTTTTTCCCGGCACCACGAAGGGGGGAACAAAGCGACATGCCAAGCATGGGAGCAGGCTGTGCCAACTGCGCCTTTTCTCTTTCTGTGTAGAAAAAGTGGCTGGGGCCATCTTAACACTATCACACGCATTGGGGAAGGCATTCTTTTCCAAAATCTATTCTTTCAAGGGGAAAAGACCCCGTGGAGACCACCACCTGCCCAGGCTGGGGGGAGGTAAAAAGTGGCAAAATACATCACATGTGTTTTCTGGCCACATGTGGGAATGGCGCGGTGGGAGGAATTGCTACAAACACAGGGAGTGGGGACTGCCCAAGGGAGACGCAGGTCCGGAGAAATTAAACACAGGGGGATTAATCCACAAGAGCCCATCCTGGGGAGCACCTATTCCAGAACAGAGACATTTTAGTACCCGTAGTGGGTCTGGTCAGGCAATTCCTCCGCTGAAGTCGTGGACCAGAGGGCTAGGGAGGAAGAACATCCTGGGAGCGTGAATCTAGTGGACTCTCCTGGGGGAAAAAGCACACATGATCACCTCAGTGGAGGGGAAAGGCGCTATGTGCAAACGGAACACCCGGTCAGATGTTTCGCATTCCCGAGTTCTACGTGCTCGGACCTGAGAGAACACGGGACGAGACCGACTCAACCCTGAGATTGTAAAGGTGCCGTTGGCCAGTGCCCACAAGGATGCCACACTTCTTGTCGAGTGTGCTCGAACCCGCAAGGGGGTGGGCACGGCCTGGGTGTGATAGGCCAATACAATGGCATCAATGACCCAGTGGGAAAGCCTCTGTTTGGAGACTGCGTTCCATTTCCGCTGTCCACCAAAGCAGACAAAGAATTTCTCAGGGTTCAGCCTCCGGGTGCCTCTAAGGAACCTGATAATCAGATTGTGCTTCCCTAGGGACATACCATCCACCTTTAAGGTGGAGGGGGACAGCCTCCCCTGCAACCTCTCCTGCAGAAACGAGAGCACTGACCCGAACAAGCGCAACTTTAGGGCATTAAGTTGCCTGGTAGAGGGAGCTCTGGTTTGGTTGATCGTGTCTACGACAGCAGGTGTTAGGCCAATTAGATCTTCCGCATCTCATCCAGGGGCCAGATGTGGAGGTTCCAGAGTTCTGGGCGCAGATGCTAGAGGGTAACCCGTCCCTGAGAAAGAAGGTCATTCTTTCCAAAGTCTGTGTGGGCCAGTAGGGGTCCACCAGAGTGTCTTGTTCCTCGTCCTCCCTGAGCTTGCATAGCACCCGTGCAAGTAGACTCACTGGGGGAAATGCGTATTTGCACAGCCCCCGGGGCCAGCTGTGTGCCAGCACGTACCAGAGCAGGCAATGGGAGGTCTCTTGGGAAGCGAACAGGTCTATCTGTGCTTTTCCGAACCGCTCCCAAATCAGATGGACTGCCTGGGGGTGGAGCCTCCATTCTCCACTGAGCATACCTTGTTGCGACAGCGCGCCCGCTGCTGTGTTGAGGTTGCCCGGGATGTGAGTGGCGTGCAACGACCTGAGTCATTGCTGGCTGCAAAAGAGGAGATGGCGGGCGAGTTGTGACATATAACGAGAGCGCACGCTGCCTTGGCGATTCATGTACGCTAACGTGGCAGTGCTGTCTGAACGAATCAAGAAGTGCTTGCCCTGTATTAGTGGGAGAAACCTCCGCAAGGCAAGAATTACAGCCAGCAACTCTAGGCAGTTGATGTGCCAACCCAGCTGCATGCCCATTGCACATGGTGCCCCAACCCTGTTTGGAGGTGTCTGTGGTGACCAGAACGCATCGGGACACCTGCTGTATGCTGTAACAGAGGTCTGTCCAGGTGTTGAACGTCTGGCGGCAGGCGGGGGTGATGAACACACAGTGCGTGACGCGGCGCCATGACCATCTCTGGACTCGAGTCTGAAGCCAGTGCTGAAGCGGTCTCATATGCATCAAGCCCAGTGGCGCGACCGCTGCTGAGGATGCCATATGCCCCAGGAGCCTCTGGAATTGTTTTAGAGGAACCGCTGTGCCTGGCTTGAATAAGTTGAGGCATTTCAGCACTGACTTAGCGAACTCGTTGATGAGAATCTTTTATACCCGTATGTCCGGGGAGGAACATGCTCATTGGTGGAGTCTAACTCCATGCTGAGGAAAGAGATGGTCTTAACTGGGGTGAGCTTGCTCTTTTCCCAGTTGACCTGAAGCCCTAGACGGCTGTGGTGCCTGAGCACCTGGTCCCTGTGGGCGCATAGTGACTCTCGAGAGTGGGCTAAGATGAGCCAGTTGTCGAGGTAATTGAGTATGCGAATGCCCACTTCCCTTAGCGGGGCAAGGGCTGCCTCTGCGACCTTCAGGAAGGCGCGGAAGTACGCGTCCTTCAGGTCTACCGCTGCGAACCAATCTTGATGCCAGACACAATTTAGAATGTGTCTTTGCATAAGCATTTGGAGAGGGAGTTTGTGTAAGGCCCGGTTGAAAACTTGCAAGTCCCAGATCGGTCGTAAGCCGCCGCCCTTCTTCGGTACGATGAAGTAAGGGCTGTAGAAACACTTCTTCATCTGGGTTGGAGGGATCTAAAGCGTCAATTGAGTAAAAGGGTCGCGTTCTCCGCACGCAGGATGTTGCCGCCTTCGCCATGCACCGAGGTAAAGCAGATGCCGGCGAAATGGGGCGGGGCCTGGTGAACTGAATCGCGTAGCCGAGTCGGATGGTCCTGGCCAACCAGCGCGACGGGTTGGGGGAGGCTTTGGTGCTGAGAGAAGGCTTGAAGCACTTACTTCCCTCCGCACACCCGGCAGTCCAGTCGAGTCTTCCACGTCAGACGCCGGAACGCTCTCCGATGCAGCGGTGAACTCATCATCAGTATACCCGTATGTCCGGGGAGGGACATGCAAATTCTGTCTGCCAATTTCTCATTGGCCTTTTCTCAAGTTCAGAGGTAACGGAGGCCTTCAAAGAAGTCCCATAGTGTCGCTTCTCTCAACATGTCAAAGTGAGCTACAGATGGGGAACGGCGGAGACTGTGCTGCGATAACACTGGTGGCTTGCTCTATGCCAAGGTAACATATAGTAACAGCATCTTCTTCTCTTCAGCTGTGCTATACTCAGGTAGAGCATCATTAGAGTGCATGACTAACAGCTGATCTTCACTCCAGGCTTTATATTTTAATGGCATCCTAAAACAAGTCTACAGTGGATGTGGGACAAAACAGCTCAACAAGTGGCTGATTCATCTGTATATGACTGATTCATCTGTATATGATGCTAGCACAAATAGCATCCTTCACATAATGCTTTCTGTCTCTAAAATGCACTAGATAAGCTGTAAACGCAGCTGTAGTAGATAGTGTGGGAGGCAAGGCCCATTTGGATGAGAGCAAATATGTCTGTGATACACTTATACTGTAGAAATGTTTTGGACACTTAAATTAGCCACACTTAAAATCTATTCATGTTTTAATTATCATGATAAAGTATCTATCCAAGTGTCATTTCAGGAAACAAACACACTCTTCAAGCAAAACATTTCACAATAAGACATTTTTATGATTCAAAATATAAAACAATAGATTCATTGTTAAAAATTAAGAAAATAGGTATTAGGACACTTTCTAGTTGTCAAACTTTGACGAACATAGGTGATACGTGGTTAATAAGAACTATGCCGGTTTAAACATGAGAGTAACTTCATATATCTACTAAAAATGACCTTGAGAGGAGTTGTTTAAAAGTAATTGAAATCATGGCCTTAAGAGTAAAACTAGAAAATGTCTAGCATCTTTTCATTTGTTTGGTTTGGCATTTTGTTTCAAATGTAAGGACATTCAGACATTTGTAAGTGAGACTTAAGTTTCCAAAAGTTTCCAAATACTTTTTGGGGCCAATGTATAAAAATGATTTCTTTTGTCTCCATCACTTATGTGGTCTGAGCATTGCTAAAAAAAAGCCTACATTACTAAAACACACACAGATGAAGCAAGGCATTAACTGACATATGTGACCATGGCTAGCTGAAAGAGATTTTACAGCACAGAAGCCAGACTATCTGCATTTTCATGTTTATTCATTTACATACCTTTACATTTATATGCTGATACAACGCTGATATTCACTGAAGGGGTTTAAATTAAAAAGCTGTCAGCATTCTGTAATGTAGATGGGCGTAAACTCAGAGATAAAGGGAACAACTAAGGCTGAGATAGAAGAGAAAGTGACTGGGAAAGAGAGCAAGTTGGAAGCACATAAGCTCATAAGCTCAGGCAGAACTTGAAGACATTTGGCTGCCAGACAGGAACCCTGATCATGTTTACAAAAGTCTGTCACATGAATCCATAAAAAGTCCTTATATGTCCCACTCACCCATCAGTGTCTTGGAAGTTGACGTTCACCTTCTTGGCAGAGCCCAGCAACTCTAAAAAAAGAAGAAAAAAGAGGTAGAAGAGAAAAGGTCATAAGTATGATGAAACAAGATTCAGCAGTAAACTTTGGGAGAAAGGACATTTCCTGTATGTTTTATGATACTTCTGCAAATGAGTTTTTGTGAGTGAACTTTGAAGAGTAACAATCTGATTTAAGGCTGAAACTTAACATTTGCAATGGAAAATTCTCTATTCTAGGATTGTAGTTACTTTGGGAGCAAGTGTGAGTGAGCAACATGTTGAGAATGTGTTTACTGGATTCCACCACAAGTAATAGTTTCATGATAGACAGTGAATCAAAAATGCAGGCTTGCGGACTGAACGTAAAACTCTGCATTGCATTCAAACTTTATAGAGTGATAGACCTTACTCACAGTAGTTCCATATTTGATTTTTTTAAGGTGAATGAAAATTAGACTTTGGGATAGACTTTCATTCTCTTCAATGGCATGCACTGCCTATACAAGGCTATATAAAGCTCTTAGAACATGTAATTATTTGTCTTTTTATAGTTTTTGTCTACTTGTCTTTGAATGTTTCATCAGCAGAAAGATCCATACCACTTTTAAATGACAGTACAGTCCATTGAATAGACTGTAAGTCTATCCTTCAGTCTATTCCTCAATGACAGCCTTGTTGTCATTTTTGCCAAAAATTCAAGATGGTGCTAATGTGAATAAGGTCCATAGTAAAAACTGTCATTATTTACTCTTTCATGTACATTCACTTACTGTACACCTACTGTACTTTTTCATACAATTATCTAATCAGTCAAAATTGTGGCAGCAGTGCAATGCATAAAAACAAGCAGATATATTTCAGTTAATGCTCACATCAACCATCAGAAGGGGAAAAGATTTGATGTCAGTGATTTCAACCGTGGCATGATTGTTGGTGCCAGGTGGGCTGGTTTGAGTATTTCTGTAACTGCTGATCTCCTGGGATTTGCAAGAACAATAGTTTCTAGAGTTTACTTAGAATGGTGCCAAAAACAAAAAACATCCAGCGAGCTACAGTTCTGCAGATGGAAATGCCTTGTTGATGATAGAGGTCAAATGACCAGACTGGTTTGAGCTGACAGAAAGGCTACAGCAACTCTGATAACCGCTCTGTACAATTGTAGTGAGCACAATAGCATATCAGAATGCACAACATGTCCAACCTTGAGGCGAACAGGTTACAACAGCCGTAAACCACATCAGGTTCCACTTCTGTCAGCCAAGAATAGAAATCTGAGGCTGCAGTGCCAACAACATGAACCCATGGAACCAACCTGCATTGTGTCGACAGTCCAAGCTAATGGCAGTGGTATAATGGTGTGGGGAATGTTTTCTTGGCACATTTTGGGCCTGCTAATACCAACTAATCATCACTTAAATGCCACAGCCTTGTGTGGTATTGTTGCTGACAATATGCATCAATTTATGGCCACAAATTACCCATCTTCTTATGGCAACTTCCAGCATGATAATGTACCATATCACAAAGCAAAAGTCGTCTCAAAATGGTTTCTTGAACATGACATTGAGTTCACTGTTCTTCAGCAGCCTTCACAGGGACTGTCAAGCTCCAAAAAGTACACACAAAAAAACAAAATCACCATAAAAGTTGTCAACATGAATGTTCAGCATTCCAAGTATTCTGAAGCCAAACAATTTGTTTGTGTCAGGAACAAAGACAAAATTTTAGTTATTATAAACTGTTCATCATGCAGTTCTAGCCTGCGTCCACTTTCAGTTAAAAAAATATGCCTTATTTTTATTTATTTATTATATTTAAAATTTTTGGCATTTTGCCGATTGACAGGCCCTGGTGCCTATGAACTGTCATTACATGTGAAGAGCTGTGCAACAGCATACACGTTTGGAACGATATGAGGGTTAGTAAATAATTATATAACTTTCATTTTTGGATGAACCATCCCTTTAAACTGAAAACTTGAGTTAGGACTACTTTGGATTTTTCTCCTTAATATTAAAAAAGATTCTGGTGCTGAATCAATTATGAGAATATTATTTTCTGAAAATATTGCACATATCTACATATTTTTGCTGTGCTAATAAAAGAGAAGTAACAACAGGATAATGATTCCTCTTAACTCTGTGGGCCAAAACAATAAACTTACTGCTGTTAGAAAAGTACCCATGCATCTTTTTCGCACAGATACATTAAGAGTACGTAATAACAAATCACTCTCTTATCAACAGGCGTACCTCACAGGCTATACACCCTGATCATTTGGTCTGATTAATATGAACACAGCGGATGGCAAATTAGTGTTTCCCCAACTGAAATGGGGGCACATTTAAAGGCTGTCTCTTGAGGCTGCTCTCTCCATCACTTTCCCGAACAGCATCGACCGAGTGTACAACCATAAAAGAGACTCTGTGGACAGTTGAAGAATAGTGTTGCATTTTCTGCCATGCATGCATCCATGATTCACTCAGGCCTCATTTACAGCGCCACCAGGAGGCCATGATGCAAGAGTTCCAGAAGAGTCCAGTCTAGTTAAGTCTCTCAGACTAAAATCAGATCAGTACATTCACTGCCTCACTAGGCGACAGAAGTGTAAATGCTGAAGTGTACAATTTTTTTAACCTAAAATACCTTTTCCTATCGCATCTAAATATGCAGAAACAGCTATAAATATGTCATTTGTAGGTTGATTTCCAAATAAAGTGTGAACACTGTGGCTTTATAGTACAATCAAAGCATTACTCTGTTTGTTGGAGCATCCTGACTAGCCTGACACAGCAACATTGGCTCACCCAATGGTGTGAATTTGGGGCAGGACTATATTTCTATCCATCTAATGGCAAATAGATTAGAGGGAGTGTTTTGGGAAACCTGTTTGACAGCCAGCAGAGCTTTTGTTCATATTACATAAAGAAGCCTGTGGCTTTGGCATGCTTGATATTTCACTGACTTAACTAGTCTGTAGGTGATAAAACCTTTCACATAGTAAATGGGCTTCTATTTGGCCTGTAATATAATCAGTGGAATTTGGAAGCAGATCAGAATGCCTTATGAGGTCCGTATTCCATCTGGAGCGTAGCTGCTCACAGCTATCTACATCAGTCAGACTCAATACAAGGCTGTTTTCAACAGCTGCTCCTCAATGTGACACAGAACATCTGTGTGTCTTTTTATGGCATGTCTTTAACTCTTTCACCTCTCAGGCCTGGCCTGATGTGTCCCAATTATAACTGATATTAAATAAAACCTAGCAATGAAGTAGACTCCAGCAAATAGCTGTCTAGGTTTATTGAGGAACAAGTGGATGCTTCTATTTCAAGATACAAAGTTACAGAAGAGAATTGCTATCTGTAGAAAGAACCACCAGTGAGTTTTTTCTCTCAGACAGTCTGTGTATCAACCTTTTGGCCACTGTCAAACTCTGAGTCTCAGATTAAATGTATATTAGAACTTATAGTGCAGACATATGGATTCTACTTAAAATAGAAATTCTATTTATACATTCATTCTCATTTCTATAGTTGTTTACAACAATAGACTAGCCTAGTGTTAATGTCTGTTTAGTTGCTTTTTGTTTATTCTTGGAGATTGTGCTAGGTTTTGCTTTTGTGCTAAGAATGCTGAAAACTCTACTGCACCCTACTGAAAAGCATAGCAGGTCAGCAACTGTAACTCATTTTGATGCACATGATTTTGACATTATGCAAGGTACTTGTCAATCTCCAGCTTAATATAAATGTCTGTACTCACACTTTTAGCATTTTATGTACTAGTCTAGAGTGATCTAATACATTTTCAGTAATCATAATGATAGTAAAATCATTATCAGGGGCATGATAAACACAAAACAATCTCCAAAGTTGGTGGTTGCTATGGCTCCCCGGAGGAGCATCAGTTCAACGTCTCCACACCTAAGGTTGTTCGCCAGCACCTTGACTTGCCGCCATGTTTTTCCATTGCCTTTCTGTGTCATGTGTTGTTTGGTCACCCGGGTCTATGATTGCCTTCGAGTTCCAATCAAGCACAGCTATGCTCATGTCTTGGAGAGGCCGATGGAGGGCCTGACCAATCCATCACATTTCTACCGATGAGCTCAAACAGATCTTGAATTGAGATGCGGTTGGGCCAGAAGATACATAGGATACGACGAAGACATATATTGGCAAACTCTTGCAAACATTTGATGTTCTACTGTGTGATACCCCTAGTTTCCCAGTCGTACAGGACCATGCTCTCCACACAAGCACCAAAGATGCGAAGCTTCAGGTTCTTAGATATGGTAGATGACTTCCACACCTTGCTCACTGCGAAATAGGCTTGGCAAGCTCTGTTGATGAGATTACCAATGTCAGCATCAGGTCCCCTATTTTTGGTCACTGTGAGTTAACAGAATTCCTCAACGTCTTTGATAAATACCTCATCTAGGAGCAATGGCTGGGTGTCATTTGTGCTAATCCGCGACGGTTAAGTCTTCTTGACGTTAAGCTTCAATCCAACTTTCACTGCATTGTATTGAAGGTGTTCCGGTTTAGCTTTGATGGCCTTGAAAGAATGAGACATCAAACATTCGTCGTCCGTGGTTCCGAGGTCATTCAAACGAGATGTAATTTGCCATTGTATGCCTCTGGGGGCCTTGGCGTTGGTTCACTTATTCATAATGTTGAGCACAATAAGGAATAGTAAGGGTGACAACACACACCCCTGTTGCCCGAGTACCTGACTTTACACATCCCAATTTGCGGATGATAGCAATGATGTCATCTGGAACTCCTAGGGTCTCCAAATGACATTCCTGTTCAGAGTGTCGGATACTCTTTCAAAGCAGAGATCATCTTCATATCATATACATATTCATATGTTAGCCTATCAGAGTGACAATGGAAATAAAGCCAAGCACCATACATGAATATATACTTCTATAGATTGCAGTGTTTTCTAAATATCCTTCATGAGGTCTTTTGATTTACGATAGGCAAGATGAGACTGATGTGGCATTAACTGTATATCATCCTTCTAAGGCAATTCAATTAATAAGAGAGCTTTATATTAAACAATTTTTAAGCTGTACAATTAAGCAGTATAATTATAAACATCAGCCTCAGCTTTTATGCACATAGTAATTGTGCAGCAATTAAAATAATTTAATTTACAGTAGTATATTAATTGTGCAGACCAAAATTCTGCCACAATATCTCTCAGAAATGCTGTGTAGCTACTTCCTTTAGATCTTTTTATAGTACCTACAGTTAACCCACAGGGTACTGAGGGAAAATATTGGTCAGTGAAATCTGGTCCTCAAAGTGAAACAGATGAATACACTGACTTGCTCCGAGAAGAAACAGAACCGAATAGCTTTGTTGGATGAAAACATTTAGAGGTACAAATATGAGCCTGGAGATATTTGCTCTGGGGACGAGTGATGGAGTTTATTGTCTTTCCATTTGACTTTCTCCTGTGGAACACCTTGGTCACCATTCACTTTGATTGTATGGAAAAAAAAGATGCAATGAAAGTGAATAGTGGTTAATAATCAGTATAACTTCTAATTTGTGTTCCACAGAAGAAAGAATGTCATATAGTTTTTTTCTACCCTTTTTTCTCCCCAATTTGGAATGCCCAATTCTCAATGCACTCTAAGTCCTCGTGGTGGCGTAGTGACTCCCTTAATCCGGGAGGTGGAGGACGAATCTCAGTTGCCTCCGTGTCTGAGACCGTCAACCCGTGCATCTTATCACGTGGCTTGTTGAGCACGTTCCCGTGGAGTCATAGCACGTGTGGAGGCTTCACACCATCCACCGTGGCATCCAGACATAACTCACCACGCGCCCCACCGAGAGTGAACCACATTATAGCGACCACGAGGAGGTTACCCCATGTCAGTCTACCCTAGCATCCGGGCCAATTTGGTTGCTTAGGAGCCCTGGCTGGTGTATCTCAGCACACCCTGGGATTCGAGATTGCGAACTCCAGGGATGGTCGTCAATATCTTTATTCACTGAGCTACCCAAGCCCCCCGCATGTCATTCAGTTTTGAAACAACAAGAGGGTGAGTAAATGATGACAATGTTCAATTCTGAGTGAAGTATACTGTAAAGGTGTTAATGGAAAGGAAGAGGCGAGAACCGGCTTGACAATATAAATAATAGTTTAATATAAAACTGAACCAAAAAGACAAACACACACAGCTGTCCGTAAATCTACAATCACATATACATTTTATTTACATGAAATCACCAGGCCTGAAGAATGCCACTGTAGAAGACTCTGACAAACACACTTTTGTTCCACAGTGCTAAAATATTGGAATGGACAAAAGAGACAGATACTCTATAGGAAAAATCAAAGCAGCTACTAAAGGTCAACAGACTAAGAAGAGGAGAAACACTGAATGTTGTCCAGCCATGATCGATTCTACATATGTACACATATGTAGATACTATAATTTTAATCACTGGCTTCCGGTAACGGCCGTCCGCATGTTCACTGGCTTCCTCTATCCTCTGCGCATCCACGTTCGTCACTTCTCACCGGAGCCTACGTCATACGCCGGAACTCATCTCTCCCGTGTATGCGCGGACGGCCGTTACCATAAATATATGTTTTGGTATATGTACATGTGTGTACATATGTAGAATCTGTAGAATATAGTTTATAAAGTTAAAATATGGATATTTTTCTTACAAAAACGCATCGCTTTGCTTCAGAAGGCCTTTATTAACCCCTTGGATCCGTATGGATTACTTTTTTGATGGATGGATGTGCTTTTTTGGGTTTCAAAATCTAAGGTACCATTCATTACGATTATAAAGCTTGGAAGAGCCGGGATATTTTTTTATATATCTCCTATTGTGTTTGGCTGAAAGAAGAAAGTCATACACACCTAGGATGGCTTGAGAGTGAGTAAATTATGGGATAATTTTTGCGTGAACTTACCCTATAAGTTGACAGACCATGTTTACAAACAAAAGAATAGTACACATGAATGGTGCACTGTGACAGAGTGTGTGCACGGTAGCCATGGGCATGAGGAAACCACATTTGTGACACATCTGGAGAAAATTTTGCAGTCAACCACAACAAATTGACTCACAGCTGGGCCTCACATATGTTGTGTACACAACAAATGACCTAAAAACACACTGGCCTAAATCCAATGAAATCATAAGGTGAGACAATATTTCACGTCACACCATTTGACATTTTCAGGGTTTAGCCTAGAAAAATTAGACATACAGAAACACCAACAAAAATAAAGAATATCAAAAAGGACCGTAGTTTTGCCACAGTTTTTAGGACAAAGCACCATGGTAATACCATGGTATTCTTTTAAGAAATTCTGAGTACCATTTAAATACCATAGTACAGTACATACATACAGTAATCATTCAGTACCATAATATACACCGATCAGCCACAACATTAAAACCACCTGCCTAATATTTTGTAGGTCACCCTCGTGTCACCAAAACAGTGCCAACCCACATTCTGAGATGCTATTCTTCTCACCACAATTGTACAGAGGGGTTACCTGTGTTACTGTAGAATTTGTCAGTTCAAACCAGTCTGGCCATTCTCTGTTGACCTCTCTCATCAACAAGCAGTTTCCCTAAAGAACTGCAGCTCATCATGGGTGTAAAGTAACGAATTACAAATACTCACGTTACTGTAATTAACGGAATTTTCCCAAGAATTGCACTTTTTTAAGTAGTTTAAAAATTGTATACTTTTACTTGAGTATATTTTTAGTGCTGTAACTGTACTTTTAATGCGCTATTTTCCCACTGCCTTTGTTCGCTACTTCCCTGTCCTGATTTTAGTTTTTTATCCATCAACATGACTGGCTAGAGTGAGTCTCATGACTCCCATCAAATCATACACCTTTTTAGGTGCGGCCGTGATTTTCAGGTGAACTTTGCTTGAACAGATGGCGCCAGATCTGCAGCTGCTGTTCAAGCAAAGTTCACCTGAAAATCACGGCCGCACCTAAAAAGGCTTTTTGCAGTGAAAAAGGCCAACTGCTTGATTGTGTCATGTGAGTTTAACTTGCTCAAGCAGATATCAGCATTAATCCTGCCTCTAATTTGAAGAAACATAACAAGGTAAATATAATTTTTCTTCTTACTAGATTCTGTGTGTCTATAATGTAGCCTGTAAATGATCTATCTATCACTGAGATTATTGGGTTGATGTGAGAGATTAATGTCAATAGGGCTGGGCGATAAAACAATCTTGATGTTTATGTGAAAAAAAGAGAGATGTCCGCAATATGGATGATAAACTTCTGAGTAATTTTCTATTTTTTATCCATCAACATGACTGGCTAGAGAGAGTCTCGTGAAACCGGCAAATGTGGAGGACAATGTGGCCCCCATATCCTACTTAAAAAATAGTTCACTCAAAAATGAAAATTCTCTTATTAACTTACACTCATTCCATCCCAGATGTGTATGACTTTCTTTCTTCTGCAGAACACAAATTAAGATTTTCAGAAGAATATTTCAGCTCTGGAGGCCCATAAAATAAAAGTGAATGGATAACAACATTTTGATGCTCCACAGAGCACATTAATGCAGCATCAAAATAATCCATATGACTTCAGTGGTTAAATCTATGTCTTCAGAAGTGATATGATAGGTCTGGGTGAGAAAAAGATCAATATTTATGACATTTTTGTTAGAAATTCTTCACCCTGCTCAGTAGATGACGATATGCATGAAGAAAGTGAATTACCAAAACAGTAGAAGAAATTGAAAGTTAAAGTGACTGAGCAGGGAGGAGAATTTACAGTAACATTTTACTTAACATAATAACATTTTATGTTTCTCACCCAAACTATCATATTATTCTTCTGAACACATGGATTTAACCACTGGAGTCATATGAATTAGGCTACTTTTATGCTGACATGTGATTTTTGGAGCTTCACAATTTTGGCACCCATTCACTTGCATTGTATGGACCGAAAGAGCTGAGATATATTCTTCTAAAAATCTTAATTTGTGTTCTGCTTCTTTTTCATCTTCATTTCTGTAATCATATCGCCCTTTTATTTATTTTTTCCATCCGATTAATGTAGTGTTTACAGTATCATAAATAACTGATGTATTTTAAAAGCTGCCAGTCACAAACACCAATAAAATACCTATATTTTTTATTCTTTCGAGTTTTATTATAAAGGGGCATAGCTTTTGCAACTAAGTACTTACTACTCATGAGTACTTTTAAATGAGCTATTATTTTACTCTTACTTGAGTAGTTTTTAGGAAAGGTACTTTTACTCTACTCATACTAAATTTTATAAGATGTAAAAGTAGTTTTACTAGAGTGTTATTTTTCAGTACTCTCTCCACCCCTGGATATCATAAGATAGCACTGTGTGCGGAACAGGGCAAAAAGTAAGTTTTTATGTACTGCTGTTTTACTCACAATTTGAGTGAAAGTGAATAAATGTCATTGCGGTTTTAGCGCCTAGTGTTCATTCCACCAGGACATTTCTGTGCTATGTACAACAAGCCACATGAAAATAATTTTTTATATATGTAGTTATTGTAACATGATTCTTTTACCAGGTTGAAAATGCCACTGGGGAGAAAATGACAGTTGCCAGAGACAGTAAAAAGGTGACTTAACAAACCAATCGAATTCAACAACATCCTCTGTCACACAATCTCCTCTCTTGATTTCATTCTAGCTATGAAAAAAGTTACTTTTTTAATACTTAAGTACAATTTAATGTGAATACTTTTTTTACTTTCACTCAAGTATGTATTTATTTAGATACGTGGATTTTAATTGAGTACAATTTTCACTCAGGATCCTTACTTTCATTTAAGTATAATTTCTGAGTACTTTACACTAGAGTGCGGATCGGGCCGCATTTTTCTGTCCGAGCCCGGCCCGCGTCCGACAGGGCAGTAACCAAACCCGACCCGAACCCGAACATCATTAAGATATTTATGTCCGAGCCCGACCCGAGCCCGACACAGTTAAAAATCTCGTTTTTTTTCTCATACACGCACGTGTTGCGCATTGTCCCAGCAACATAAACAAATTTCCGCACACATGAAGATGGATGTTAGGGTAATATTTTCAATTTATTTTAATCACAAAAATAAACATTTGCATCCAGTTAAACATTATAATAAGCTGTTTTAAATTTCAAATGTTCAATGCCTTATCGCGCCGACGTGACCGAGCCCGACCCGAACCCGAACGTCATTTCAAAATATGTGTCTGAACCTGGCCTGGCCCGTCGGGTCCCGTCGGGCTCGGTTCGGGTATCCATCCTCTACTTTACACCCCTGCCAGTATGTTTTTTTATTTCAAACTTTTATATAAGATTCACAACATTACAAACTATTAAAACCAGATAAATAGTCTAAAACAAATTACATCAGAGAATAAATAAATAAACAATAAATAAATAAATGGCATCACTTTAAAAAATAAAAGGGCATCACAATTAATTAAACAGAGAGTTGTCATTCTTTTCTTGTTTTTAGAAAGTCTGAAAGTTCAAAATAAAAGTGTTGTCTGGAAGAGATCCCTCACACATAGTTAAATGTAATGAATACTCTCTGGCTTGGATAATAATTTTGTATTCCTTTGGACTGTATTGTTGTGAACCTCTTTTATTCTGCTCCTCCATAACATATTGCAGTTTCCTTCAACCCACAACAATATTTTTATATGATATGCTTACATGAAACAAAGAAACATTCAATGATGACTGGTATCTTAGTTATACAGTATGAATACACAAATATATTATGGATATAAAATTGTTTTGAATCTAGATTTATTTCACGCTTTATGACCGTCTCTATCAACCCATTGCTTTTAAGATCAATATTTCCACTGCTTTAATTAGCTGTACTATGATGATCAATAATGTTTACAAAAATATTTCACAAAAAGTCTGTTTAACTTTGTATTTTATATCATCTGCAATATGCAGAATTGTCCCACATTTATGACAAACCAAACTGTGTAAAAATCGGTTGGAAAGGACTGTTGCAGACTGCTTTTTAAAATTCACTTTTGTGTATCTACAGCTAATTTTGACCTTTTCAGTACGGAGGACATGCAGACATTTCACATATATCAGAAACAGTAGCTAATGTAGTATTTAATATTCATATTGATGGTTCCATCAACACAAGTGCCACCTTTATTTTACATAATGTAATTAATAGGCACTAGACTGAAAACAGACTTAGTTTTTAATCAACAGTTTAGCCAATACCTCAGAGTCCCCACTCACGTACACAAAAACAGCTTAGAAAGAGGCCTAAATTTTCAAGCACAAACAAAACAATACTAACAAGCACTCAACTCTTTCAGTGAAAAAAGATGCTACAAAGCCAAAAAGGTTGATTATAAAGCTGCATTTTTATTGGCTAAAAGTTATTGATTGGTTTGTCTGGGCTTCAGCAGAGCTGAGCAAAATGGCCTTCTGAGAAAATAGACAGTGGTGAAACTAAATTTAGCAACAACACTATTTCATTTCCATTTCACATGCAAACCTTGGTTTTATCATGAAGGCAAGGTTTACATCAAAGTTCCTTGCCTGCAGTCTAGCTCTCTGCTTCTTATATAGTAGCAGGAAAATGTCCACACCTCCAGAACTGTTACTTTGGGGCTTTTCCAGAATGTACACAATAAGATCCCTTCTTCTGCACTGACTGCTGAGGTCTGTGCTTCATAGCACACATAAGCACTCCAATAAAGACATTGCTGGTCCCTGCATGAGCTATAAGACACACATCTTTACATACATGCAGGGCCCTGCAGTGTGAACATAAAACATTCCCCTGTTCATTCATGAATAAGATGAGTAAGAGTGAGAATGAATAAGTAAGTAGGTTGAGAACGAATATGAACAATATTGACTTGTCATTTAGTGAGGGCAAAATATATTTTTCTTATATATTGTATATACTTTTTATATATAAGTTTTGGTATTTATTAGCAACAATGCTTTAATTAGAGTGCTGACGGTGTGCTGTGCTTTAGAAAGTTAGCACAGTCAAACCCTCAAATTCATCCCCTGAGTCGCTACAGCCATACATATTCAGACAGACTTTTGGTGTTGCATTTCACACTGTTTTTTTGATCATACCACCACTAGCATTACATTTTTAAGAAAGCATGCCAAGCTTAATTACACAGAGCTTCCTAAAGACCAGTTGTTTAGGCAAGCCACCAACTAGGCTAATTTGAAAATATGTAGATTTGCACTTCTCTATCAGAAAGGAAATTGTACTATGAGATGTGGTACATTGACTATCCTGAAGTCTTCCTCCAATCTAATCAGGCAAACACTAACAGCAGACCAAAAGAACAGAATTAGGCAGAGGAATCATAGGCTCCATCCCAGGCAGGGAATGGCTCCAAGTGTCATAGTATCTTGAGAGTAGTTCCCATTCCATAATCGTGAACTGGCCTGATTGTGATCACCCTCAACACCCATTACCAACAGATCTGTGGCGAAACCGATCCACCAATCCTTATATTGGGGCTTGTGCCGCCAGGGCTGGCAGGTGGCTAATAGAAACATTTGAGTCTCCATGATGCTGGCAGACCAGATGGAAAGTGATTAGTTAAGGCTTGGCCCTGTTCCATTGCTTTGCCTCATTGCTTGGCTAGTGGTTGGTGGGGCGGCTCTAACCGACTGCTCCCCAGCCAGCTGCTCCATCTTGCTTCACTGTCTCAAACACTTCAATCAAACACAATCGATCCACACTTTTACCAAACTTTGTTATTGATTTCATTGAAAAGAGCCCTAAATCTAACAGCGCTTGCTGCAAAAAGGAATTTATAGTATATTATGTGCTTTGATAGGTCTATGGTGGTCTAGTGTACTGGCATCCCCACCAGCAAGACTACCTTGCTCAGCAGGCTTCACTGGAAACATTATGCCGGTTGACCAACTTCACCAGCTACGTTTAGCTAATAAAGTGCATTACTTCTCTGGTCTATCAGCTAGACCAACACTAAACCAATGGAAAATCATACTGGTCTTTTAAGGAGTATATAAATCAGAAATAACTTAATTTCTTTGTCTCCAATCCCTAGCGCTTCTGCTATGTGTTTCTCTTTCTCTCTGTTATTTCCCTGCTGGAAAATGTAGCTTTTGCAAGTTAGAAAACCAGAATTCTATGAAAGCACCGCCTTGACAGTCACATGGCAGCATTCTATTTCAGTATGCTTTCATAAACACATGATGGAAAAAAGAATAGCAAATAAATAAATAACAATAAAATAAAAACAAAATATAACTAAACTATATACAAGAGATGAAAGATATCCAGACAGAAAGTATCTATCGGAGTAGTGACAAAGAATGCAGCTTACACAAACAACAGTAATGGAGTTCTATTTGTCCTAAATCACTCTATAGTGCATCCCTTGTCCCATTCCTTTTACATTACTTATCCTTTGAAAACAGCCATTCAATTCACATGAATTTGGTACCAAGGCTGAATAACTGTTGTTTTAGCTTTTTCATTAAAGATGCAGAACTTTCCAGACAAACAATGTCTATAAAGTATGACAAATATTGCATTTTTGATAAGGAATTAAGTGGGAACCAAGTGCTGATAATAGTTTTCTTTGCAGCTGTTAAAATTGAATGCGTTTTTGAACTCAAATATATTAGTGTCGATGTGGTCTATGTTGGAGATTTTGGAACATGGTTGCTTGTCGACCAGCTAATAACTACCAACCAAAACACAGCTACTGTACCAGCTTAACCTGAAC
The DNA here is from genome assembly GCF_025860055.1 of Xyrauchen texanus. Classification (NCBI taxonomy): domain Eukaryota; kingdom Metazoa; phylum Chordata; class Actinopteri; order Cypriniformes; family Catostomidae; genus Xyrauchen; species Xyrauchen texanus. Next base: position 22,296,300 of record NC_068283.1, on the reverse strand, counting down.
TTTACAGCTGGGAGTCTCTTTAACATGTGCTGAAACTGTATTATCAGGGGAGTTGAAAGGGGTTTTGTTTTGAGCAGTTTTAATTCCTCTGTGGAACCCTGGACCTCCTCCTCAACCACTCTCTTCATCTCGCTCCCAAAAATATCTCCTCTGGTCTGGTCTGAACAATTCCTCTCAGATAAGGGATGCGATGATGGAGCACGAGCATTAAAACAGTAGTTTACTCCTCGGTGGTGGAGCACAGCTTGACTGCCGTGTGGTTGTAAGCAGCTTTTGATCCATTTTGACCCCGCTTTTTCCTGCTTCCTGAACGTCCTGTGGAGCCATTTCCGTTCCAGTTAAAACAAAGGATAACATCTTGTGTTCCTACCATGGAGATATTCTGGGACATCACCTTCCTGTAACCAATATACAAACTCCATTTCACAAGTTTTATATCAAACTTGCCTCATATCTGCCTCATTTTTGAATGATAGTTCACCCAAAAATGAAAAATGCTGTTTAAATGTACTCATCCTAATGTCATTCCATCTACTTTTGTGTTCCACAGAAGTCTGAAATATGATCATGAGTAAATAATGACAACTTTTATGTCATTTGTTTAAATATCTCTTTAGAGAACAAAGAGAAGTTAGGCCATGGGGTATTTCAAGGTTTCAACATTGTATTATGCAAATATAGAGCAATATTTTAAGCTTCTTTCTTTTCTTGTTTCTTTGGTAGGGCTTTAATGGAGTTGCTAGGCAACAAGCATCATCTATCTCTTCCTACACATGTGCACAAGAAATAGCACAGTGCACCCACACAATCTCTTCAACAATTTGTTACTTTTAACACACAAACACATTCACACCACACAGGACAGAACACATTTTGAATTAAAGCTGTTTTGACATACCCACTATTTTCCTCTGAACTCTCTGATCTGCACTACACAAAGCCAAACATACCCTCAATATCACTCTTCGTAACAGCATATTAGCATGCAAACAGGTTTCCTGCCGTTCATTTCTCAAGTACCATCGGCTGTGAGTATGTCTCCTCAAGGGATCCAGTGCCCACAGGTGAGTCTGCCTCTCCTCTTACACTGATAGCTAATCTATTTCCAACAGTAGTGCTGCCACTGCTAGAGAAGCTTCATTGATCATTCCCAAATTACTGAGGCTGTATACCCGGCAATCCTGCAGAGATTCAGTGCATAAGGCAGGATGTTAATGATTGTGTGGGTTTGCTATGGAGGCAAAGGTCTGGTTTCTGTGTAGGCTAGCACTATGTGATGAATTTTTCCTCAGTGAAAAGCTCACAGTGAGGTGTGTCACACGTTTTGCAAACCACTGCAATGATTTCTTAAAAAAGGGACACAATATATCTGCTGTAAAAAAACAAAAACAAAAAACATCATAAACCAGCATGGTCTTGGCTGGTTTAAGCGGGTATGGCTGGTCTCCCAGCCTGGCTAAACTTGTTTTCAGAGGCTTTAGCTGGTTGGCAATTGGGTCAACCTTATATCACGGTAAATAACATGCACAATATTGTCATTGTGGGTACTTCAAATTACCGTAAATAATTCTATATAACCTTTTATCCAAATTGTTTCGATTTTCCTGATCGTACAGTAGTTTTTATTCCATCAATGAATTGAGATTTAGAACAATGGTGGCACAAATGACACATGCACACTCTGATGTAAACAAACCAGTGTGGACTAGAACCATGGCTGAACAAGGAACGAAGCCGATCCTTTATCTGCTTTCTGATAGGGTTAAGTCGGGAGTGTGGAAGTATTTTGGGTTCCATTAAAATGCAGAGGGATTGTTGGTTGGATATGGTTTCCCTTTTGTAAAACATACAAGAGAAAAGAGGCAGTGAAACATGGGAACAACTCCAACATGTTCACTCATCGGTGTGACAATCGTTCTGTTCAATTCAGCAAGTTAAAGGTAAGTTGTGGCACTTTTCTGCTCGTTTTTACAAGCTGGTTTTGAAAACTGAAAGACAGCACTCTAAGAGACAATTAGCTAAGTGACAACTAAGGCAACAAATAAAGTGAACTGCTGTTGTCATTTGCAGATGTGTAGCTTCCTTTCAAGTGAGCCTGTGAAAGTATACTCCAGTATACTCCATCTGGCGCATGCGCACTACGACTGTACGACACACCGGTGTAGATGAGTGCTTCAGACTAGAGTTGTACAAATGCAGGTATCTCCTGACCTCCATGTTCTTGATGTGCACATCCATTGTTGACATTTTTACCTTCATCTCCTGTTGTTTATTGGCAATTACATCTTCTTCTAGTGCATCTTTGTGACAACAACAGCTCAAATGAGAGTGTTGCCACATTTTGGACCCACTAATTATTGCAAATAATTCCAGGCACATGCGCATTCTGCACGTTCAAAGAAACGCGGTTAGAAAAATCAGGCTGCACATTTTCAGTGCTCGCATACTCTGTTGATGACGAGAATTGCACCACGCATTGTTCACGTCTGAACGAAGTACACTTAGGGCTTTAGGCCTCAAATTCTCACTTTTGGCACAAGTGCTCCAAAACTAGCAGCCTTTTGTCAAAAAGAGATGTTATTGACTATCTTCATTCTTTCATAAATCCAAACATTGTGATCAGCTTCTCAACTTTGTCATTTTCAAGAAAAGTACACAAAAGCACTGCTGTATCAAATGATTGACAGATGCTTTAAAGCAATGTAATACTCTGTAATTTGATTCTGATAGTGTGTGGCAGGCTGAATAGCCTCAGTATATCAGTCCATCGCATTCACAAACACATTGTAACAAACATGCCACCCTTAAAAATACATCGTGTTTCATTGCAGACCAGCACGTCTGTTCTGCTACAGGTTATTACAGCAGCGTACAGTACCATGCCATACAATCAAACGCTTAACTTCTGTCAATCTGATATACATGTCATTCCCAGTTTCATGTCAGAGGACATGAGATCAGCTCAGCAGACAACACACAAGGGTGCCAGTATCATACAGCCACAGAGGAAGCAATAAATAGGCCGAGGATATTTTAGATGGTGATCTTTGGCCAGAGAGACAGTATTAAAGACTCACACAGAGAAGGTATTGTTCCACGGCAGAGCAGCGGAAGAAGAGCTCAGTGACATTGCGGCTAGTGTGAATTCATTTACTATAATACAGTCTAAAGTATCAAAATGGACACATAAGGACATCTCTTTATTATCTTTAATTCAATGCAACAATCTTGAGGTTATCCCTAATTAAAATAATTTCAAGAACTGTTAAAAGGGCAGTTCACTCAAAAATGAAAATTCTGTCATCATATACTCACCCACATGTTGTTAGAATCCCATATTACTTACTTCTGTGGAACACAAAGGCAGTTGTTAGGTTGATTGTTAGGGACTGACAGCTTCAGTCAATATTTACTTTCATTGCATCTTTTTTCCCAAGTAAATAATTTTTGGATGAATTATCTCTTTAAAATGTAATATTATGTAAGGGATAATGTTCAGTGATCCTGTCCTCTTCGTAAATTAAACCCTAAAGTTAATCAAGGAGTTTCTTTTCCGATAAAAATAATATTATCCTTCTTACTACATGGCTACTTACCAAATAAGTAAATAAATAGACATGTATTGGAAATATTACATTATTACAATATATACGATTATTAAATATGGAAATGTAAATTCAATTAGTTTTTCATGTGAAAAGAAAGACGGCAGAATGCTATGAGAGACATGAAACTAGCACATTGTGAGAGATTGGTTACAATCTCTTAAACAGTCAAACATACAGTTTAGCAGTCATTATACAAAATTATTTGACCACAGGATGCTGCAACTGACCAATCAGAATCAGTATCCCATAAAGTAATGTAATTAATGGCTATTTCTAACCATAAGCAGTGTCAGATTTCACCATTGATTCTACGGACTTTTTTTTAAACATGTAAATGCTGCAGTCACTTGTAGTGTGTGTGTGTGTGTGTGTGTGTGTGTGTGTGTGTGTGTGTGTGTGTGTCTGTGTGTGAATAGATGCCTTGGAAGAATGCTGCAGTGTTCGGGCCTTTAGCTGGCACAGACTCATGCTCAGTGGTTTACATGATCTGTCACCCACTTTAACCTCCCACAGTATATTGGAGATGCCAGCTCTCTCTCTCTCTTGCTTTAACTTGTTATACACAAAATATGACATTTTGTGCTCATGTGTCATCATACAGAAGTATTTGTGGACTGCACAAATTGTCTTATCTAGGAGGATGAGTAGTATTGACCTGTTTCAGTGACGACATATTTCTCCACAGCCGCGGAGAATGGAAAAACACCTGAGAAATGATATCAAGAAAAACATAAAAAATATTTTTTGGTCCATGCCCAGTCCCAGGAATGGTTCATACAGGTCTGAAGACAGCACAAATAATGGCAAATTGAACTTTCGAGGAAAGCGAGGACTCTCGGGCAGGCGATGTCCACCTTGGTGGTCCAGGGAGTCACCTTTGGCTCAACTTGGTTGAGATGAGGGAGGCTGACAAGGTGGGTTCCTTGATGCCCCCATCTCCCAGTTTGACATATTCAGCGACACCGTCAATGACTTTGCCCAGCAGTTCTCAGCGGTTAAGAAGCAGACGGAGGCTATTCAGCACATCCTGCCCCAGCGCAGATCAAGATCCCGCACCTCATCTGCTCCTCGCCAAGAGTGTCCCCCTGTGGCAACAACACCAGCTCCGCCGCAGCCTGCCCCAGGCTTGGAGGTGGTGAACAGACCACTCCATCCCCTGGTTGAGGGCCGGGAGGTGAATCTTTTGTTGCCTTTTCCAATGATTTCGGTTTCCTCACTCCCTGGGTTACACATCCAGTGTTCACGGCCTTCGTTATCAGGACCGCCAGACACCGCACTTTTACGGCAGGCACGGCGCTGCGGAGCCCAGCTATGGCACAAACACACCCGCTGACCGGTCTTTGGGTGGGTACCCGGAGCAGCTAAGTGCTTCGATGTCCCTAGACTCAGCATGGCCATGAGCTCAGGGCTCGAGCCCCCTCAACGTGGCACCTCAGGCTCTACCCCGCTGCGACGCTCCACCCACCGGTACGTCCGTCGCGATTGTCCCATTGGTCCCCCTCTCCCGCAGCTTGGAGGTGTGACTTGCGCTCCCCAACCCGTTACGACCAGGACCGCCCAGAGCCTCGGCTATGTGATTCAGTTCACCAGGTGCTTGCCCGAGTTCAGCGGCATCCGTTTCACCTCAGCTAAGAGTGAGAACACCGCTGCCCTGCATGCGGAGATTGCGGTCCTTCTGCAGAAGGATGTAATAGAGCCTGTCCCTCCAGCCTTTTACAGCCCCTACTTCATCGTACCAAAGAAAGGCGGTGCGTTGCGGTCAATCTTGGACCTGTGACTGACTCCCGTTCATGATGCTGATGAAGAAATTCATTCTAGCGAGCGTTCAGCATCAAGATTGGTTCGCGGCGGTAGACCTGAAGGACGCATACTTCCACGTCTCAGTTTTGCCTCGGAACAGGCCCTTTCTGCGGTTTGCCTTTGAAGGCCAGGCATACCAGTACAAAGTCCTACCCTTCACCCTGTTGCCTCGCGTCTTCACGAAAGTTGTGGAGGCAGACGTTGCCCGGATAAGGGAGGTGGGCATCCACATCCTCTACTATCTCTACGACTGGCTGATTCTAGCTCACTCTCGAGACTGGTGCTCAGGCACCTCAGCTGGCTGGGGCTTTGGGTAAACTGGGAAAAGAGCAAGTTCAGAGTATCTCTTTTCTCAGGATGGAGTTAGACTCAGTCTCTATGATGGTGTGCCTTACAAGCGAGTGCGTGCAGTCATTGCTGAACTACTTGAAGTCGTTCAGGAGGAGAACGGCGATCCCACTGAAATAATTTCAGAGGCTCCTGGGGCATATGGCGCCTTGGCGGCAGTCATGCCGCTCGGGTTGATGCATAGAAGACTGCTTCAGCACTGGCTTCAGACTTGAGTCCCGAGGTAGGCATGGTGCCAGGGGGCACATCGCATGGTCATCACGCTTGTCTGCCGTCACTTATTCAGCCCTTGGACAGACATTGCATTTCATTGCATTTGCATTTCCCTTAGTGCAGGTGTCTTGGCGCGTCGTGGTTACGACAGACGCACTGTAGGCATGCAGTTGCAGGCTCCAGGACAGGGCCACGACTGCGTTGGCATATCAACAGCCTTGAGTTGCTGGCAGTGTTGCTGTGTCCCTCCAGTGAGCCTACTTGCACAGACCCGGTGAAAGTGTAGGTGCTCCGCATGTGCTGGTTGCCTGTATGTAACCCTGTGTGATGTATCTTCTGTGAGATGGTTTCCCCATTGGTAAACCTGTGTCTTCCTTGGGCAGAGTCCCCTCTGCCACCAGTGGCCGTCTTAGTAGAGCTCCATCTCCTCTAGGTAGGACCTACCACAGGGACTTCTCCACATGCGACACTGCCAACAAAACTCGGTAAAACCATGTGACGTATTTCCACACAATTACCTCCCCTTCGGGCAGAGTGTGGTCTCTGCGGAGTCTTCCCCTTGGGAAGGGACACCACCCCAACGTGGACACTTATGGCCCCCAGCTTTTTTGGGGAGAAAAAAGAAGAGGCCACGGCTGGGGCAGCCTGTCCCCATTTTGAGCAGTCGACTTGTCCCTGAGGTGCGGGGGACCGTACGACGCTCGTAGGAGCATTGGGGGAGGTTACGTGATGGCCGGGTGCACTGGCTACGAGGCATGCAATAGTTTGCCCGTCTCACACCGCAAGTCCATGTAACACAGTTCAGCTAGTTGTGGTGTTTCGTATAGGGACCACTAGTGTCACTATATCGACAAAACATCCAGTGAGTGACAGATAGGGAACATCCTGGTTACTTTCGTAACCTCCTTCCATAACACTGAACTACCCGCTAATATGGAGGGACCCTGTCTCGGCTCCTCAGCACAAAACATGAATGAGTGGTTGCGAGCCAGCTCCTTTTATACCCGTATGTCCGGGGGAGTGGTATGCAAATTCCACTCGCCAATTCCCATTGGCCTTTTCTCAAAGATCAGAGGTGTTTGGGGCTCCCAAGGGCGACCCATAGTGTCACTACATCGACACAACGTATCGTTCTCAAAGTAATAGCCTAAAAATCACTTAGCTTTCTGTATAGAGCCGCAGCTCAGTTATGCAGCAGAAACGCTGTCCGTTTGAAAGTACAATTCCAGCCTGCTGTTGATCATTCACATGCTCCTTATGCTTGCAGTGTGAAACAGGCACTTCACTTGCACACTGAAAGCAAATAACCTCCATTTTTGAAAGGCTAATCTCTTGACTAATACCTTTAAAATGAACATTTTATAATGCTGATCAGCAGGTGGAACTGAGCTGAACTTCAGATGGGGCAAAACTACTATCTCCTGCAGGTCACAGATAAAAAATTAGAGCAGCACTCAAACAGAATGCATGAAAACAGCCCAGAGACTGACCAAACCTTCCCTGTCATTACACACACTATGATGACTGAACTTTATGAGTGTTGTTTACAGTAATGTTTAGTGGTACTTTAAAGTGGTCTCTGGGATCTTTGCAGTTTGTCCATGATTAAAGCGGGCTAATTAGTGTGAGGACGGCACAGACGAGTCTGCACAGGCCTGTCTAATGCAACTCACATCCAGAAAAATGAAAACAGTACGTAACAGGCTCCAGGCCCAACAAAAAGATGCTTTCCCCATTTAATTAACAATTTCCTTCCCTCCTATTCTACTTCCTCTCTGTGATTCATCACCACAAACACATCTGGATATCCAGCTCTTCACTGACTGTATATGACTGAGATGACTGAATCTGAGAGATAAATAACTTTTGTTGTTATGAACTACGGCTGAAACGATTAGTCGACGTTAGTGACAATGTCAACAATAGAAAATTGTCAACACAAATTTTCATTGTTGAATTGTCATTTGATCAGATTTAACGTCAAATGAGATCACATTAAACTAATGATGACGCGTGAGAGCAGCACTGCAGTTCGTGTCTGACTGAGGAGAGGAAGAATTACAGAGCTCACAGTCCAGATGCACTCTAAACTTTCCAAACAGCTTCAGGTGATGTACATCACAAAGTACAAGGACATTATACAAAAATACTAAATAAGTAAATACAGGGGGGGCGCTCGTCCCTGGAGCCCGCACTTGCTAAAGCTAGATTATAACGTGATGACTCGCAACTTATTGAATCATAATATATGTGTCACTGTGAATTTCTTATCGTGAAGAGTGTTTGAGTTAAAGATGGTTTGAAGCGAACAGAAAGGTGAGAGAGGGTAGTCTTTGCCCCACTATGAGAGAGGGTAGTCTTTGCCCCACTATCCACTGCATCAAAATACGTTTATGATTTGTTTTCCAATAAAAATATATAAAAATCATTTTTAGCAGCTATACTGCAGCAGAAAATATTGTTATCTGAGAAGGTTTTAATTTAAATGACTGTAAAACAAGAATTTCATTTTTGACACTATATACTGTAGACTTTTATGCATTTAAAATGAATAAGCCTGAATGTTCTTATTGTGAACCTTTATAAATGTAATCACACATTTTCTCATTTTTTTCAAGCAGTCACTTAAAACTTCAGCAGCAGCAGCTGTGTTTCTTGATGCTGTGGAAATGTTCAAATTCTTCATATTTTCATAATGATCTCTTGGTCTTCAGTGGAGAAGTACACTGGCAGCCAAATGTTTGGAAAAATGTACAGATTTTGCTCTTATGGAATGAAATTGGTACTTTTATTCACCAAAGTGGCATTCAACTGATCACAATGTATAGTCAGGACATTAATAATGTGAAAAATGATTATCACAATTTAGCTGTTAGTTTGTCCAGATACTCAAGTGACATTTCACCCCACACTTCCTGTAGCACTTGTCATAGACGTGGCTGTCTTGTCAGGTACTTCTCACGCACATAGCTGATCCCACAAAACCTCAATCCATAACACTCTTTTCCAATTATCTGTTTCTAATGTCTGTGTTTCTTTGTCCACTCTAACCTTTTCTTTTTGTTTTTCTGTTTCAAAAGTGCTTTTTCTTTGCAATTCTTCCCATAAGGCCTGCACCCCTGAGTCTTCTTTGTACTGCTGTACATGAAATTGGTGTTGAGTGGGCAATTCAATGAAGCTGTCAGCTGAGGACATGTGAGGCGTCTATTTCTCAAACTATAGATTCTGATGTACTCATCCTCTTGTTTAGTTGTACATCTGGCCTTCCACATCTCTATCTGTCCTTCTTAGAGACAGTTGTCCTTTGTCTTTGAAGACTGTAGTGTACACCTTTGTATGAAATCTTCAGTTTATTGGCAATTTCAAGCATTGTATAGACTTCATTCCTCAAAGAATGATTGTCTGATGAGTTTCTAGAGAAAGATGTTTCTTTTTTGCCATTTTTGTCCTAATATTGACCTTAAGTCTATTGCATACTGTGGCAACTCAAAAACAAACACAAAGACAATGTTAAGCTTAATTTAACAAACCAAATATTTTTCAACTGTGTTTGATATAATGGCAAGTGATGTTCTAGGACCAAATTAGCAATTTAGCATGATTACTCAAGGATAAGGTGTTGGAGTGATGGCTGCTGGAAATGTGGCCTAGATTTGATTTAAAAAAAGACTTTTTTCAAATAGTGATGGTGCTTTTTTTTTTTTTTACATCAGTAATGTCCTGACTATACTTGTGATCAGTTGAATGCCACTTTGGTGAATTAAAGCACCAATTTCCTTCTGAAACAGCAACATTTTTACATTATTTCAAACTTTTGGCCACCAATGTAAATCCAATGTGAATTTCTCATGCGATGTAAATCATGCCAATTCAAAGTTTCACACATTGGCTGTTCATGGCAAACGTCACTCATTTATGTGGTGCTTCATGGTAAAGCATGAACAGTGGATGAGTTGACAGAGAACGTTTATATCATCATCTTGAGATCGCGGAACCTGATCTAAAGCAGTTCGACCTGGTATTGTGAAAGTAAAACTTACTCTGAAACTCTAGCTCCATGCAACAGGCTTCAGATGGGAGAATGTGGATATAAAGTAGGCATTACAAGTAAACTGCAGTGGCCCAATCTCCCGGAGCCTTGTGTATGTCCCTGCAACTGGTTGCTTAGAAACTTAACTTCCCCTATGAATATGAATGTTTGATTAATTTCTGACAGCACAATATTGTGCATGCTGCAGCATCATATGCCAAACCAAACACAGCAGTTTGTGTGTTTGTGACAGTAATGGGAACAGCACAACCATGTCATCAAAATAACTTGTTCCACCTCTTTGAAAATGTTTTCCTTTTCTTTTTTCTAATAAAGCCCTCTTATTTTAAAAAATCCCTTCCAACCGCCTGTCATATTGAGACCACTTTTCATGATCCAATCATTTCCTGATGGATAAAATCAGGTCCAAAATTTTCTAACTGAAAATTCTATTTCACTTGGAAATATGTCACATTACAAAAGTAAAATTGGTTGCAAAGTTTCATGTCGACTCTATGAACACTAGCAAAAGGTTCACCATTTCAAATTTGGCTATGCATCAGCATTAAATTCATGACTCACTCTGTTTCATAATTGACATTAAAACAAAGCATGCTGAGTAATTCGGCCATCTAAGATGTCATGATATTCAGCGAAAATAACATTTATCTTTGAAGTTACATTCTGGTACAGTCAACATAAAAATGACAAGAAATCTCATCTGCAGCAATGTGCTGAACAAAAGGATTTTTAAATTTCATCAGGAGGGACGTCTGACTGTGATTTACTTTATCTTTAAATCTCAGCAATCCACAATGACAACTCTCCCCTCTGGGTTACCACTGTTTTAGTCAGCTATTACAACTCAACATTTGATTTCTGATTTGAGATGGAAAAAATAATATTCAAAAGGCACTTTAGAAATGTACTTTAGCAAAGTCCAAGAGTTTTGTAAGAAAATCAACCACAAAGGAAAACTCCTGCTGCATTTGGAAATAAAGGTGGTAGATGACTGTAGATGTGGGCAGATTGGGGGCCAAACACAGGACAGGATGCATTTATGCACTCAAAAGCAGCTGGATGCAGTGCAACAGAATGTAACAGAATGCAGGGATTCTAAACACCCAGACCTGTCCTCAGTTTGTCTGCATGTTTAATTAATTAGTCATATAACTAATTAATTAGCCCAACTTGTTACAATAACTACATTTCCATCCAAGGTTGTTTTTGCAACAAAAGGTGTAGCACATCAAAATTTTACCGATAAATCTGATGGAAATGCAAATTATATAAAATAAAAAAAAGTGTCGAAATAATATGTTTTTGTTTAACTCTAGTGCATAAACTATGTCGATACTTCAAATGTCATGAAAAACTGGTTTGGAAACAGTTTTTGTTGAGAAAATTGGCCTCAATGCAAAAATTTTGTGTCACATGACAGAATTGACCCCAATCGTTAGCGTGTGTTAATCATGTCGACAAGGTATACACACTTGAAAGCCAATTTATTGTACATGAAGAATTACTCAAACTGTTATGGATTTGTCTTAACGGTATACCTGCACAGATCCGATGCTGCAAACACATCTGCGTCATGACACTTCCAGGAGTGCCAACACAAATATCTCTTATCATGCACCTGTCATTGACAAGCACACGAAGAACAAATAAATGGCCACTCTTTGAGATTAATTTAATCACGGTAGCCATCCATTTTTTTTTATTAAAGTTTATTTTCCACACCATTCAAAATAAGAGATGGTAGTCATGGAATTAGCCCACATTACAAAAAACTGTTCATTTCTGTGCACAAAGATGTTTTAAATAAAAAAAAAATATATACACAATTCTAGGAGAAAATCTTCAGTATGCTTTTTTGGAACACTCAATTCCATAAAATTATTGTTAGCTTACCTTTGAAAAAATGCAGGCAAAATTCCCTATATGAAATTAAAAAATTACCAAACGCAAAAGCCATTAAATTAAAAAAATTTATTAGCAAATGAAAAAATATTTATTTTTAGGCCTATATACTTGCCATTTCTTTCCACAAACTTATTTTTAGCCTTAATTAGCCTTACCCTTTGTAGATGAAAAACGTTGGCTGAATGACCATCTCAGAAATTTCTGCACTTTTTTCAAGACTATAAACTATCAGAACTATTTGTCCAATGCTGAGTCCACTTTCAGAAAACTACAGTAGCTTTTGAACATTTTACAAATTTTAAATACTTTAAATCTAACACTCTTTACCTCGGATTGCATTTGCTGATCTTCTTCAGAAAATGTAAATTGCATTATGATGCTAAAAAATAATTTTAGATGACAATCAAGTTCAGTTGATCATTAAAAGTTGCTGGACAAATATGCGGGACATAATGCAGTTGTGATGACAATGCTTTAGAATAGATTATTGTTCAAAATAGCCAATTGAATATCAGGAATGTACGTCAACCCTGATATTACACTGCATCAGTTTTTCTTTAAAAGCTATGCACACATTACACATCAGTGGATGGCCCTTAAACTAAGACTGAAAGTTTTTCCCACTACTTGGTGCAGGTTGCCAGCTTTAACAGGGCCATCGAATTTAGGGACATCTGGGAGGCGAAAGATACACAATTAGTGATATACACACATGTCTGTATTGAAACGTTTAAGGGCAGATTTATTTTGCGATAAACCAAAACTTATGCGAAAAAGTGTTTTTTTAAGCATGACCTCATTGGAGGTGTACCTCTGGATGTATTTTAAGGCCTACCTTCAAATTCAGTGCCTCTTTGCTTGACATCAAGGGAAAATCAGCCAAGACCTCAGAAAAAAATTGTGGACCTCCACAAGTCTGGTTCATCCTTGAGAGCAATTTCCAAATGCCTGAAGGTACCACGTTCATCTGTACAAACAATAGTATGCAAGTATAAACACCATGGGACCACGCAACTATCATATCGCTCAGGAAGGAGACGCATTCTATATCCTAGAGATGAATGTAGTTTGGTGCGAAATGTGCAAATCAATCGCAGAACGACAGCAAAGGACGTTGTGAAGATGCTGGAGAAAACAGATAGAAAAGTATCTATATCCACAGTAAAACGAGTCCTATATCGATATAACCTGAAAGGCTACTAAGCAAGGAAGAAGCTAATGCTCCAAAACCACCATAAAATAGTCAGACTACAGTTTGCAAGTGCACATGGGACAAAGATCTTACTCTTTGGCCATAATGACCATTAATATGTTTGGAGGAAAAAGGGTGGGAGCCAAAGAACACAATCCCAACCGCAGTATCATGTTGTGGGGGTAATTTGCTGCAGGAAATACTGGTGCACTTCACAAAATAGATGGCATCATGAGGAAGGAAAATTATGTGGATATATTGAAGCAACATCTCAAATGGACAATGACCCCAAGCATACCTCCAAAGTTGTGGCAAAATGGCTTAAGGACAACAAAGTCAAGATATTGGAGTGGCCATCACAAAGCCTTGACCTCAATTTGATAGAAAATTTTTGGGCAGAACTGAAAAAGCATGTGCAAGCAAGGAGGTCTATAAACCTGACTCAGTTACACCAGTTCTGTCTGGAGCAATGGGCCAAAATTCCAGCAACTTATTGTGAGAAGCTTGTGGAAGGCTACACAAAACGTTTGACCCAAGTTAAACAATTTAAAGGCAATGCTACCAAATTGCATGTAAGCTTCTGACCCACTGGAAATGCGATGAAAGCTGAAATAATCATTCTCTCTACTATTATTCTGACATTTTACATTCTTAAAATAAAGTAGTGATCCTAACTGACCTAAGACAGGGAATGTTTTCTAGGATTAAATGTCAGTAATTTAAATGTATTTGGCTAAGGTATATGTAAACTTCTGACTTCAACTGTATAATATACTAGATCTAAAATCTATGTAGTCTATAATAAACACTGCTTTGATTTATAAACATTAGATATTATTTAATAACTATAATGACAAAATACAACAATAGATTTAGCTTTAATATGTTGATATTTGTTTTGTGCAAACCATGAAATCTGACCATGTCCTTGCAAAAGGCTCCAATTCTAATAAATCCTGTATAAATTATGCATGTGTGTGTGGGTGTGGACGTGCAGTGTTTGTGAACATCAGAGTGTATGAGGCTTCCATTTATGAGAGTCAAGCAAACTAGCCCTCTGACTAGAGCTTATCTTTAAGTTGAAACTAATATCTTACTAGTGGAGGGGTTTACATGGTTACACAACAGTCATTAAGATCTGAATCTTAAAAGATATGAGGGTGTACTTTTGCACAATAGTACCAAGTATCACTCAAAGTTTTCATAACCCTCATCCTGAAAACATCTCTTTTGACCCTCCTTGAGATTTGCATACATTTTAAATAGAAGAATATGGCTTCTCCCTAACCTTGCTGTATTGGTCAGAGCTACTCAATGGATGCAATGGGAATAAAGATTTTCTCTTCTCCAGTAACAAGTCTTCTTAAAAGCCTGTATGATTATCTCCATAAACTCAGATATATCATAACGTTTATAAATCCTCTTCCAACAAGTTTTCATTTGTAATTCCAGTTTCACTGTTTGATTAGGCAAAAATACTATTCACTGGTGAGTGTGCCTGTACGGAACCTCAAAACAAGAGTAGCTCTATCATAAAAGGATAAGAAAATGGCGTGCAGCAAAACCGCAATAATTTCAATGTATTCTCAGACAGCCATTTAGCTAAAGAAAACAACCTGGACAGATTTGCCAGATGCTGAAAGCGACTTCTGCTTTAGCTTATCACAGAGGAACTCAATTAGACATGTACAAATGACACAAATCCAATAATGACAATAAATCTGCACTTGTGCTCAGCCAATAATAATGTTTTCCTGTTAGATTTAGCTGATCCTGCCAAGAACAGCATCAATCTTGTCTCCTAGCAACTGTGTTTCAGTGTCAAGGTTATCATGTAAGGGACTGTAGTACTATGGAGTTACATTTGAAAGTAATTTGAAGTTAAATAGTGTCCATACAACAATCAGTCCATATTTACAACTGCAAATCAGATGAAAGACGAGAAATCGAAAGGCAAAGAGAGTAAAATGCATAACACTAATAGTGGAGGCTCTGACCTTTACCATGATGTCTTATAGAAGGTTAAATAAGAAATCAATAAATCAATAAATCAATCCATCCACCATAATTTCATCATGTTCCATTCCCAGTGCAAGGATCCTCAATTAAAATATCCCAACCGGGGCTGATGACCTTGGAACTCCCATAGGAGGAACGTGTGCCATAAACAGTTTCAAAGAGAGTGAATCACCCAAAAAAGCTATTAAAAAGAATGAATAGATTCTGAATAGATGAATGAAAGAAGGAATGAAGTAATGACACATTCCTAAAATCCACACATACGCAATTAGTCAGCACCATCGCAGGAGCCTGTTTGCACAAGTGTTTTCTAAGGAGTCATTCATAGGCTACGATGGTTTCACAAGCACTCTGCAGAGGCCAGAAGGTCAATGTGTGGCCTCAAAAGATTTGAGCTACCATTTGGCCCGTCTGTGCCCTCCTTGCACTCTCTCTAATGGGGGTAAGAGAGTCTTTTGTCCTTTCTGATTCCCATGAAAGAAGACGGGAGGCACAGACATAGGAAGCGCACTTAGTCATTTCATGCATCTTGATTGATTGAACTGCTACACTTGGAAACATTAATGTGTCTAGGCAAAACAGATATAAATCCAATATACTATTCTTGCCCTTCATGCAAATATACAAAAAAAATCAGTAATTACAGTACAAAAGGTAACACCTGTCTTATTTTTCTTTGTGATCCCAAACTTCCATATATGATGTAGTTTGGGAGGAGTAAAGTTTGTCTGTGGCCTGAACAACCAGATGCATTTACACTTGGCAGAGTTGTGTCTTGTTTGCATCTCAAACCAAATCCTAATATTCGATTACTATCCATCTTGAATGCATTGACATACGCTGTCTGTTCTCATGATTGGATAGCTGTATGATTAGTAAAAAAGCATGGCATGACCAACTGAAAATACCCCCAAAATGACTCCAGACTGCTGAGACAGCTGGAGGTAAGAGCAAAACACCCACAACCTCATCAGACAATCATCTTAGAAAGGCTTTAACATATCAGATACTAATTCTGCAAAGCCATCACCTCCTCTGACTGCAGAAAGCTCATGAAGTGAGAGCTGCTGGCAACATTAATCTCAATTCATCCTCTCAGACAACCACATGCAGAGGAAAGTCATCGGTACATTCAACAGGTGACAGCCTTTATATGTAGAGGCAAGGTGCATCACAGAGCGCTAATTGGTGGACAATTGTAAGCTGAACCTTCTTTAAGATTCATTTGTACACTTGCAAGCACTGGACAGTCTAAAGTCCCTTTAAAACTGATTACTCAGATGCTTTGAGATGCTTCAAGACATTTACAGCACAGGCAAATTACAAATTAATTTATGGGGAGGCAAGAGGGTGGCATTAGGAATATGAGGGGTGGCAACACCAAAGCACCTATGCTTGGTCTGCAAGGTACCAAGCTTTATTGCAACAAGTATTCGTTGTAATCACTGTGCAAATATCAACCTCCAGAACACCAAGACAGCCTATCAATTACACACATCAACAGATTCTTAATGATCCTTAGCTTGACTGGTGCTAGTTGTCACATTTTTTACTCCAGTAAATATTTCTAAGAGCAGGTGGTAGGTTTGTTTTTTAAAGTCATCTTAATTGCCACAAAGATTGAAGTCTTGGCTACAAAAAAGACGGTCAACATTTTCACTGTTATTGCCCAGGAAAAAAGATAAAGCTCACTAAATACATGTTGACTTTGGTCCACAAGAAGTTAGTTGTCACAATGGAACCTACAATTAAATCAGTGGGATAGGTTTCAAATGAACATTCATGTGATCATCCCTGATAGAATTCACAAATATAAAAAAGTGTTGGAAACTAGTATATAAAACCACTGCTCACAGATTATTTTAATTAGACTTTTAACTCAAAACCTACCTAAATAAAATAATCTTGCTTGAATAATTATATATCTTTATTTATTTTTTTAATCGTTTAAATACACTGTCTCCAAATTGATATAAAGAGTTCTTATATTTAAATGCGGATACATGGAGGATTCGGTTTTCAAGCGTCAGACGCCCACTGCAGGAATTAAACACCCAAGACAGTCTGTTTCTGACAACGTGTAATTTTGGCCTGTAGGTCTGCTACCCACACAAAACTTTCGTATGAATTTAGAAATACCTCTCATGTCATATGTGGAGTCAGTAGAGATGTTAAAGGTGCTCATAGAAATTATCCGTTTTTTTCATGGTGAGGAAAGCAGACAGTCATTTCAGATGAGCATGAAAGGGTACATTTTTTATGAAACATTAACCCTAATGCTTTTTCTGAATGTTTGATATGATACAGTGTATAAATATTTAAGAGTATGCATTGAATTAAAGATGACATGATAATACAATTTCACTACTAACCGCTATTAATATATCACAGTTAATAACTGCGAAATGCTTTATTTACACATGGCAAAATATTATATATTATGTATAAATAATAATAAAAAATTGATTTTTAAGCCTAAATGTGAAAACTCTTGTGCCTGTGTGGGTACTGGAGCTGTTGTTATGGTTATGGACGGTGGCCACGTGGTGCTTTAATGGCCAGGTGCATCTAAAAGACTCATTCACATGATGTTTATCAAAACCATAGTATAGCATACAGTAGTACAGAAAAGTGAAATACCATACACAAGTATACAGTATGGTGCAATATAACATGTATGTGCATGTAAAAACTTGTTAATTCATATTTAAACTTGGTACATACACAAAGATGTATTTAATATGAAAAATCACTATTTTTACATTTTATTTTTCATATTTATACCACTACCTCTACAATCCCATTTGAATATAATGTCCTTTGCACTCTCCTGTATTAAAACTCTGCGTACATATTCTGTTTAACTAATTCTTTGTCTAGCTGTTGTATTTCTGTATGTACTGGAAGCTTCTGATCAAAGGTCAAATTTCTTGTGTGTGAGCACATCTAGCAATAACACTGTGATATCTGATGGTATCAGATGATAATACCATGATACTTTGATATACAACTACCATATTTATGTAGTATTCTGTATTTACATGGTGCTTCAATGTACTTTAAAGTATACCATGGTACTACAATGGTAATTTAATTTGAATTATGGTTACCATGTTCACACACAATTGAATTTACATGGTGCTTCAAGGTAATTCAAAGAATACCATTGTACTACAATGGTACTTCATTATATGATTGCCATATTCATATCACTGAATTAACACAATGCTTCCAGGTAAAGGTCTATGTCCAAAAAACATAGTACTGCCATGGTATTTTTCATTTAGGCTACTAAGTGTTTTGATACTCTTTTGGTGGTGCAGTAGTCGTTCAAAAGCTGCGAGCTGCAAGTTGAGCTTAATAAAGACATTCCTCATCACTTAAAATATTCTGAGAGTATGTTGGCAAGTGAGAGCATGCACCAAATGATTCAGCAGCGCAAGCATTAGCTTTCTGAGTCATTCAGATTGAATTGCGAACCGATTCAGACCGCTTTGCTATCACGTGTGACCAATTAATTGTAAACAACTGACTAAAATGAGTGATTCATTAATGAATTGGACATCTTTAGTTCTGATTCAAAACTGATGATAGTGTGACGTGATTTAGCAGTATAGCTTTTGTCAACGCTACGCTGATACCAAATCACCTCCCTAAAAATGAGCAAAGCTACCAACTCCCTACTCAGAAGTGTAGTTAGCTTTGTAATGAAGCTACTGCCCATCACTGCAGATAATTGTAATTAGCAGTTAATTGTGCAGAAATAGTGCTGCGTCGTAGGTATTTAAATTAAGTTATTGTCAATCTTTTCAGCACATACATGCCTCTTTTTCTGGCACAAATTAAGTTAATTACAGATTGTGTATTAATCACAAAAAAAAAAGTGTTATTCGCCAGAGAAATTACCGTTGCATTATTACAATAAACAAAAAGCGGTAAACAGAATCTTGTTTCAAAGAGATGTGTACATTTGTATGTGTACACATTTTCTATTCATGGTAGCAGATAATTAATCAAATGATGATCAAATGATTATGAAGAGTGTTACAACCTGGTGAATTCTCTTGAAGAACTGTAGTTGATCGCACTTTTATCATTTTAAAGAGTTGTTGTTTTTACCCGATTTCCATAATTTATAAGTGAATCAGGTGCTAGAACAACACAGGCAGTAAAACATAAAAAATAAAGACACAGACACATGCAATGTGGCCTCATGCTTCTCTCTTTCTCTCGAACTGGTGCCTACAGCTCATCTTTATCCTCCTACCGGCTGATTAGCCCTCCTCCTCGTCACACTCGAGCGACAGAGAGAGAGAGGTGAGAGAGAGAAAAACTTGCTCGCAGGTTCCTGCACACACTCTCGCCTGGTCCTCAACCGCTCCTCCACCCTCTGGCAGATGACAGCTCGGTCCTCCCCTGGCAGATGGCAGTGAGCCCTTTGACCCCTGGCGTACAGAACCGCTCCTCTCCTTCTCGGTGGATGGCAGGAGATCCTTCGGCCCTCAACGGCCGGCAGCGACACCTCCATCCCCAGGCAGATGCCCGTGGATGCTCCTTTGGCAGACAGCAGGGGCGAGGACTCCGCGACAGCGTATCCCTCCTCCTTTCTGGGTTTCGGTACCAACGTAATGGGTAAGGGATAGGCAAAGAGGAGGCAGGAACCGGTTGAACAGTCAAGGTAAAATGTAATGATATAAATGAACTTAAACAACATAAAACATAAAGACACACACACAACGCCGCTGTGTGCTTTTCTCTCTCTCTCTCTCTAACTGGTGCCTCCGGCTCACTTTATCCCCCTCCTGGTCATGCGTCCTCATTGCCTGGCCCTCCTCGTCACAGTGAACTCCCTCAGATTTATTTACACACACAACAATAGACAAAAAAAAAAAAAAAAGGCACACACGCACAAACACACAGGTTTGTTTCACTATATAACTTGCAAGGCAAGGCAAGTTTATTTATATAGCACATTTCATACACAATGGTAATTCAAAGTGCTTTACATAGAAGAGATTAAAATAAGAATACAAAAAAAATAAGAATTGAAACCATTTAGAATATAAAATAAAATAAAATACAGTACAAACAGTCGGACACACAGTGGCACAGTGCTCATTCAGTAAATGCACAGCTAAACAGATGTGTTTTGAGTCTGGATTTGAATGTGACTACTGTAGGAGCACATCTGATCTCTTCTGGAAGCTGGTTCCAGCTGCGGCTGGCATAATAGCTAAAAGCAGACTCTCCTTGCTTAGAGTGAACCCTTGGTATTTCTAGCTGATGTGATCCTAATGATCTGAGTAGTCTGTTGGGTTTATATTCAGTGAGCATATCTGCAATATATTGAGGTCCTAGCCCATTGAGTGATTTATATACCAGTAATAATACTTTAAAATCAATCCTAAATGTAACTGGGAGCCAGTGTAAAGACCTGAGGACTGGTGTGATATGTCCATATTTTCTGGTTCTGCTCAGAATCCTGAGCAGAAGTGAGGACATCTCATAGACTTCCACTGATTTCATAGCAGGCTAATTATATTTTCTACTCCCTAACCCTACACCTAATCCTAACTGTCACAGAAACCTGTGCACATCAGTGAATTTAGAGCTAAACATTATTTGACCGATTTAGTGAGTCATTTAAAAACATTTGGCACTCACAAATATACTAAAACCTGTATACACCCACACACACACACACACACACACACACACACACACACACACACACACACACACACAACACACTCCTGTAAGCACAAATGTAATCAGAAGTGGTGAGCTGAATTGCACAGTGTTATGCAACTTGAGCCTGGAACAGGAGTGATGGAGCTCCTGTCAATCATGTGAATGAGATGTCCATTCAGAGAGGAGAATACTTTGTTTCTAACTTTACTTATCAGTCGTGGCATGAGTGTCATTAAAGACAATGAAACATGAAACAGCATTTGCAACACTTTGAAGTTCTGGAATGTAACATGTATTTATTTCTGAGTGATACAGAAGATGCAGCTGGAAACAATGTAGGGCAGGACTTGATTTTATAGACTGGGTTTTTTGGGGAGTGAAAGACATTATTCTATAAAACTATTGGTTGAAAAGAAAAAAAGTAAATTAGTTTCAAAAGCGGGGAATGTTATTACTTTTTGATGAAAAAATATGAAAATAGATCAAGTTTTACAATGAGAGACTTTTATTACGTCAGGGTCCATTTTGATTTAATGATGTCGCCTAAAAAATATGTGAGGAGTCTAGAGGGTAAACATGCAAAATGCACATAAATCAACATATTTCTAAGCAATAGCCCACACACATCTGCACAATCATTTACTTTGTCAATATTCACTTTCATACTCACACAAGGGTGCACAATTTGAGAAACAAGCCACACATTTAGCCATCTCTGAACTTCTGCAGCTGTTTTAGGTCTTGAGAATTTCCCTATAAATAGCAGTCTGTGACTCTACAGGACATTCTGATGACTAAAATTAGCCTACAGTCAAATACAGGCCAATAGATATGTCAACTGTGTCAACAAGCAAAACAAATATAAATGGCGCTTTTATAAACTTAAGAGAGACATTTGTCGAAAATGCCAAAGCATAATATCTTTTTTTTCTTCAAATAACACAATGGCGTATACAAGAGTCCTGTTCAAATTCCAAGTGGTAATTAAACAACAGACTGTTTGCCAACTCGAGGTAAATTTCAGCCTCATCAATCTCAATCTTAACTGCAGGCAGTGTTGCTTTGTTGTCTGTTGACTGTCAGCTTAACATAGTGATGCTATGGCCATCTACTGCAGTACATGGCAAGATGTGTGTATCCACCCCAGAGGAAAACAGTCAAATAAATACTTCACACAGACCATCTCTTCACACAGACTATAATCACTATGTCCTCCACAAACATAGACATTCGGTCATCAAAATGTAGATCCATAAACACTCAAATAAACATACAAACAGAGTCAATAATTGCTTATACAAAAATGGGTTTAGTAAATGCCTCCTAAGCAAAGATATAACTGCAGTTTAGCAATTTGATGGCCCCACAATGGCTATAATGGCATGCAATAATAGTATCTATTCTTCTTGATGTGTGTTGGGTTTCACTGAGGTTTTGTTTTTGTTCTTTTTGGCTTGTTATAAACTAAAAGGCTTGCTGGCTCTCACAGCCATATCACAAGCTTCAAAGACTTTTGAGTCTTTGAAGGTACAGAGGACACTCTGGCCTGAAAGACCATGGCAGGTGGAGTTCTTTAGTTTAGAGATCCACTGATCTGAGGTTCTGTATTTCTCTGGGTCACTCATGTTGAGTTGAATTCAGCATCAACACAATCTGATTAAACAGACACCTAACACAGAGTCAGGATGACTATAAATTGCTATGTTATTTGCCTTATTATCCTTCAGGCAAAGAAAAGAGTTAAAAAAAATTAGGGCCAGTGAGAAAGAAAGAGGGGAAAAGGAATGGGTAATTACATTTCATGACATAGCAGAGCTCATCCTCCAAACAACCAAGAATGAGATGCTGGTCAGAACTGTGTCTGGGTAAATATCAGACCTGAAACACAGGATATAAATATTTATCAGAGTATTTATGAGTATATAATATATTTATACATTTGAAAGGCAAAAGTCACTGAAGATATACACGTCTCACCTTCTTCAAACACAGTAAAAGTGCTTTGAATGGCAGAAAATAAAGGGTTTACTTGGCAGTAAAAACAACAACTGAAAAAATGTGCTTCTTAACTCTTAACTAAGTTTTGCTGAAAAAGAATATGTATGTTTGTGTGTGTGTGTGTGTGTGTGTGTCCGCGGGTTTGGATGGTTTACGAGGAAATTGTTTAGGTAACAAACTGGTAATTACAGGGGTATTATGCTATAAATGTGGTTTATGAGGACATTTCAAGTGTCCCCATAATTCAAATCGCTTACAAATCATACTAAACATCACTTTTTGGTGAGGGTTAGGTTTAGGGATAGGGTTGGGGATAGAATCTATAGTTCTTACAGTATAAATATCATTATGTCTATGGAGAATCCTCATAATGATAGCTGCACTAACAGTGTGTGTAATCATGCTAAATTGCCAATTTGGTACTAGAAAATCACTTGCCATTACATCAAACAAAACTGAAAAATATTTGATTAATTAAATGAAGCTTAACAAAACAGTGTTTGTTTTTGAGTTGCCACAGTATGCAATTAGAGTGACATGTCTTAAGGTCAATATTAGGTCAAAAATGGCAAAAAAGAAACAGCTTTCTCTAGAAACTCACCAGACAATCATTGTTTTGAGGAATGAAGGCTATACAATGCTTGAAATTGCCAAAACACTGAAGATTTCAAACAAAGGTGTACACTACAGTCTTCAATCATTTTTCACATTATTAATGTCCTAACTATACATTGTGATCAGTTGAATACCACTTTGGTGAATAAAAATTAAGTTCCGGATGCCGCCATTCAGCTAGACGGGCTCGCCTCGTTTCGTGCCGACAGAAATGCAGCTCTCTGCGGTAAGACTTGCGGTGGTGGCTTGTGTGTTTACATCAACATGGAATTGTGCAAGAACTCTATGCTAGTCTCTAGTTACTGTTCATCGCTGTTGGAGCTTGTGACTGTTAGATGCAGACCTTTTTATTTACCACGGGAATTCACCACTGTTTGCATAACCAGAGTTAACATTCCTCCCAGCGCTAACGCTAAGGAAGCGCTCTGTGAACTGTATGGGGCTTTGAGCGAACTGCAGAACGCTCACCCCGACGGACTGTTTATTGTCGCCGAAGATTTCAACCATGCGAATCTCAAGACAGTGCTCCCTAAATTTCATCAGTATGTGGACTTTGCAATGAGAGGGGTGAACGCGCTTGATCTTGTTTACACAAACATCCCAGGCGTGTACCGGGCGGAGGCTCGCCCCCACCTCGGCTACTCAGACCACATCTCTGTTATGTTAATTCCAGCATACAGACCGCTCATCAGATGCACAAAACCGCTTCAGAAGCAGGTGAAAACCTGGCCAGCAGGAGCCATCTCTGCTCTTCAGGACTGTTTTGAGTGTACTGACTGGCACATGTTCAGGGAGGCTGCAACATATGGCGATTCTACCAACTTGGAGGAATACACAGCATCAGTGACCAGCTACATCAGCAAGTGCATTGACGATGTCACTTTCTCCAAGACCATCACCACATGCTCCATCCAGAAGCCGTGGATGACTGCGGAAGTGCGCACGCTGCTGAGGACCCGAGACTCTACCTTCAGAGCAGGTGATAAGGCAGCCCTAAGAACAGCTAGGGCCAAACTGTCCCAGGCAATCAGAGAGGCAAAGCGCGCACACACCCAGAGAATCCACAGTCACTTCCAGGACAGCTGTGACATGCGGCACATGTGGCAGGGCATCCAGGCCATCACCAACTACAGGACAACATCAGTTGCCTGTGACAAAGTTGCCTCCCTTCCAGATGCGCTGAACGACTTCTACGCTCGGTTTGAAGTGCAGAATGACGTGGTGGCGAGGAAGACCACCCCTCCTCCCAACGACCAGGTGCTCTGTCTTACCACAGCAGATGTGAGGAAAACTCTACTTAGAGTCAACCCACGGAAGGCTGCTGGACCAGATAACATTCCTGGTAGAGTGCTCAGGGAATGTGCAGACCAGCTAGCAGATGTTCTTACCAACATCTTCAACATCTCTCTGAGCAGCGCCGTCGTTCCAACGTGCTTCAAGGCCACCACCATCATTCCCATGCAAAAGAAGTCTTCAGTGTCCTGCCTCAATGACTACCGTCCCGTCGCACTCACACCCATCATCATGAAGTGCTTCGAGAGGCTCGTCATGAGGCACATTAAGACCTAGCTGCCCCCCTCACTAGACCCACTGCAGTTTGTGTATCGTCCAAACCATTCAACGGACGACGCCATCGCCACAACCCTCCATCTGGCCCTCACCCACCTAGACAATAAGGACTCATACGTTTGAATGCTGTTCATAGATTTCAGCTCAGCATTCAACACATTCATTCCCCAGCACCTGATTGGAAAGCTGAACCTGCTGGGCCTGGACACCTCCCTCTGCAACTGGATCCTGGACTTCCTGACTGGGAGACCTCAGTCAGTCCGGATCGGGAACAGCATCTCCACCACCACCACACTGTTCACTGGGGCCCCCCAGGGCTGTGTGCTCAGTCCAATGCTGTTCACTCTGCTGACTCACGACTGTGCAGCAATGCACAGCTCGAACCACATCGTCAAGTTCGCAGATGACACGACCGTGGTGGGTCTCATCAGCAAGAACGACGAGTCAGCATACAGAGAGGAGGTGCAGCGGCTAACGGACTGGTGTAGAGCCAACAACCTGTCCCTGAATGTCGACAAAAGAGATGGTTGTTGACTTTAGGAGAGCACAAGGTGAACACTCTCCTCTGAACATCTACGGCTCCTCTGTGGAGATCGTCAAGAGCACCAAATTCCTTGGTGTTCACCTGTCGGAGAACCTCACCTGGTCCCTCAACACCAGCTCTATCACCAAGAAAGCCCAGCAGCATCTCTACTTTCTACTTTTTGCACATTGTCCACAATTTAATTAATTAGTCTATAAAAAGCCCTGGACTAAGTATCTTGATTAATGTATTTGTATATTATTTTTAATTAATAATAAGGAATAAAACATTTCTAATTACTTATAGTTGATGGTGAAGAGCACACATCTACAAAGGTGTGACAGGGCGGAGGGTGGGGCTGGGTGGTGATTCTGCACACCCGGTCCCACCCTCTGCCCTGTCACAAATGGCATTGGTAACCAAAACATATTGCTTTTACATTATGCTACATCCACACTGGTAAGTGACACTATAAGTCCATTACAACTACAATATGAGACAGCACAACATAAACAAAAAATACTGAGTGCATCTTTAAGACAGGTGTACTAATTATTTCTGTATTGCACCCTGGACACCAACATACACACATACAGCCCATTCCTCTTACTCTTTAGCTGTCAGTTGTGTTGATCTGTGACGTCAGACAGTTTTGTAATAAGGGCAGAAAAAGAGCACATTAGCATAGCATGTGTCAACAGAACTGCTACTGAATTAGCCATGAGGTCAGCCATGCTAAACAACTCTGGGGGCCTTTTGCTTAAACTCTTCACCATATTCCTCTGTTCCCGAGAGAAACACTTTCTTGAACAAATTAAACATGGCCCAGCCCACCTGGGAGATAATCTGTAACTAAGCATATGTTTTCTGGTTCCTGTGAGGTGATTCTTCTGTACTTTGATGGAGATTCAATTAAATGACCACTCATTTATAATTCTGACACAGCCATAAACATAGCTCTGCAGTTCTACATCTATCTCAAAGTTTTTGTTGAGCTGTTAAGTCATGGCATCAATTTGTAGGCCAGCCCAGAAGACTAATTTGTTATGGTTTCCCTCAGGAATTTCAAAAGGGTTACTTGAAGAGACTTTCCTATTTTGATCAGACCGCTGTGTGCTTTAAAAACCTATGTTGAATGTATGACTGCATACAATTAATGTTGGTAAATAAAAAGGTAAAGTCTCTTCAAGTAATGTTAACAACTGACATTATTCAATCTGCCACAGGTGCTGCTAATCCAGTTCTATTCAGCAGTCATTGAGTCTGTCCTCTGCACTTCAATAACTGTCTGGTTTTGATCAGTTAAGGAATTGGACATCAGAAGACTACAAAGGACAATTCAGAATGCTGAGCGGATTATTGGTTGCCCCCTGACCTCCCTTTAAGAAATGTACACTTGCAGAGTGAGGAAAAGGGCTGGAAAATTCACTCTGGTACCCACTCACCCAGCCCACTACATCTTTGAACTGTTGGCTTCTGGCCGAGGCTACAGAGCACTTAGCACCAGAACCGTCAGGCACAAGATCCAACTCATGAACAGCTAAAACTACACTATAATTATGTGCAATACACAGCTTAGTCAATTATATTATTTAACATACCCTACCTCTTCTGCATTATATTCCCTTGCACTGTATATAACAGATTTGTATTTGTACATATGTATATATATTATTTTGTCTTATTGTGTATTTCTATATATACTTATGTTTATATTAACTTTTTATTTGTATTATTATTATTATTATTATTATTATTATCTCTGTCTTGTTGTTGTATTGTATGTGCACTGGAAGCTTCTGTCACCAAGAAAAATGATTTGTATGTGGAAGCATACTTGGCAATAAAGCTCATTCTGATTCTGATTTTATCCATAAATCAAAAACTGCTATTAAAAAAATTATTCATAGCTCAAAAATGCTAATTCTCTTTCAGGTTTAAGAGTACATCTTAACCGAACAATTGATGTGTAGGCAAGAGACAAACCCATTTTGTTAAGAGGAAAACTAAAGCTTCTCCACAAAATGCAAAAATAGAGAAATCACAAAGTAATAGCACCTCCTGTGTGCTGTCATCTTCTTAGCTCTTCTCTTTCTATTTCCATCGCTCTCAGTATGTGGTATACCCAGGTAGCACAGAGCCTGTGCCAGTTCTGACAATAATAGCCAGCAGTCTGCTTTCTTATTCTAAACCAGGGGCATCACTAGGTCAAAACATTCAACATTAGAGCTTGAGCCCTGAATGATTTTGGTCCAGCCTCGGATGTTTTTGTTCAGAATTGCAGCTGTTTTAGTGGAACTGAAGCTGGAGTTGCATATAAGTACATGTTGTACTTAAATTTTTAAGGTCCGAACAGTGCTCCGAATACATCATCAACGTGAGTACAAGCATCAGCTGCTTACCACTGTAACTAGACAACAATTCAAGAATACATCAGCTTCGCTGTGTTACCGTGCATTCAGACCAGAGGAAGCAAGAGCATCAAAATTTGCTCTGGCTGCCCTGCCAACAACGCTATCGAAGATTTGAGGACACTCTGATGTAGTTGAAATAGGCGGCAAAGTTAGTTCGGAATGCTTGGTTTTGTGAACTATATTTTTAGGGGCCGCAAAACATCCAGACATGTCGACCGGTATCTTTCTGACACACAAGTAGCGTATATACTCATGAAATATTTTAAATGTGAATGAAATCGATCAATGGCAGAAATTTATTAAAATTATGGTTGTTTGTTACCTAAATAAAATACATATGTAATAATAACTGTGGTCCTGGTTGATTAGTGTAATGGGTCAAATCAGTGTTTTGAGCAAATGAATAGCATTCCCGCTTAAAAACAAGTGTACTAGATGGAAAATGTTTCCTAAAAATAGTGTTGCACTTATTATCAAATTCATGTAAGACTGTCTTCAGAACTATTGTTTGGTGGGAACCAAAGTTTACACTGTTGTGCTCTCTAGACTTCCCTTCAGCGGAGCACTTCTGTATTCCAATAGGTTTACAATTATTGTGGTATAATGCATTTTGCATACCTGCTTGTCTCCAAATAAATCCCCTTCAGAGAGCAGCTTACATTCTTCGCAACTCTTGAAATACATCCACGGGCTCGTGTCAGACAAACAATAATATTCATCACATCATTGCACATACAATGCATCCGTGGGAGACAAATACAAGTATCGTTCTGTGCATGGCACATTTTTATGGTAAATGCAAAGAGACAAAATGTAATACTTCACTTAACACAGTAACGACTTCTCGAGTTGTTACCTAGTTACAGTGATAAACAGCTGCTGCTTGCATTCATGTTGATGACTTAATTGGACTGTGTTTTAAACCCAAATAATATGATGTGAACAGAGACTAGTGGAGGCAGGGAGAGGGAGAGGAAACAAACTTGGGTTTGGTCCAAGCAATTGAACCAAGTGTGAAAGCACCCAAAGAACACATTTTTTTGAGAGGCCACTGAGAGAATCTTCAGCTAGTGAGGTCATGTGAATTCTTTAAAGGAGACCTATTATGCCCTTTTTGCCAGATGTAATATAAGTCTCAGGTGCCTGTGAAGTTTCAGCTCAAAATACCCCATGGATCATTTATTATACCATGTTATAAATGTCTCTTTTTGGGTGGAATCAAAAACACTCTGATTTTGTGTGTCTCTTTAAATGCAAATGAGCTGCTGCTCCCCACCCCCTTTCCGGAAGAGGGCTGTGCCTATACAGGCACATATATATATATATATATATATATATATATATATATATATATATATATATATATATATATATATATTATAGTTCCATAGAGTGTGAGGCCAGAGACTATTTAGTAGAGGTGACTCACTTCTGTTTAAATGAATGTAAGAAATTGGAACGTCCAACCAAGAAGCTCTAGCACCCAACAGTTAAAAGATGTAGAAAGGAAGGTAGGTAAAAGAGCCAATCACCTTTTAGAT
The DNA here is from genome assembly GCF_025860055.1 of Xyrauchen texanus. Taxonomy (NCBI): domain Eukaryota; kingdom Metazoa; phylum Chordata; class Actinopteri; order Cypriniformes; family Catostomidae; genus Xyrauchen; species Xyrauchen texanus. The sequence continues at coordinate 22,266,813 of NC_068283.1, read as the reverse complement.
ACTGACATCGCCTGTCAATCCACTCGCAAAAGCGCATGCGCATTTCATGTTTTAGCATAATATGAGGTCAAAATTCTTTTGAGTGAAACACAATTGATTCATGTGTTAATACACACCACATTAAAAAATCAGTAAACGCATTTAGACAGAGGGATTATAAGACTAGTTTTCCACTGACCACGACATGATACATGGCATGAAATACTCGCTCAATTCAATGACACCCAACTGCTCCATGTTAGAGCTCCCTATAACTGGAAGAAAGGGATGAGAAAAGACTCTGGATTAGTCACTCTGAGCAACGTTCTACATCGATTGTGTACGCAGAGATAATGTAAAAATATTCAAAATTTTGGTTTTATAATAAAACAAGCCTGCACTGAGATGACTTAAGTGAAAAATATTAATTTATTCCTCATATTTATTCTTTGAACATGTTGGCCTGACATTCACCACTGAATTTATTTTCTCCCATTTTTCTCCCAATTTGGAATGCCCAATTCCCAATGTAATCTAAGTCCTCGTGGTGGCATAGTGACTTGCCTCAATCTGGGTGGCGGAGGACAAATCTCACCTGGGATTTGAACAAGCTAACTCCAGGGTTGGTGACCAGCATCTTACTAATATTAAACCATGACCTGCTCTGGTCATAAATAACAAATATTGGCATGATATTCATGATGTTAGTCAGAGGGGAACTGGCTCCCACAGTGAGCCTGGTTTCTCCCAAGATTATTTTTCTCTATTAACCAACATTTTTTGGAGATTTGTTTTCCTTGCCACAGTCGCCTAAAACTTGCCCACAGGGGTTCAATTTAATTATTTAATTTGTGTACACAATATACAATCATATTTAATCAAACTACACAATGGTCACTCTAAAAATTTATAAATATTACAGTTAAAAAAAATTTTATTGCCTGTGTGAAGGGATATAAGGGAAAGGAGGAGGCGAGAACCGGCTTGACAATATAAATAATATTTTAATGAAAAACTTAAACAAAAGACACAAACATAAACACACGATGGACAGCTGCCTGTAAACGTTCGCTCTCTCTTGCACCACCATCCGCAGTCGGCCTTTATCTTGCTCTCTGAGGCTTAATTAGCCTGATAAGGGACCGGGTATGCAGAATGCAGTATCCCTCCTCCTTCCCGGATTTCGGCACCAGTGTCACAGCATGATCTTCTGTAAAGCTGCTTTGAAAAGATATGTGTTGTGAAAAGTGTTATACAAATAAAAACGACTTGACTTGACTGGGTGATCATGTTCTGACATCCTCAAAGACATGAGAAATTGAAATGGTATCGCACAAACCTAAGCAAGCACTCATGCGAATGTATAGCCTCGAAAAGAAAAAGAGAGATCGGTGAAATTTATCGTGGCTTGGCGAAAGACAAAATGTTTTCTTCAAAGTGACCTTGAGGAAAGTTTGATAGAACAATCATAACATGATTACAATATTAAATAATGAGATATTTATGTTGCACATCACATTGACACGGTAGTATCACACACACATCCAATTTCCATGCTATTATTGGTTCTTCATTAGACTGCTGTTGTAGGAGCAGTCACATTGCAGGACCATGACCCAAAATTTCTGACACTAAGGCAAGGATCTATCACAAAGGCTATTTTAAGCAGCTGTCAGTGTTTTATTAATTTATTTTAAGCAGCTGTCACACTAAGTGATCAAAAACTCTTTTTGCACTACGATGAAAGAATCTGATTGTATATATATATATATATATATATATATATATATATATATATATATTTTTTTTATTTTATTTTATTTTTTTTATTTTTTGTATATTGGAGTATTTATCTTTACTGTGAAACTATATGTGCTGCCGTCTTGACCAGGACTCCCTGGAAGAAGAGATTGTATTATCTCAATGGGACCTTCCTGGTTAAATAAAGGATATAATAATAATAATAATAATCTAGATTTACTAAATTTGTCTGAGATGCTAGATCATGGTCAAAATCGTACTGTGTGAACCAGTCTGTAGAGAACACTGAGACAGACAACACACTTTCATTAACTTTTTGGGCTCTAAAGTCTAATATCAATGACAGGTGGACAAAGTTGCTTTCTCTCTCATTCTCCCAGCTGTCTGTGTGAATTCCCCTGGCAGATGCAGCATTTCATCACTGGGAGACAGTTGCATATCCATCAAGACCATGACAGCAATCTATTTTACCCTTCACTAAAATGGTGCCTCTCTATGCGAGCACTCTCAATAAAGTTTCCAAATAAGTCCTACAGATTTACAGTTTAAACATCTTTGCCCTATTGAAAAGACCAGCTTAGAGCAGTATTAATTTCCATGCTGGTTTATTCTGGTTTGTGCAGCTGGTTAGTTGCTAGTTTAGCTAGTGGACAAGCATACATCCTGAAGCTGGTTGACAACATGGTCTTTTTGTAGAAGCTGATTTACCAAAGTATTCTTGCTAGTAGGGATGTGCGAAGACAGATGACATTCAGTAAACCGCTTGACGCGCCAATAGCCGAATACCAAAATCACTATTCGGTTATTCTACACATGCAATAGAGGTCTTCAACCCCACCCAAACTCGATGAGTTCTGACAAACCTTCGGGGTTTGGGTCAGTTTTTCCTAGTAAGGAGCGAGTTATGGGGCTGTTCAAACATGATTTTCTGTGCGTCTACGATGTTTTTCTAAACAGCAACTGTTACAAAATGCTGGGTGTACATCTTCGACTGTTGCGCTGAATCTGAATGCTGAAAAAGCATTTTTTAGACACCAACTTTATTTTAATATACGTATCGCAAAACACCGGCTTTGTTTCATTCGTTGTGCTGCGTTGTGCTTCTTTCTGACTGCTTTCTGTAGCAGGGCTACAGACTGACTTCTTTTACTAGTAGCACTGTAGCCCTAACTGAAAATGTTAGGGACACAGGCAGAACATTTTGGGGCTCACACCTTAAATCGACCTGCAATGCTATTATTCACATTTCTCCATTTTAACTCTATTACTGATAAATGCTTTGGTAATAAATACAGAAACTACAAAGTTCAGAGTCACATTTTAACTGAATGGTGCTTAACAAATGCACGACAACAAGTTTTTTTCACGTGTAGGTTAGGGATGTCTGTTTTGTTCATTTTACATTTGCTTTCATCAGGCTAAGATGTAGGATTTAGGGTAGGAATGTTGAAAATATATAATATTAGCTTTTTATAACAATATTGGTTAGGTTTCTGGTAAAGATCTGAGTTAGGGTGGTGGGTTTTAGTAATTTTAAACTGATTAAACTTGCTTTAAGCGCCCCTCAGTGTACATTTGACCTTGAAACTGCAGTGATACGTTTAATGAACCCCGTAATATCATTTTGCAAAAATGTTGCTTAACACAGCCTAAAAAGGTTTGCTGGTCTTAGCTGATTTAAGACAGTCTAGTTAGTCTTCTAGCCTGGCCAATCTGGTCTACAGCTGGTCTCCCAGCCTGACCAGCTGACAAGTGCACAAAAATCCCTAAAAACCAACAAAAAAACCCCACTTTTTATCTGTGTCTGATTTAGAAAAGGCAGAGCTGCAGATCTAAAACTGCCCTTAGAAAAAATTAAGCGTTATATTTTTATTATTCCAGTCAAAATTTGCGCTTCAAAAAATAAATAAACACATATATATATATATATATATATATATATATATATATATATATATATATATATATATATATATTACAGCTGTCAATTCTGGCAATTGACCATAGTATAAGAGGGATAATCTACAGCTATGTGTGTGTTAAATGATTTTAAATGCGGTTTGCGTCACGTGGTTCTTCACCTCCATGTCGTGCATTTAAAATCGTTTAATGCACACCTAGCCATGGATTATCCCTTACATATTGTACACTACACAAAACTGGTTAGATATGTTAGCTACTCTGATGTGATTGGTTTTACATCAGAGGATTAGATTACAGTAATTAAATGTTACTCCAGTGCTGCTGAAAGGACAACACAATAAGTATCAGGAGAGTTTATTTCAGCATTCTTGCCTTTGTTCCAAATCAAAACTGCAACTGAAACTTTTGTGGCTGAGACATTAATAGATGGAAATGTTTAGTGTGTCACTAGTATTGGGAATTCTGCATTTAGTGTTACAAGCACCTTTAAATCATACCATCCCCTGTAAACCAGACTACTTAACCCTTTTTTATGTACCATCACACATATGTGATGGTTAATAACTGGGCCCCGCAGAGTAGCATCACACATGTGTTTCTGTAATAGCAGTTACATTACAAGCTGCCAGATTCAAATTGTCTTTCACGCCGACACAGGCTACACTGGTCAAGTGCCTGTAACTAATATTCGCTCAAACAGTTACTAATGCACTAGTCTTTTAAACCACAAAATAAGTTCATTGTATATACATACATCCAACTCATCATCAAAGTACCATGATAGAAAGTTTAGAGTTCTTACGCACAGTCAATACGTCAAACGCGATCTTCCTCCAATGCTTGCTGAAATGTTTGTTTACATTAGTAGCGGTTGTCATTTGTCAAACAAACAGCTACTCAAAGAGTCTTTTCAAGCACATAATATGTTTACTTTATGTAACAAACAGCCAAATTGTCAGCAAAGCACCACAAATCAGTTCGCAGCTTGTACATGCACAGCCATCATATCAAAATGTCCAATCTGCTTAGGTGCAGATACGGTTTTCATTCACACAAACAGCAACTAAAACAGTCTTTTCAGGCATAATATGTTTGTTATCTGAAACAGAGAGCCAAACTATCACAAAAGCACCACAATAATAGTTTAAAACTCAATATACTCACAGTGAACACATGCTGAGTGTGATTATTGGATGCATGCAGTCACGTCTGTTTACATAAGTGCTTGCACACACACACACACACACACACTGTCTGAGATGTCAAACAGTGCATATAGGCTAACCGGACTGCTGATATTATTTGTTTATTAGTTTTTTATAGCAATGGTACAGTACAGCAGACATAACCCATTTGTTCACATATTTACTATTTTATACACAGCATTTATTTATTATTATTTAATGACAAGAAATCAAAAATGTAAATAAAATTTAAAAAAAATACTCATCTGCACTCTGCCATTTTTGTAGTGTCACTTGCAAAAATAACACAATCCAAGGGGCACTGCAGGGGAATTTATGGAACTTTTCCACTGCACATTACATTCGACTTGCCTCAACTCTATTTGCTTTACTTTTCTGAGCTTGCATTTCCATTGCAGTTTAGTGCCACCTCAACATGGGTGGAATTATAGGCTGATTGTCATAGTTGCGCCGCCTCTACTGCTGTGACATCATCTTAAACGCGACAAATCCAAGTGTGCCGCACAAGCCCTCAAAAGTGAAGCCAAAACGTCTCGATCGCCCCCCGGTAACTGGTCCTAGTATAAGTCATAAACCCCACCTCCCCATGTTATTCAACTGGACGTGAGACCAACTAAACAATTAAATTACACTTCACATATCTTTTTTCCAAAGATAGTTTCTGTCATTTACGGTAGTTTCTATCACGTTGATGTAATTTCAAGTGTTTGTTTTCAAAATAAGTTTGTTTTTAGTTTGTTATTTGATGCTATAAAAACGGTGCTGTGACATCATGATTGACAGCTGCGATTGACAGGTTCTCTGAGCGAAGTAGTCACTGAAGCACCAACTGACTTTTTTTCGGGATCTTCGGAGGACTGAGGAGATTGGAGCTTTAAATTTAATATCTAAATTTCTATAATTAATTATTTCACACCATCATAGGTCAAAAGTCAAAATTGCAGGGGCATGTGCGTGCGATTGATTCAGCGAGAGTGAGGGCGGGGCCTTGATTTTGCGGCTTTACTTCCTGCTCACTACTGTGCAGGTCTGGTCCCGAAATTGCAACTGCGCAGACTCAAGTCCCAAGATGTCAGCGCCATATCGGGACACTGGCGGCTTCACTTCTCACCAATGGAAAAGAGCGAAGGTGCGTCGTCCATCTTTTTTTACAGTCTATGTACAAATCAACAACATGACCGCTAGCTGTTAGCTACTAGCTCATTGTGCTGCATAAAAGCAGTTGTAAGTTGTTGCATGGTGATTTTACACAAGTGTAACAGTTGAATTGGTCTGGTTGTTTTAGAAGCAAGCTTCCAGTAGCTGGTCAACTAAATAAAGTGAAGCTTTCAAGCAGAGTATAGAGTTAAAATAACAAAATGTACCATCCTCCATCGTGGATCAACAGTCCAGGGAACTCTCCCTTCCATTGCTCACCGGTTTAGATATTGTCCATTTGGTCAAACCACTTCCACTTTTCCTTGATGGTTCTGTAGTCACTTTTAATTGTTTTTTTGTTTTGTTTTCCCTACACTGTTCGTAGGTCCAGTGGTAGCCGTGTGCGGCCAACAGCAGATCCACTTACTGAGAGACTTTTTCGTGTCGCTCATCGCTAACGAGTGGACTGTCTGCACCTCGTTTATTGACCACAGCATGGTTTTGCGCACAGTCATTTATTTTTTCACAATTCGAAAGTCACATGAACTAATGATACTGTTATCGCTGTTGCTAACTTTAAACTTGCGGGTTGATGTCGCGTGTCGGAAATCCAGTGACGCTGTTAGTGAAGATTCTCCCTGACCAGTCAGTGATCTGCAGGATTTTGACATCACATTTAGTATCGGCTCGGCTCGCTTGGAACCACAACCGAGGTGGTACTAAAAAAAAGTATCAGGTACCAGGTACTATCCACAGTGGAAAACCCCAAAATAGCGAGCAGAGTCGAGTTGAGTCGAGTTGTATCATGCAGTGGAAAAGGCCCAACTCATGAAAAGGTTACACATCCATTCCAAACAAACCACCTTGGGTCACGACCATTTACCAATCTCATCCACAATTATCACCATAGCGACAAGGCAAATAAGAGGAGATAGGGAATGATGGGCACAAACAAGCATGGAGTGGGCAAAGTAAACAAGACTGTTCACACAGAAGAGTCTGTCAGCTCTCACCACACAAAAACAGCCGGGGCATGGCAGAGGCAGGCTGCTCTGTGAGGGAGCACATCTCAGTTCGTAAACAGTCTCCAGACTTTGACTTTACTCACTGCAATTTCTAATGACAACATACAACAGATCACAGAGCACAAGACAACAAGAACACGGCCGCAGAAGCTGTCTCTTTATGTTTCTCCCTTACTATTGCTCTCTTTCTCAATGCAATTTCAATTTAGCCAAAACTACATTTGTATCATTAAATAACGTAAAATATCAATAGTACAAATAAGCCTGTAAGTAATTTCAACAAACAAAATAAATAGCTGTAGTGCAAAATAAAATGATGTAACTTAAGTGTAAAAACAAAAAGAGCAATGTGAATAGTAAGTTAAGCAAGTCACAGCTAAAAATTAAAAAAATCAGGAATAAATTAAAGAAGTAATATTAAATTAACAAGTAACTAAGAATGACAAGCTAGTAAGTCAAAAGATACATATCTCTATCTGCACTGCTTTCAGATCATGGCACCATAGTAAGCCTGAAGGGAAAAATGCTACATTTGTCAAGTAATTGCAGTCTTTGGACTTGTACATTCCATCATGGTCATCTCAATTATTAATGAAGTCTCAACCCTGATATGTTCTTTACACTGTGTAAGTTCTGCAAACAGATTTGTTGCTCTAAATCCTTGAGGCATGTGGTGCCAAAATTGTGTGCTGTTACACTTCAGTAAAAAAAGATTGTGCCAAAAGAATTTGCATTTAAAATGCCCATTCATAAAATACCCAATTACACGTCTCCAAGACAACAATGAGATTAAATAGAAAGAAAATGGAGGCTTTTATTTAGTGATGTGTTTCTCATGAGAAAATATATATATATAATTCCACATGTGTCTCCTAATGTTTCAAAAAAGATCTCAACTATGTTATAACTTTTGCTCAGATGTGCCAAAATATCAAAGTCTGCCATCAAAAGTCATTTCTCAAGTTATTATGTGCTAAGCCACATCAAATGGATATCTTTATTCACTTCTGACAAAAAATATCTTATTTGTTTCTTATTCACATAAGCAATGAGTTGATGTGACAAAGCTGATCCTTAAATTACTTCTCTGGGTGCTTTGATCAAAGCATTTTGTGTTCACCTCATCCATCCATTCATCTATGCATCCAAACTTCCAACCATCAGATTTGTCTATTTTTTATTATACAGTAGTTAACACAACAACGAGTTTTCAATGCTGGGTCAAATGAAGCTGTAATACTTATTTCACAGATCTATTACACAGCAGCAAATTACAGCTCCTCTGTAGCACTAACGCTCTCCTAATTAAAATCACAACTTCAAATTTCTGAGGCCTGTGCATGGGTGCATATCCAAGTATCTTATAATTCATAATCAAGGGCTAGAGACAATGAACAGTGCTTTGTTAGACAGTATGTGTTCTGAATAAGCAAACTTTCACAGCGTTATTTTATAATAATGGACTGACTTTTCCCATACAGACATTATATAAACCCATTGATTGGACATATTAAAAAATAATAATTACATTGGCTATACGTTTAGTGACACTAGTGCCGCAGAAATTAAACACTTCAGCTTTAACTACTTGGGGTGTTGGAAAAAGAGGTCTCACTGTCATACTACACCAAATTATGTCCAGTTTTTATATTTATTATTCCTTCATCTTTTAGACCTATTTTTTATTTTTATTACTGCTACTTGTGCTTTCCCTGAAATGCACATTAGACGGATTTTGCTTGCTATCTACTTATTATCAATTAGTTATTGTTGTGATGCAAAAGCTTCCACTTAATGGACATTGTTTTGGAAATGGTCTTGTGAGGATGCACAGAATGTACCAAAAAGAATGCAGAGGTAGCTAACAGTTCCAGAAACGGTGCAACCTTCGCTGCAAGGTGAAAATTGATGGAAAATAGCCCAAAATCGTCAACAATTTTACTTATTTAGAAAAGGATTTTTTTCAAATTTCCAAATAATATCACCATATATTTCACAACCTTGTCTGCATAGTTGGCTGCACTTATTTTGATGCCCTCATCTCGTTTTGTGGTCCCAAAATTAGATGCTTAATTAACTTAAGCACTAACATACTATGGGCCAAAAGATGTCTCTATGAAGATTCATTTCCAGTCATCCTGGTCATTGTAGTCAATGTAGTATACAACAAATGCAAATTATAAATTGATATGAAACTGCCAGGGTAAAGACGAAATCATCCATGAACCCGGGGACCTCTGGCATCACTTGTCAGCTACTAATAATTTCCTCCATTCATCTTTACCTCTACAGATTTGCCCCAATTCACATAGCGATTGTGATTGACACCATCTGGAGGTTAGTCTTGCAGCGATTCGAGCATCCTGTGATATCACAGTATGTGATGCTGTTAAATGCCAGGGAATCTCCACTTTATCTTAATCAGTTCTCAACAGATAAAGCCTCTTGGATGAGTGTCAAAACATCTTCTGTATGCAAGAGTAGATCTAAATGCTTCAGAATTACTTCTACACAAGACACAGTCTAACATACAGTACATAACACAAACATAAACATATCTTGCTGAAAAGATCATCATACAGTAGCTGGTTGTCTTTTGTTTTAGTTTTTTTACATGATGATCTTAAGCATGGGATGCTGATGTGCTAGTCTGGTTTGGTCCTGGTATAGCTGGTTGACCATCACTACTGGTAGACTTCTCAACAAGCTAAACTTCCTTGGTTAAACAATGACCATGATGGTTGACCAACTATGTTTTGCTGATGAAAACCTATGCTGATCAATCAGCTAGCCCAGCACTAACCAGCTAAAACTAGTTTGGATCAGCATGTAAATTGCTACTGGTCTTTCCAGAAACATACACAGACATCCACACTAGCCTTTCCCCCTTTAAAACACAACAAAAAAGCCAACACACCTCTTTCCTTCCTTTCCCAACATTTTAACACCAATAACTATACTGTATGCCAACTTTTTGAGTTCATTTTCTGTCACCAAATAGTAAAGAAATCTAGACTGAGACAATTGCAGGTTGAAATGTTTTTAACAACATATGGATATTTACAATTGGGTAAAATTACTCCCAGAAGGACAGTGCCACTAAAACCGCCCTGCTATTGAATCTCTTCCAGGGCCTAATCTGATCCAGCAGGGAGATTCAAGCTCCTTTTCATTGCTTGCTCGGGAACACAAACAGCTTTTTCCTTGCACCAGGAACCAAACTCTTTCCTGTCTAACGATTGTGTTTCTTGCATTGTGCTACACAGGATAGGAGGTCAGGACTTCTCAACCATGTTTTTCTGAACCATTTTCCAAGAGCACAGTTAGTCACTAAATACGGGATCTGGCCAATATTTTTATTAGAGAAAATAGCATATTGGACTGAGATTAAGGCAGTGGTTTTACAGGATAGAAACTGAGAGAGGAGGCTGTGTCTATGGAGTAGCAATAATGAGCTACTCTCAGTTTAAGGACTGGCAGGATAGATTAAGACCTAAAACGCTGCATCAGCACACACTTAAACCAGCTGATTAATCGTTGTTTGAGAGGTCTATGGAATACATCTTGTTCTCAGAACACCAAACACCAGAAATCCTGTGTTTTACATATCAAACAAACTACATTGTGGATTAAATTAGCCTGTTATATCCCTTATAAATAGAAGCACCACAGGTTCTCTCATTACTCACAGCAGTGTTTTGTGCTGAACATACAGTGCCACAGCTAAATACATTAGACATGTATTTGATTAGTTGTGAACTTACAGTCTGAATTTGTGAAATATGTGATGACATAAAAACAGGGTTGCCAACTCTCACGCATCTGGCGTGACACTCACGCATTCAGCCTCAATCTCACGGTGAGGCTGAATGCGTGAGTGTCACGCCAGATGCGTGAGAGTTGGCAACCCTGTAAAAAGAATGTTTAGAGAAAATAATGCCAATGTCTTTCTATTGCAGTTTTCACTGAAAGCACTCAAAAACAAACATACAGTGTAACTAGTGTAGTTCGATTAAAAAATGAATGAATTATTTATCTATGTATATGCAGGGTTGGAAAGTAACGAAATACATGTAACAGGATTACGTATATAAAATACAAAATATAAGTAACTGTGTTCCACTACAGTTACAATTTTAAATATAGCTACAAGCAGCAATGCGATTTCTCCTCAAAATGGCAAATCATTTAAAATTGATCAGTAGAGGGTTGGTGTTAAACCCTCCCAATGGAGGAATCCAAAAAACATGTCTTTCTGTCTGAATCCTAAATGAAACATTTTCAGTGTACAGGAATCATGCCGGACTTTATGGATCCTTTTTTGTTCCCAATGTGGGCCATTCTTGGTGTAGGGTTTCCTGTTGGCCTGTAGTATCAATGTACACAATTTAAAAAAAATTGACCAGAAAATTGCTCTTTTCGGTATGGCCTAATGTTGGCCATTATTGGTTTAGGGGTTACCGTTGGCCTGTAGTATCAATGTACAAAATTAGAACATTTTTGACCCAAAAAATGGGACATTTGGGCATGGCCTGTAGTGCCACCTAAAGGCAAATGTGGGCCATTCTTTGCATAGTACTTCAGAGTGATGTCATCTTGAAGAATATTAGGTTTGAAAAACCATCAATCAAAATGACATTTGATTTATTGACACATATATATTGAGGCAATGTGGACATTTAAATAAATACGCCCCTTTCAGCCATTTTGTGTTTTATCCATTTTTGCTAAGTAACATATTGAAAGACATCAGTTATACACATGGGTACCAAATTTCAAGTCAATTGGAGCTACTATGCGGAGAGGGTGACAGGCAGAAATTTGGCCAATAGTTCCTGCAAGCCTATTATTATCGACCAATTGGTGTGCGATAAGGCGGGACTTACAAAGAGGGGTTAAAGAAATTTAAATATGTGCGCACACACAATGGAGTATTAGACCATATGCACATCATAATGCAACTAAAGCTGAATCCTGGACATTTTCACAAATTTAGAAATCCTGGCCGGATGCTTTTTTAAGGTCTGAAAAAGAGGACATGTCTGAGAAAAAGTGGACGTATGGTCACCCTACTCCAGACAGAACTGGTGTAACTGAGTCAGGTTTGTAGGCCTCCTTGCTCGCAAACCCTTTTTTTAGTTCTGCTAAAACCTTTAATTTGTTGTTTTTAAGCCATTTAGCCACAACTTTGTTTGTATGCTTAGGGTCATTGTATATTTGGAAAACCCATTTGTGACCAAGATTTAACTTCCTGGCTGATGTCATGAGATGTTGCTTCAATATATCCACATAATTTTCCTTCTTCATGATGCCATCTATTTTGTGAAGTGCACTAGTCCCTCCTGCAGCAAAGCACCCCCACAACATGATGCTGCCACCCCCATGCTTCACGGTTGGGATGGTGTTCTTTAGCTTGCAAGTCTCACACTTTATCCTCCAAACATAATGATGGTCATTATGGCCAAACATTTACATTTTTGTTTCATCAGACCAGAGGACTTTTCTCCAAAAAGTAAGATCTTTGTCCCCATGTGCACTTGCAAACTGTAGTCTGGCTTTTTTATGGTGGTTTTGGAGTAGTGGCTTCTTCCTTGCTGAGCAGCTTTTCAGGTTATGTCTATATAGGACTTGTTTTACTGTGGATATTGACATCTGTCTACCTGTTTCCTCCAGCATCTTCAAAAGGTCCTTTGCTGTTGTTCTGGGATTGATTTGCACTTTTCACACCAAATTACATTCATCTCTTGGAGACAGAATGCATCTCCTTCCTGAGAGGTATGATAGCAGCGTGGACCCATGGTGTTTATACTTGTATACTATTGTTTTTACAGATAAATGTGGTACCTTCAGGCATTTAGAAATGGGTGTGATAGGCCAATGTAATGGCGTCCACTACCCAGTGGGAAAGCCTCTGTTTGGAGAAAGCGTTCCCTTTCCGCTGTCCACCAAAGCAGACAAAGAGCTGCTCAGAACGTCTAAAGCTCTGCTTGCGGTCCAAGTAGATACACAAAGAACGTACCGGACACAGCAACGAAGGGGCTGAGCCTGCCTCCTCCCGGGGCCGTGCTTGCAGTTTCACTACCTGGTCCCTGAAGGGAATGGTAGGAACCTTGGGCACGTAGCCCAGTTGCGGTCTTAGGATCACATGAGTGTCTGCCGGACCGAACTCCAGGCAAGTGTCGCTGAAAGAGAACGCTTGCAGGTCCCCGACCCTCTTGATGGAGGCGAGTGCGATCAAGAGGGCTGTTGCAGCGGGGGCGTGGTCAAGCGCCCGTCCAGGAGAGAAAAGCGGTAAGGGCGCTTACACCTGAGCTAAATTATGTCTAACACCTGTGTCTAATTGCAGTAAGCATGGGGAGAGCGGCATAAAAGAGCAGCAGCCACAGAGCCTCGGGGGGGGAGAGTGCCTACACCCAGACCAGCAGTTATAGAGAAAGTGTGCTGTACAATTGTATGTGACAAGAAGTGTGTTAATTAAAAGATCCTTACCTTGAGCAAGAGGCTGTTCCCCGTGTCATCCTTTGGGGAGTTGTGCTACACTGGTGCCAAAACACGGGTGTCTTGTCCACTTCACGCATCTCGACCAAATTCAGTCACAGATGACGTTCCTGAACCACAAGAGTGGCCATCGCCTGCCCGAGTGACCGCGCCGTGACCTTCGTGGCCCTGATGGCGAGGTTGGTCACTGAGCGCAGTTCCTGCAGCACGTCGGGATCAGGACTACCCAAGTACAGATCTTTAAGTGCCTTGGCCTGGTGGACTTACAGGAGGGCCATGGCATGCAGGGCGGAAGTGGCCTGTCGAGTGGCGCTGTAGGATTTGGAGATCAGTGAAGACGTCATCCTACAGGCCTTAGAGGGGAGCACAGGGCGACCCCGCCATGTTTTCAGGGCACAGATGGATCGCAACCGCTCTGTCCCCGTGGACCGTGGGCTGCTCCGCCGTCGAGGGTAGTGAGACAGGATGAGCGAGAGGCCTTGTGGACCCGAGGAACCAATCATCCAGTCGCGAAGGCTGTGGGGAGGACGGAGGGTTCCAGTCCAGCCCCACCCTGACGGTGACCCGTGCAAGCATGTCAGACATCTGGGCGTCAGCCTCAGACTGGGCGTGCTGGCCCGAAGGTGGTCATCTGCGTCAGACGCCGGACCACTCTCCGATGCAGCGGCGAGCACATCCGGCTCGGGGGGCTCAAATTGGATAGGCAGGCTGGCTGTGAGGCGAGCCGCTGTCGCCTTGAGCCCGGACGGAAGTCAACGAGCGTGCTGGGGGGCAGGTGGTTTGCGGGAACGTACCCGGCGAAACCGAGCCCGCTGCCATCCCCAAATCGCCTCCATCGCCAGCCGCGTTGTCCTCAATCCTGTGGGGAGAAGGAGCGGCGCGGGGGCGGCTGGAGTGGCGTACCTTCTGAGGAAGGAAAGCCGTGACCGAAACGTTGCCATGGTCATGTTCTCTCAGTGAAAACATGAGCCGCCACAAACACTGCCTCAGTGTGATCGCTGCCCAGACACACGAGACAGCGGCTCTACCGTGCAGAGAAGGGAGAAAGCTGCTGATATGCGCCGTAGATCCAACAGCAATCGCACTCAGAGATGGGAGGAAACAGTGTGTGACTCGCAGCTCGCTGCATACACAACCAGTCGGCTCCGAAGAAAATTTCTGAATGAAACAGATGCATTTCCCTCCCTTTATACCCGTATGTCCGGAGGCGGGACATGCAAATTCTGTCTGCCAATTTCTCATTGGCCTTTTCTCATAGATCAGAGATGCAAAAGGCGCTCAAGAGAGACCCCTAGTGTCACACAACGTCGAAGTGAGCGACAGGCGGGGAACTAATTTTACATTCTTGAGGTGTCATTTAAATAATGTAAATCTTTAAGAAAAGGTCTCACTAACTTTTGTCTCAGCCCAAAGATCAGAAGTTGCATGCTTTTAACACTAATGTGAACTTTAAAACGTGAAACCCTTTTCGGCTATCCATAGATCAATGCACTGCTTACAAGTGACAGCTTTAAATTAATTTGTCAGGTGTTTTTAAGTTAATTCAGAGGCTGTTTAAATGTATTTAAAGGCCATAAATAGGCCAAAATAGGTGCTAATGTGAAAAAAAATTTTAAAGTCTGTATATTACTCTTTTTTTTCAGGATTATATAAAAAATGATTAATACTAATTGCATCTGGATGGACCAAGTTAACACAGTTTTTAATTTCTCATGACAGGTATTCTGACCATTCACACACAAAGCCATGAGCGCTCTTCTTGCATGCATGCAAATATGCACACTGAAAAGTTTATGCCTGACAGCGTGTAGGTGCCAAATTTAGTCTGTATTCTAGGGTTGCAAAGCCAACAGTCATGTATGAGTCAGGACGTCCCATATTTTGTGCCTCTTGATCCATTTTTATATGGCAAATTGCTCGTGTTGAAGGCCGTTTTATACATTGTCTTTAGTGTTGAAGTGGCAAAATGCTCAAATGGTAGCCCCTAAAACATTCAGGGCTTAAGCCCCTGTAGTCCACCCCTATAGCACCACCCAAGCTTATTACTTATATATTGCTATACGTTTACACATATACTTGTATTTTAAACCGTATATACTTCTTATTATATACTTTTTTATTCTCATCTTTATTTCTCTATTTTATTTTATTTACTTTATTTTATTTAATGCTGTGGAGGGCAAACATTATTCTGCTGCACATGTACAATGACAGTAAAGAACTTGATGAAGTTATCGGTTTTCAATCAGTCTGATGAATACTTGACTGAATGAACTCAATTAATCCATCAGAGCAGTTATTTGACTCACTTACTAAACTGCAAGTCTTTACTTTCAGTCATGTCTGTAAGAACCTACAGAGCTTCAACATTTTTCTAAAAATCTTAATTTGTGTTCTGCTAAAGAAAGACAGTCATACACATCTGGGATGGCATCAGAGTAAGTGAATAATGATGTAATTTTTATGTTTGTGTGAGCGATTACTTTAGAAAAATATAATTACTCTCATAGTAATAGTTGTGTAGTTGAAGATATACATTCACAGTTTTTATTAAGGGTGTTTAATATTAATTACAAAAACACTAAAATATTTAACTATGAATTACATCTTTAAAACAACAAATTATGTTACCAAAATAGTATTGGTTTTGTACATGTGTTTTTAGGACCAAATATGGGGGGTTGGTGCATTCTGTGGGGGTGGACAGGGGGTTACCCTGCACTAAAATCAGCATTCTGCAGTGAAAACTTATCCAAGGCCTCCCTGGGCATCTCAAGCTGTATTCTTGAGAATGTACATCATCCTGTGCTATAGAAATAGCTGATCATAAGGACATTCGTGAGTAGCGCTGAAAAGAGTGGCAAAAAGACTTGTATTCCCCTATTTTCCATTATCCAGTGGACTCTCCACAGCAAAGCTCCCATCCACTACAGTGTGTTCCATGCAGCACAAGACACTGTGATGCTCCTGAGGTGCTTCCACTTAAGCCAGCACTGTACCACTGTAAGCAGCTGGAGCTGTGCTCTGAGATAGCACATGCTGATATTCTGATGATGGGACAGGGCAAGCAGCATTTGCCTAATCATATATTCATGCAGCGCTATCAGTGTGGTCTCTTATCCAGCCAAACAAGGGCACTGACAATGAGAGTAACTCTCTTCAGCCCAAACTGGAAGAACAAGTTGCCACAATAATCCAGTTTGCAAGTCATCTCCACAGAGAAAAGCCTAAGGCATGAATAGACATGAATACATTGAGATTATCACCACCACAGTCAATGGATGCACTACAATATAAATGAGCTCCTGCACCTGATATAACATTCCAGTTATTTGCTTTGAAACATTGTTAATCAGGGCACTGTTTACACTCAGCTCAATATTACATTGTGGCAAACTTTGCAAGGTCATGTGAAATGGATGGTCCTTGTTCTTTCATTTTTTCCATGAACATGTTTGAGTTTCAATCTAACACTAACTTGCTATTTTCCAAAGTGTGACACCATCTTCCATGCAGAAAACACCAGCATGAATTCCATGCTGATCCAGGCTGGTTTAAGTTGTTATGGTGGTCTAGTACTGGTCTAGCCTGTGGACCAACATAATCTTGCTCTTCACCATAATACATTCGCTAGTGAAGCAGATCAACAAGCAGAGCAGCATCTCAATCTAGTCAACCAGCACACCAGCATTCAAAACTAGGTATCCAGCATAGGAGCATTTTCAATTGAGAAGATAAATTGCATAAGATATTTTGAATTATGTTATGTTTTATATTTTTAAGCATAAATCTAACACAATTTAGTGAGGTTCACAAGCACTGCCGCCAGTGGCCAAAGCGTGATGTGCTTTTGAACAAAAGGGCATGTGTAAGCTACAGTTTCTGGATGAAATACCCACAGTGAGTTGTAAAGCAAGTTTATTATTTTTTTTTTTTTTTGCTGTAAATGATGTAATACAGTGAAGAGAAATACATATTTCATTAACTCTACCCCCTAACCCAAACCCCAACCCTAAACCTAACAATCATAGGAATAAAAATGTTGGGTCACCCACACTGCCAACAAAACACGCCATCAGTCGCACCACAGGAACAGGTAAATACACTTGAACAGATGCAAAAATTAAGAAAATAATTACTGATTAAGAAAAAAATTATTAAGAACATAATTTTAGCAGTGATAAAAAGCATCGGTTAGAGAGAGAGACAGACAGACAGACAGACAGACAGACAGACAGACAGACAGGGAATGAGAAGGAATGCATGGTTGTGTCAAATGGATCCCCAAGACACAGCATCACAGCATCTGTTATCCAAAGCTGTCCATGATGGATGCTTCTGTGTGGAGGAGCTTCGTTCCATGCGCCCAGCTCTAAACAGTATGCATACATTTGTATTACTTCCACAGTGAGGGTGAAGGTGCAGTGTGATGAGCGAGCCCTTGATACTCCAATTTCATAGCACATCTGAACGAGACAAAAATATATCACAAGCTCTTGAGCAGACAGCACTTAATGAGAAAAAAAGTATATCTCTATCATGTGCCTCCACATTTGATCACTTTCGGTGCCTAATCTGTGCCAGGAACACTCTCTGAGTGTGGCACCTCTAAACCTTAGCACCATCTGCCAACTCGCTGCTGCCCTGCTGGGCACCATTAACACACACACAAGGCCGCCTGGCTCTTTGAACTGCTCCCTAAGCATGCAAAAGTGCACCAGTAGAGCAGTGCCAGGAAACAGCCTTGACCTGCATGCAGGGCTTGATGAGATCAGTCATAAGGGGGGGGGGTTCTCTGGGAAAGTGAGATAGAGTGAGCGGAATAGGTCAATTTAAGAGAACAATCGTAAGAAATTTGACGATCCAACAATTTGAACCAAAGAAAACAGAGAAGATAGAGATGACACAGACGAATGTGTGGGAGCGTTTTTCAGTGGTATTATTTAGTAGTAAGATAGTGTCGCACCCTTTGATTAAAGAACGTTAAAGAGAAAGATCCCACACCATGGTACAATGATCACACTCATGCTCTCAAGAGAGCATCTCGGAAAATGGAGCATAAGTGGAAGAATACAAAATTAGAGGTCTTTCGCGGTGCATGGAATGATAGTGTCTCTAACTACAGACAGGCACTAAAAACTGCCAGGTCTGCATATTTGAGCAAACTCATGGAAAATAACCACAACAATCTTATGCTTTAAAAATCTTCCTGTTTCTTATTTGCAAAACAAGTTATTAAATATTTTGATGTCTTTTCAGATAACTAATGTAATTATTTTAATAAGATTATAAGACCATGTATGTGTTCTGTTTTGATTTACATTTGAAGTCAGAAGTTTACATACACTTAGGTTTAAGTCATTAAAACTACTTTTACTTAACCACTCCACAGTTTTCTTATTAGCAAACAAAAGTTTTTGGACTGTTGCCCTCTGGCCGGCGCTACAGAGCACTGAGTGCCTGGACATCAAGGCTCAAGAACAGTTTTACCCTCAGGCCATTTTCCTCATGAACAATTAAACTGCCTCAGGACTCCCTCATAGTGCAATAATGTAAGTACATATCTCATGTACATATGTAAATTCACATACAGGTGAAACTCGAAAAATTAGAATATCGTGCAAAAGTTCATTAATTTCAGTAATTCAACTTAAAAGGTGAAACTAATATATTATATAGACTCATTACAAGCAATGTAAGATATTTCAAGCCTTTATTTGATATAATTTTGATGATTATGGCTTACAGCTTATGAAAACCCCAAATTCAGTATCTCAGAAAATTAGAATATTGTGAAAAGGTTCAGTATTGTAGGCTCAAAGTGTCACACTCTAATCAGCTAAACACCTGCAAAGGGTTCCTGAGCCTTTAAATGGTCTCTCAGTCTGGTTCAGTTGAATTCACAATCATGGGGAAGACTGCTGACCTGACAGTTGTGCAGAAAACCATCATTGACACCCTCCACAAGGAGGGAAAGCCTCAAAAGGTAATTGCAAAAGAAGTTGGATGTTCTCAAAGTGCTGTATCAAAGCACATTAATAGAAAGTTAAGTGGAAGGGAAAAGTGTGGAAGAAAAAGGTGCACAAGCAGCAGGGATGACCGTAGCCTGGAGAGGATTGTCAGGAAAAGGCCATTCAAATGTGTGGGGAGCTTCACAAGGAGTGGACTGAGGCTGGAGTTACTGCATCAAGAGCCACCACACACAGACGGGTCCTGGACATGGGCTTCAAATGTCAAACGTCTTACCTGGGCTAAAGAAAAAAGAACTGGTCTGTTGCTCAGTGGTCCAAAGTCCTCTTTTCTGATGAGAGCAAATTTTGCATCTCATTTGGAAACCAAGGTCCCAGAGTCTGGAGGAAGAATGGAGAGGCACACAATCCAAGATGCTTGAAGTCCAGTGTGAAGTTTCCACAGTCTGTGTTGGTTTGGGGAGCCATGTCATCGGCTGGTGTTGGTCCACTGTGCTTTATTAAGTCCAGAGTCAACGCAGCCGTCTACCGGGACATTTTAGAGCACTTCATGCTTCCTTCAGCAGAGAAGCTTTATGGTGATGCTGACTTCATTTTCCAGCAGGACTTGGCACCTGCCCACACTGCCAAAAGTACCAAAACCTGGTTCAATGTCCATGGTATTACTGTGCTTGATTGGCCAGCAAACTCGCTTGACCTGAACCCCATAGAGAATCTATGGGGCATTGCCAAGAGAAAGATGAGAAACATGAGACCAAACAATGCAGAAGAGCTAAAGGCCGCTATTGAAGCATCTTGGTCTTCCATAACACCTCAGCAGTGCCACAGGCTGATAGCATCCATGCCACGCCGCATTGAGGCAGTAATTAATGCAAAAGGGGCCCAAACCAAGTATTGAGTACATATGCATGATTATACTTTTCAGAGGGCCGACATTTCTGTATTTAAAATCCTTTTTTTTTATTGATTTCATGTAATATTCTAATTTTCTGAGATTCTGAATTTGGGGTTTTCATAAGCTGTAAGCCATAATCATCAAAATTATATCAAATAAAGGCTTGAAATATCTTACTTTGCTTGTAATGAGTCTATATATTAGTTTCACCTTTTAAGTTGAATTACTGAAATTAATGAACTTTTGCGCGATATTCTAATTTTTCGAGTTTCACCTGTATTTAATTCAATAAGTGTACACATTTATTACCACTTGCACAAATCCTATTATTTGTATATCTATTTATACTCTTACCTTGTTTTATATTCTGTGTCTCACTGTAATGTTCTGTGTGCACTTGCTTGTTTCTCCTGTCACAATTCCTTGTGTATGTGAGCACACTTGGCAAAAAAGCTCAATCTGATTCTGATATTATAAACCATGTGTGCTGCTGCAGTTCATTAAAAGTCACAACATACCTCACGTTCATTTCATTTCTCAACATTACGAAATTCAGCTCAGTTTTTTTTTCTCTACATACACAGATATAATGCACGTTTTCAGTTGATGCTTCACAGCACTGCTGCATAGAAAAAATGACAAAATACACAGTCCACTTTCCAGCCTCTCTTTCACTGTCCACCCACCACCACCATACCCACGATTCCATTGTATGAGATTACATAACAGCTGTCAGCCTTCAGCCACTATTTCTCTTCACACCTCTCACTGATATACACGAGGGCACAGGGAACTACACCTGATAAGTGATTTTTACTGATTTTTATGTCTCGTTTTCAAATACTATGTTTAGCAACTTACAAAATGGCACTTATCCACTTAAAGCTACATTAACGAAACATAAACAGTGTACTGTGCTGGGATTCTGATCAAAATTATAGTGATAAGTACATTTGGACAGGCCTGAGTAGTTCAAGACCACGCTGGGGAGAAATAAGCAACAGTTAATGTACTAAAGAATTCTGCCTTCCCCTCTACCTTCAGGATTATGTAGGTCAGGTCCCCTGTGTTGTAAACGCTCCAGGGGACCTATGCAAAAACAAGGCAATGGACTTGGATCATTGACATTATCTTGGTCTACTATTGTTGTTGCCCAACTTGCACATATTATTGAGGACTGACACTTGATGTTTTGAATATAAGCTGTTTTACCTTTTTTAAACGGGTAATTATACACATTTCTTTATTATTTATTAAACCCAAAAACTGTCATATCGTGTGTCTTAATCCACCGCTCTCTTTATTTCTCCACTTCTGGAAAGTTATTCAAATGTAATAGTGGGTTTTTTATTTTGCTCTTGGAGCAAATGGGTAAATGAAAATAAGATTTGCTGTGATCTCCCATTCACTCCCATTCACTGCTATTGACGTTTACCCAGCAATCGTTTAGCATGAAGTTTAAGATGAGCGAAATAAGAAATAGTTCCCATCCTGCACAGGTTTATGACTATTGTTCATGTTCATGGTAACCAAATAATAATATCCCTAGTTTAAAAAAAAAAGTTTTTGTGTGAGCATCGATATTTTTGATACAACATCAGTATCGGAAGTATTGATACTTTAAGATTGATACGCCCATCCCTACTAAATGAGCATTTGGTATTAGTGAATGAATTAGGTATCATAATCTAGCAATGATCATTATTTATTCATTTTTAATAAGTTTAATTTTCAAATCTTGGTTAATGTTAATTTATGAAAATACAATTGTACATTGTTAGTTCATAATGCGTTCATGTTAACATTTAGCATATGCTGAAATTAACATTAACCAAGATTAATAAGTGTTGAAAAAATATTGTTTGTTGTTAGTTTATGTTATCTAATGTGGTTAATTCATGTTAACAAATACAACTTAATATAAATATTACTGGTCGTTTTGATATATATATTTTTGAGTGCTGACTGAACTCCAGTATTCCTATGTTGCAGAATGTGTTTAACAATAAATGCCGAAACGTCTGGTGGCCTTCGCCCATGCACATCTATAAAGTCCATTTGCCATTTTATCATTCAGAATGGTGGTCACCCCTTGTGGCCCCTTTGCAACCTCAATGTGGCCTTTTGCCAAACCCGCACTGGTGTAGACTTCACACCAAAATCTATACAGCATTATATCACCAAAGTGTGGACGAAGGAGGAATTTGGGACAGGGCCAATAAAACATGCACCCCTAGACATTTGATAGATCATGCCATGTCAACCACCCGCATTCCATTTTAACTTGTCCTGGATGGCCACACCATTAGCCAGGCAGTCCCAAAATGTGGAAATCTCCATGGAGGCCTGCTGAAAAGGTTTGGGACAGGGCAAAAAAAAGGTCATCACCAGGTTCACCCTCATTGAGAAACACAAGGGCTTTGCACTAGATCCAAGCTCAGTGAAGAGATTTTTTCATGCAACTAAAATCCCCAAAAGGGGCCAATCATTCATTGAGATGTAAAAGTTACTCTAATGCAACAAACCAGATGGGGTGTTTCAGCTATATCTTATCTCTGCTTCTCTCCCTTTCCCTTCAAACACTCTTTTCCCACATTCTCTTTTTCACCTTTCTCTCTCTACAGCTCACTCACTCAAAGCCATCTGCAATGTAATTCAATCATCACGCTAAGCCCTGAAAGTAATGATTACTTGGATTAGCTACAGGGCTCTCGAATGGCAGTAAGTGCAATAATGAGATCGGGCAGCAGGTTCTTTTGATTTTTTTGGATAAGTAGGGTTCCCCCCCTTTTCAGGTACAATTTTCCAGGACATTTTTTGTGGCACACGGTTGTAATATTTAAGCAAATAAAACACAAGAGGTCATTAAAATTTTTATTATTGGAGAGTTCTTTTTTTCAAAATTCTGTATTCAGCAGTTTAATTAAATTCATTATTAGAATGGTGTCTAAACAAATTAATTTTTCAAAATTGTAATCAAATGAAAATATCTTCAACATAACATTGCATTCTTTTTAACAAATTAAGTGCTTTTCTATGAAATCCTCACAGCACAATCTGAAACAACACTGGATATATTTTTGTCAAATGAATTCCTGCACAACAGAACATCACAGATGTGAGATATTGCTTTACTACATTATAAATACTATTTAATTGCATTAAACATGGTCCTTTTTTCCCTATTTCATTCACCCATTTAAATCAAGCTTTTATTTGGCCATTTCTGTGTATTTTTGACTGTAGTTTCTCACCTCCGGATAAACAGTTTTCTACATGACCCAATGTGATTATTAAACCAAAAAAGCTACGATTTCATTGAAATAAGTAAACAGTCTGTATGTGCTGCATGCTTCAGAGTGCTCTGCTTACTGTCATCTAATACACACATACACACCCAGAGCACACCTGATGATCATGATGAGGTGCTTTCAGCATACGAGCGGCCACCATCACACATTCATGTTGAAGCACGCTGCACATGCAGATAATATATTTATTTAATTGAATCGCAGCCTTTTGTGGATTCATAATCACACTTGAACATAGTGAGGTATTATTTTGATTAATAATGCATTTAAACATTCACTTTCATCCCAAATATGTTTAATTCCATGAAGAATATAGCTAATGCAATTTTTACGACTGGTCCAGTGATCCCATCCGTGTTTTCACGTAGCAGAAATCATAGGGCCCTACATGTCATAATGGAGGTATAAGCGGACTCTGATCGATGAATTAATGAAAACATCTGCAGTCTGACCATCGACGTTGTCTAAAGTTTTCAAATCAAAATGTTTTTGTAATTAATAGTAAAGCAGTGTTGGAATAGGAAAACATGCACTATATGAATACTTGTACATGTAACAAAAACAGAGACACAATCAAACCGTCAAAAAATTTCCAGGACAATTAATTATTTTCCAAGACATTCCAGGACAGGTAATTTTTCTCATTTTCCACGTCTTTTCCATGACTGGAAAACTGCATTGCAAAATTCCAGGATATGTGGGAAGCTGGTATGTTTTCTGAACATCTCTGAACCCACCTTATAACATCATGTACAAAGAAACCATTACCAGTTTTGTGAAAAAAATAAGGTATGATTTAATCATGTGATAATTTTTTTGGCAAAAACAAATGCAGGTACTGTATTTCCGGCAATTCACATCAGGTTACAAAACTTTGTTACAGAGCCCAGACAGCATCCAAGCACTCTAAAGCAGGAGACTGCAGTTGCTTTGACTGGAACTAATTGGCTTCTGGATGGCTTTGTGTTTCCAATACAGAGGTGGAGCTTTATATAAACCAAACCAACACCTTCACAATAACTTCTCACTCTTTCTGGTTGAAAAAGCTTGTTAATTTTTAGTGTGAAAATGCAATTTATTTATTTATAAACATGTGAACTCGTGAAAATAGAATTATAAACATACAATGCCTCTACAGAAATATTCCAAGAACTTGATTTAGCCCACAAAAAACCAAGGCTTTCATAATATGTAAATTAATAAACTCATGATAAAGGTAAACTCAAATGGTTCACAATAATTGACCATGAGCTAAAATAACCAAACAACAAACACATCACATTTCAATAGTACATCAGATAAATCATAGACAGGCAACCAATGCATATCCCACAGAAGATCCCCGTTCATATTTAATGCCAAAAAGATGTCATCATTTACAGCATAAATCTACATGTTGCTTCAGTGGTGAGAAGCCAAGTGATGAAGCTCACTGGCAGTTCATTTCGTTTTCTCCTATTGTGCATGTGCAGTGACGTGGATGCACATCATGCTCATTCGCCCCATCATTACAGGGGGCGGTGTTTGGGCTGAGCAGGAGTGTGCTGCTGCCACACTGGAGAACAGGCAGAGGGGGATATGAGATGAGTTCCGAGCCTGGTGCTATGAACAATGCGATGGCTTTGGCTCTCTGCCTTGAGCCACGGGGTTATTCTAATCCAAACATGCTCAGCGCAGACATACATGAAAGACAAAGAAAACCAATGCTCCTTTGGAAGGACGTAGCCAAATATTCCAGACCACGGAGGAACAGAGGTTATATTTTATGAATCAGTCATTGAATAAAAAAAGAACCCATATTGATTGACCACCACTAATCAGAAAATTGGGGGGACATGTCCCCTTCAATATCATATTCAATGTGGTTACAGCCCAGTGGTGGTTGAGGCATTTTGAGGTCCAGCCACCTCATAGTTTGTGGCATTCAAAGCCAAACCAGGTGTGCATTTGCCTGCTGAACGTTCACACTTGCTTTGTAGCTGATGACCTGAAGCTGCCAAGCAAATCTAATATTCATTGGTGCATTGTTTATCTCTGAGTGGTACATAGATCAATCCAGATGTGGATATGCCTGAATGCTCACAATTGCTTTGCATCTGATGACATGAACCTGCCTAGCAAATCTAGTGTTCGTTGTATATATATTTCATTCACAAATTGCATAGATTATCATCTGTAACTCATCCTCGATTAAGGTGAATACATCAGAATATGAGCACATTTTCAGGAACAGAAATCATAAGAGAATCATAAGAGACTCAAGGGCAAAAATGCCACCAAAAATACCCCCGAAATACTTAAAGCATTAACTTAATTCTTAGGATACGAGGTAATAAACTCTCAATGTTGAGAATGTTTAATTCATTAATTGATTAAACTGAGGTATTTGACATCAACCGATAAGACACATCTATTTGTTTTAAATGGTTAGAAAAAGAATATTCCTCCATAAAGATACAAATGCCCCAGAAATTCCATTTTAGGAAGCACATATTGGCCCTTAAAGTAAAAGGTCATTTCTGACACTGCATGGGAATATATGAAAACTTGAGGAAAAATGAAATTCACTGATGCTTGCGCACTAAAGAACACCGTGAACTCATGCAGACGCGATGGTCATTAGAATCAGTTGTACTCCATATTATGATGTGACTGTCTGGAACATCCCGGTATCTTTCTCCTATGAAAACCAATAGCTTGAATGAATCATCGAGCCGGTAAAAATCTGTAGCCACAATTAAAGGTTAGGGCAAGTGTTTTCGGTCTCATCAGAAAGTGATTCTACTACTCACGATCTCAATTTCCATTACCAGCCATGACAACATACAAAAATGCCAGTGATTTACACAACACCTACTTGCTTTCCCAGGTTTGGGCCTCTGCAGAAGCTTCTGCGCCGTCATCAGGTCCTCAGTCTTCACCGCTTGAAGTAATTCCTGATCTTTCCCCATCGTTATTTCTTTTTACACCTAAAGCATCCTTTGAATGTGTGTGCAGTGTTGCCCTGAGAGCTCCTCTGCGGATCCTCCTACTTGCGATGGAGCTGCAGGTCGCGAGAATGACGATGATGCACACTGGCGGAAGGATGCTCGAATACTACAGAACTGATGCTGCTGGCTCCTATCAATGATAGATGTGACTATTCCGATATCGAGAAGCAGTCAAATACAGTGACAATGGTCCACTGCGACGAGCTTGCAATCATAAACACATTCTCCAGTCCGCTATGTGCGTTGTGATACCCAAATTGTTCTAGAAAATCGTGATCCGATGGATCCAATCACGTTTTGTTGGCGTGATCGACAAGCAAAAAATGTTACGATGCATTTAGAAATGCAACATAAAGACATATTATTTTTCTTTAATTTCCCATACGCGTTTTCCCCCGGGTCCTAGGAGATGTACTGAAGACGCGTCAGTCGGCGGTGCCATTGCTCCGCGTGCGTACTCCTTGCACCGTTATTTTCTGTCCTGTGGTGGATCTACACAAGGAGTATGTACAACGTGCATTGCCCCTACCGTGAACTGGGCTGACATTGCTGTGGTAAATGGCTCCGCTTCATCCAGAGGGCGGTCTCAACGTGTGGGAACACCCCCGTTCCATTGCTGACAGACACATGCTAGGACACTACATTCATGCTCTGTTGTATCATAAGACAAAACACTCTTGCGCTGTAGCTGTCTCTAGAAAGGAGCTTTATTATGCACTTGTTTGGACCATACGCCCACTTGAAAATGATGGATTGCAGCAAGAAAAATATGACTCACCTGTGCATTATAGAGTGACCGTCTACAGTATAGAGATGCTGCAAGTTGGATCTCCAAGAGCAGAACTGGGTTGTAAGATGCCGCTGATTCATATTGTTTTTCTTATGTTTTTCGTTCTGATTTGTATGCAACCTACACATGGGAAATAACACTTAAGATTTAGTTCTTACCTCTCGGTCTCAGCGAAAACCTGTAGATATCAAAGCAGGGTGCAAAAAGAGCTAAACTGCATGATGGCTTCAAAGAAAAAAAAAACTTCTTGAATGCCTTGTTGGTGTTATTGTCTTCAGTGCATGGGGTTTCTTTCAAAGTCTTAGACTGAAGCCCCAAGCACAATGACCATCTTTCAGCACCAGAATCCAATCTGTGATTGACATGTTCCATTCATAGCTACTTAACACTTGGTTTACCATCTCAGCAACAGCATTTGTATTTTAACTTCATCAGGGTTTTTCTTTTTATATTATTATTGTCAGGGGAAGATGGGGGAATATGTCTGCCTTAAAAACAGTGTGCATTTACAGTTAAATTGTAACATATTTAGAGATGAGTTTAGCATGTACAGGATCATGATGCATCATGCAACATTAGCAGGGGAAATAAATGGAAGCATTTGCTGAATAGTTTTTTTTTAGCACAAAATTAAAAATCATGAAAATGGGCCATCTTACTCCACTACTGGTATACAGATGTCATCTGATTTTTGCAGAATATATGAAATACATATGATATAATTTATAATTGTTCTGTAATTACTGTAAAATGCTAAATTAAAAGATTCTATGTAAATAGAAGCATTTTGAATATATATTTGAATAATTGAATAATGACGGACATATCAAATAACAGAACCTCAGTCAAAGACATATCTGAATGACACTATATCATTCAAAGGCCTATATTTTTTATTTAAGGTGTTATCATAATAGCAATAAACTATGAAATCAGATTGAATGATTTCACTCAACTGACCTATAGATTATGATGAATAATAAATATATTTAAAATGTATATCTTATTCATGGGATTATTAAATAATAACTCCATTCATTATAATAATCATTAAAGTAAATAAAAACACCAGCAACAACATCCCACTGCGGACCTTATGCCCCAGATTTTTTTTTTGCTATAGATGAAAAGTCAAATCATTAGCATCAACAACACACAGATGCGAGGAAACTTTGCCAAAATATACAAAAGTTCACTTAAAACTGTAACAAAATTAGGGTGTACTGTGGCGCAATTGAGTTTTCACTTTAACTGTAAAACTGAGTTTCATCATCTGCGTGAATGTGAAGATTTACCTTCACAACATCTTCCATCCTCTGCAAAAACATCTGCGTGAATGTGAAGATTTACCTTCACAACATCTTCCATCCTCTGCAAAAACATCTGCGTGAATGTGAAGATTTACCTTCACAACATCTTCCATCCTCTGCAAAAACATCTGCGTGAATGTGAAGATTTACCTTCACAACATCTTCCATCCTCTGCAAAAACATCTGCGTGAATGTGATCCAGCGCCATCCAGCGGTAAATAGGAATAACTCTTGAACGCCTCGTCATGCGCAGTATATGCTGCAGACACTGACCTCCAGTGTTCACTAACTCACATTACAGTTCATATAAGAGACTGTTTTACGGAAAGAACGCAGTGAAGGTGTGGAAACAGGCCTCAACTTCTATTTAAAAACTACTAATTTGTTTGTGGCTAACACCTTTCTGAAGACGCCATATATCAACATCTGAGAATATATACTAGATCCTCTGAAATATAAATGCTGCTGCAGGTTAATAACTAGGCTTTGGCTTTTGGTCTAGGCTTTGAATAAACAAGTCAAAATGCAATGCATATATATATATATATATATATATATATATATATATATATATATATATATATATATATATATATATATATATATATTTATATATATATAATTTTTTTTTTTTAAGATATCTGTAAAGTTGAGCTTATAACACAGACCCACTTGCTCATTTAATTGTTATAATTATTAGTGAAATAAATATTCAAATACATTTCAAATGGTCAAATTATACATTTGTTAAATATGGATCAAATACAACAATTAGTTCATGTTGGCTATAGGTGATGAGTAAATGTTATACAGAGGTGATATTTTACATTTGTTTACAATTTAAATATTATACTAATGTCACCTAATGTCATTGTAAATGTTTTTTTTTTTTTTGTTTGTTTTTCCTTCACTCCTTTATTTCTGTACCTTGCAGAGATATGAACCCTTTTCAAAAGCACATGGACTGGCGTGGAAATGAAAGAGACTGCATTAGTGAATGCGGATCTGCATTTTCAGACACTCATATTTCACAGTAAGTTCAGTAGGCTATTGTACTTTGCATTCTGAAAACATTGTTTATAAATGTTCCTTCCTAAAGTCTTCGGCTTTTATTTGCATTTTGTTTAGGGTCTGCTTTTATTAATATAGGCAATAGCTTTTATTTTGTGACTAAAGCAAAGTTACACTGATCAATTGTTGTCTGTCAATCACCTTCATGCGCTTTGGGTTTTTAAAAGAAGGGGGCGGGAGTCAAGAGAAGTTAAATCATCTGATTGGCTAGAAATCCTAGCTGACGCTAGGAAAACACTTTTATTCGGCATTTGATTGGATGTCGGGTTTGTATCAAAGTGAAAATATGCTCCTCGAGCTCCTCACTGTTGCCAGAGCGTCAATGGCGGAGCTCCGCAGCAGAACAGGACCGCAGAAGGTAATATTACCAAAAAATTAAAATAAATTAAAAAAGAGAAAGAAGCTGAATAGTAATATGTATTTTATTTAAAAAAAAAACAAATTTTAAACAAAAATAAATTAACCAAAACCCCACAGTTTTAGAGTTTAGCTGAAGATGCCGTCTCTTCCTGACAAGGTTTATGGGTGGAGCCGTTTGAAGAGCTTTCTGTTAAACTCTGATAAAGTGATGAGTGTTTGTCCAGCAATCCTCACAGAAGAGACTAAGTTTTAAACAATTCTAAAAATTTTCTCGTGTCTTTGGACTGTGAGTTTAAATACATCGTGTTTATATGTGTTTACTGGTCTGTCTGACTTTAAATTTTTCTCGTTTTGAACATGAATGAATTTAAGTTGTGCATGATGCATCAGTGGGACCCAGAGAGAATTACTGCACTGCTTTACATAACTGTTCTCTTTAATGCTGGAATTGAATAAAAAAGGGGAATATACTTTTTCATGTAATAGCATAACTGTAAAGCTGACAGGCAGAAGGATGAGAAAGAGCTCTTACATACATTTTTTTCATGCATCTTCTGGAGATTTATCTTAAGAGCAGGGCCCTTTAAACTGTGGTCACTGCAGTCAGTGAAGTAGGACTCATGATTCCCTGATCAGAGACATCTCACACTGGAATTCCCAACATTGTCTTTTGGCAGGAGCTTTTTGCCACTGAATGTAGGTCACCCAAGTCCCTCTGAAAGATAGCCAGTCCTCTGCTGTACTCCCCGATGCATTCACTTGTGGGAAAGGATTAATCTGGGCCAGCAGTAGATAATGTAATTGTTTGTCTTAATGCTCTTTGCCTAGATTACTAACCCCTGTCTGCTTAACCAGGGACTATGGTTTTGGAGAACCCCTCCCTTTCCTTTAATCAGATTCCATGTTAAATGTCAAGATCCAGTAAATATGGAGCTACTGCCAGTTTATACAATTTTGAAACCATTGATCATGAAGTTTTAACATCTGAACTCACTGGCTTGTTGGTGCAGGTCACAGTTTGTTATTTGGTTCTGAATGTTAAGGTCTCTCACAGGTGGGGATGAAAGGCTTGTTTTGGGAGTTGCAAGGCTTCATTATCTGCATTGTGCACAGAGGTCATCTTTGTGTAAAAGGAGGTTAAATTGTACAGCTTACAGAACAGAGCTGCCGATCCACCTGTTCATCATTCATGTCCACTCATACACAACAAACAAGCAGCTATTGTCCTCAGCAGTACTTATGTTATAAAGGCACTATTGTAATGCACAGACATTGAGGTGTAGTTTAAATCAGGGCAGTCCATATGGAAAAGTTCAGTCATGTTTTAACATATTTAAACCTCATGGGCACTTGTAAGAACTTTGCAGATACTTTCACTTTAACGGAAGTGGATTTATTGTAGCATGCTAGCCTTAAACAGCTTTTTCCACTGATTAATATAGAAATGATGGATGTTTATCAACATATTTATATGGACTGACATAGTATTTATTTCATTTGTTTGCTTGTTATACCTTTTTGGTGCATTTCTTTTTACCTCCTTTGTTTCAAGAAATGAATTGTAACAGTTGTTATCAAAATATTCACATGCCATTGTATATTTAGATTTTTGGTTATTTATTGTCTGTTTATTTGTTTGTTTTACTTTTTGGTATTTGTAGAAAAGTTGTGAATATCTTTTTCCACACTTGTCCAAGAAATAAATGAGATATTTTATTTTAAAATGGTCATTGCCTATTCGCTACTGTGTATTATTTCAACCTGTTTGAGAAAATCTACAACCAAACTATTCTAAACTGTTTTTTTTGTTTTTGTTTTTTTGCTGTACAGAATGGAAAAGAAAACAGAATGTAGCCTTCAGGCCAATGATTCATTTTACACGACTAATGTGATTTTTACAGTGATATTATGGTTGACATGAATGTGATTTCTCATGTTTATAATCTTTCCTGAGCTTTTTAGTCATAACTGTATATGACTGCACCATCCTCTTGAGCTCAACTTTAACAGATAAGACTGTAGATGTGTTGTTCTGATTAAAACACACTGCCCACGTCTACACAGGCCATGGAAATGATGTGGTTAAAGATATCAGTCACTGTTGCCTGATAGTTTCATAAAGTTGCTGTTAAATTTTATGAGAGCTGACCCAAGAGAACAGGCATCAGTTTCTTCAGTCCTTTATGGAATTTCATGTATTCATAGCTTTGTGGCATAAGTGGGTGTGGTATGCCTTCACTCTTTCCCTCTAGAGTCTTTTAATGTCATAAAAGAGAATGCCAAACTACATTTTGTCATCTGCATCAATGAAAATGTTTTCCTAAACTTTACCTTGATATTTGTGCTCTGGCAGAGGCCACGAGGATGTCAATAGAGGCAGAGGTGTTACTGCAGGAGGCGAAGGAGAGCATCGAGGCAGCCCAGAACTACAGGAGCGAGCTACAGCAGAGACTGCATGGACTCAGCCAGGCAAGCAAACAGGTACTGCTGTGACTCTGTCCACTGCCACTGAAAAAACACACTTGCGCTATTCCAAAACCTAGTGACCCACCATCAGAGGCAGCATTTTAAAGCATGTTATGAATGCTTCTGATGTGAAGGCTGTTGAAAAAAATAGGCAGCTTAAGTATACTGCTTCCTATGATACCTCATTTTATAAATATATATACATTTTTTAGGTAAATCGAATATAGCGAACAAGCCTGGAGTAATGTTGATTATACATTTAATTACATTTCATACTAAAAGTATCAGTAAAAATAGTTCAGCCCAATTAAAATGGATTATTTCACCAAATGGATTTTTTCTTTTCGTTTTTCTTTTTTGCTTATTAGATAATAAGCACTGCTCTAATAACACAGCACCCAAAACAGTGATAAATAAAAAATAAACAAATATGCTATTGAAAACACTAAATACATTTTTTACTTATTAAAAATTGTTTACACATAAAAGACATAAATAGCATTGTTTAGAAATGTATTGAAAATGAGATGAAAGCTCAAGTCAAACCAGTAACCAATTAAAAACTGTTTAATTTTACATGGAGCGGATCGCCATGTTGGCAAGTCATGTCACTGTGTCATGCAATTGACTAAGTTACTATCACTAATAATTACAACAATAATAATATTTTTACTTTATATAATGCTTTCAGCCTATAAAATTGTATGTAAACAAAACAAGCAAACCAAACAATGTAACAACAAACAGAATATATTTACTACAACCAAAAGACAGTCCAAACAGAATGAGTGTAATTGAAAAGATAACATGTCCAAACAAGAGGGTGTTATGAAACAAACCGTTATGTCCTAATGCTCACGCGGCACAGATCACGGATAAACGGTGCAACATCAAATGCCAAGCGTGAACACGGTGGTGTTCAGCCGGGAGTGAGTTCAAGTCGTGGCTAGACGGTTACAGTCCAGCATGCAACAATGTGTGAAAATTTGTTTGGATTACTTATAAAAAATAACCTTGGAGCCATTGACTCCTAAAGTAAAATATTAAAGAGCCAAATGGCTGTTTTTAGTCATCAAATCACACAATTGCTCGATTTAGATAGAAAGCAGAAGAAAAGGAAGACAGCTGATAACCCATTAATCTGAGGTTTAATAAACAGTATATATAGTTGAGATGATAAGTTTGCATTCCCTTTTGTTTCATAAATGTTCACACCCCTTTCATAATTTCTATGAATATAAGAGATAAAAAAAATATTGTGTACTGCTCTTCAGAATCTACATTACAGATATGTACATAAAGTATAGTATGCATACAGCAGTATATTGTCTTCTTGAGCATCAATGAATGTTTGCACCCTGTGTAATAGTTGTGTACAAGTCCCTCAATAGACCTTATTCACACTCCGGGTTTTGGAAAGAAGAAGTAAACTATTTCAGGATAGACTTTGACAGCGGTGAATGGGAGTGAATGGAAGACCACTGTAAATCTTATTTTCATTTACTCCAAGAGCAAAAAAAAAAATCCACTATTACATTTGATTGACTTTCCAGAAGAAAAAGAGAGCGGTGGAATAAGACAGTAAAATGGGAGAAGATACAAATGTCTCTTTAATCAAAACCCCCTCACAGCTGTGGTAATTCGTTTTTTTTTTACTAATTCCTGGGTAATATAACACAAAGCATAATGTTATAAACATTTCAAAAGATTAGCATATAAAAATGTTTGCTAGATTTACGCTGCTAAATAAGCTGGAAACACGTCATTACAGTCTGTGAAAAATCTCTAATGTCTAAGTGTCAAAAGCTTGATTATATAGATATATAATTTAAATTGTTTTAAATATTGCCTTAGTCTTTCTTTGCTGTTACCGGATGGCCCGAGACACAGAGACTACAACAGTGCAAACTGAATGAAATTCCAGATGCAGTTTATTGTGCTACTCCAATCAATAATTACCAGAACAAAAAAAAGTGGTACACAATACAGGATTTTAATTATTAAGAAGCCTGAAATACACACGAGACTCTTATTTTGAAATGTCTGTGCTCCCAGTTGTGAGCTCACTGACGGGTGATTCACTGATAAAGTGAATCTGATTCAAACTGCTAACCTGAGATCCTGAGTTCAAACCCTCAGTTTTTTTCAGGTGATTCATGAAAAAGACCCGGTTCAAAAGAGTCATTTGTTCACGATTCTCTCACGCTGGGTTTGTTGTTTTGTGAGGTGCATCAAGCTCGTCATCACAACAGAATGGGTGAAATGCGGCACGAGACACACTGGTGCGTGCTCTAAAGATGTATTCAATAACTCACAAGATATCTGACGTAATTGCATATGAACGCACACAACCTGACTGCAGCCATTGGCGACTAGATTTTAAATTATTGTCGTAATCAATCATTTTTGGTCACATTTGCAAACATTTTAGTCACAGTCTGGAGCCTGCATAATCTTTTCTGTGTGATTATTAAAAATACATATATACTGAATCGATGCAGTCAGAGTTTGATTGAGAAGCAGACCAGTCACTGAAATGTATTTGGCTTAAAGCTAGTGGTCGACCGGTATATCAACTAGGCCGAGATATATTTTTTCTTGTGGCCGCTGAAAATTGCCTGCTTGCATGTGAAGCGACTGAGACATGTAAAAAATCAGTCACAGTTTGTATTGTTGTTACGTGCATCGTGTTACTACAATAATATACCGGTGTGCAACACAGTATCATTTAAATGGCCGTGACACATGCGTTTGAGCTCATAGTGTTAAAGTGCTCGCCTGTTTCATACTCCCGCTCTCTCCTCAACAGTAACTTTTTACTGTCTTGTCTAATGACAAAAAGGCAAATATAAATAAAATTAATATCATACCCCATCTGCAAATATGCACATAAACATCATTTATACAGATGTTATAAACAAACCTCACAAAACTTGAGCAGATCCAGCATCCTGTGGTGCGCTCATTTATTTACCTCTAAAGCACGTATACTATCAGCCTCTCTTCAGCAGTTGTCTGTCAATTTTAACTTTCTTTTCTAATAATAAAAGACAAATATCAATAAAAATGCTATTATATACCTTTTGCAAATATGCAGATATCTCGTTTAAACAGATGTGATTCACAAACCTCACGAAAATACAGTGTTTTCTTTATGTCGAGCGCTCATAGAATATCTTCTTCTGAAGCACGTATTCTATCAGCCAGAATCAAAAGATTCAGGTTCAAAAGTTCCTCTCATTCACAGTCATTACGGTCTGACCTGTGACAATCCAAGCAGGCGATCCAGGCCTTAAACTATCAGGATATTGCTGCTGCTTGCACTGGATCTGCATGAATGTGCAAGTGCAACTTCAAGACTGCATTCGAAACTAGTAAAATGTTGCCTCCAGAGGCTGTATACGGAGGTAGGATGATAATAAGGTGCTTTTCGAACTGTTCGTAGACCAGTTTCCTTAAGGGTTCCATTAATTCAAAACAGATGTCAGTTAAGCCATTAACTGATTAGGCAGCAAGGTAGCAAGTCAGCTGTCTACATTTCGGATGCAGCCCAAAGTAAAAGCACTTCACGTGTGCTATAAGTAAATGTCTTATTCAATATGCACTGTATGTACAATTGGTTTAATTGTGTATTTTTGGAGTAAATGCAATTGCTATTATGGACAAGCCATCCATGGTTGCTGGACTACTGTGTGTACTGTGATTTCCTTCTTTCTTATATATTAACAATTTCTTCAAGTGCAAATAAATTAAACAAAATATATATTAAAAAAACAATATCGGTCGACCATTTCAATCATATTTCAACCACCGTTTTAGTGTAGTGGGTGGACTTTTCAGATGGAACTTAACATACCCCGCTTAGATTTAATGGTCTGCCCTTGAAAATGTATCTTTAATAGGAGCAAAAAAAAAAAAAGAATGAAAAAAGAAAAGATGATAATACGGATGATAATAGTGTTGTACAGTTACAGTACAAATGGTTAAGATATTCAAATCACAAAATAAGTTGTGCCCTATGTCTTCATACAGTCTTCATACACTGACATGCTATTTTATTCCCCCTAAAAACAAGAAGTAAATCACTGAGTGTTTAAACTCTGTAGCAAAGTTTATTTTATTTATTAGTTTATTTAACAGGGACAATGCAGAAACATTGCTACAATTTCAAGCAACCGATGCTCCACGTACAGGCTTCTAGCCAAAGGCTAATTTGCAGCCCCAGTCCCTGGTTAGCCTTTTTAACAACAATAAAACAATAATCACACAAACAAAACTAAGCAAAAAGTAAAAAGTATAACAATAATAAAAGAAAGCTGAGACTGTGCACGACCATAAGTGTTCACAAACCTGCTTTTGTTTGAACCACTTTTTAAGATTTATTTGAAAAATGTTCAGCCCTTTTTGCATTTTCAGTTCTGCTGGTAGGCTGTTCCAAAGCAGTGTACCTTAAACTAAAAATGTGGATTGTGCAAATTTTGTTTTTCTCCTCGGTACTGTGAAATTCTGATAAGTTGTACCTCTTGTAGTGATCCCATTACTACTCTGTTTTGATATTAATTGGCATATGATATCTGGAGCAAGATTATTTACACATTTAAAAAACATTTTAATGAGAGACAAATTAATAAATTGTTCAAAGCTAAGAAAACTATATTTTTGTAAAATATTACAATGATGCCATCTAATTGGTTTCTTGTCCAACATTTTTTGTGTTTGTTTATATAGAGATCTAACAGGTTTGATGGTCAGTTGAGAAACCGGAGTCCAGATAGTCACACAATAAGATAAACGTGAGAAGACCATTGCATGCATTTATAACTTAGCTGCTTTTAGGGATATATATGGTCTAATCATATAAAAACAGTTTGTTCTGATCGTTCTACACATCACGTCTTTAAATGCACATCAAATTTCAATTGAGAATCTAAAATAACACCTAAATATATAAAATCATTAATTGTCTCTATTGCCTTTTGATTGATCTTAATTATAAAACCATTAATTTCCTTCCTTCTAATTGAAGATTGAGATTTTTAATTTTTGAACGATTCAAGGTCAAACAGTAGTTTTGCATTCACTGTGACACGCCAGTCATTTAATTTGTTATTATATCTGCAGCTAAGCGTTGAGTCTGTGCTGATACATAAATGACTGTCATCAGCATATAACAGACATTTAGTTTCCTTCCAACAATTTTGTAAATCATTGACATATAAGGAAAACAACAGTGGACCTAAAATTGACCCTTGAGGGAGACCCATCTTAATGTTTCATAAAGATGATCTTGAATTATTTATTTGAACACACTGATCTCGAGATTCTAAATATGATCTAAACCAATGTATTGCCTGCTGGGAGAAACTAAACAGATTTATGAAGGAGTATTTTATGATTCACAGTATCAAATGCTTTTTTTAGGTCTAAAATACTGCATCTAAAGTTCCCTTAATAAATTCTGTGAGAAAGCAGTTTGCCATTTCTGTTGAATACTTAGGCCTAATACCAAACTGTTTAGAGTGAAGTAGATAATTTTTTTCTAGATAGTTGATAAGTTGTTCAGCTACCAACTTTTTCAGAATTTTAGAAATTACAGGGAGTATAGAAATTGGTCTATAATTCTGAACTTCATCAACTGGGCAGTGGTGGCTCAGCGGTTGAGTCTCAGGGTTACTGACCAGAAGGATGGGGGTTACCACCAAGATGCCACTTTTGGGCTCTTGAGCAAGGCCCTTAACCCTATCTGCTCCAGGGGCACCGTATCATGGCTGACCCTGCACTCTGACCCCAGCTGGGATATGTGAAAAACTAATAAATTTCACTGTATGTGTATAATGTGTGACCAAAAATAAAGGATTCTAACTGATCCTGCCTTAAAAATTGGGGTTATAATAGAAGTTTTCCAATTTGAAGGGAATTTACATTCTCTAATTGATAAATGTATCAAATTTACCAAGGGCTTTAGCAAACAAGCACTACATTTTGTTTTACAAATGCGGTATCCATTCCAAATAAATCCTTAGCCCTTGAGTTATTCAATTGATTAATAATTTAGAGTATCTTATCTTCATCAACTTCAGAGATATAAAAGGATGAGGGTGTGTCTTTTATTGCATATTGAGGTAATTGTACAGGTTCAAAACATATAGAAAGTTCTTCCACAGACTGAATAACATATCTATTCAATTCATTAGCAATTTCAGTGCCATTTATGTGCAGCTCCAACAATGGTTTTCTTTGTATACCTTCTCGTTTAGAAAGTTTGTTAATGCACTTCCAAAGAGATTAGCAATTTCCTCCTGATTCTGCAATCAATTGCTCAAAATATGATGTTTTCGCCTTTCTCAATTCACTAACTACTTTATTTCTTAACGATTTAAAGCTTAGAATATCTGTCTGTGTTTTTGTAAGCAAAGATTTTTTCAAAGCAAGATCTCTCTTTTTCATTAGTTGATGGATATCTGAATTTAGCCATAGTAAGGATGCACTATTTTGTCTACATTTTAACGGTTGTGTCTACTTTTGTATATTTTTGAATGGTTCTCATCACAATTTCACAATTTTTGTCCAGGTCACCAATTTGTAAAGCATAATTCCAATTAATATTTTTTTATATCATTTTCAAATTTTGTAATTTTATTCTTGGGGATGCCTACTACTCCTGGTTTAAAAGTTTGACGAAAATACTCTTTTCGAACAACCAGGATCACGTTATGATCGGACAAACCTGTCAGCAAATTATATATTTTTATTACTCTTTCAGGTTTATTGGTAAATGCAAGATCAATAAGAGTTTTACTTGTTTTTGTGATCCTTGTTTGACCTTTTATTAACTAGTTGAATTTATGTTTGGCTGTAATTGATTAAAATTTTTGCTTACTATGTTTGGCTGCCCACTTTATGTTAAAATCTCCAAATAAAATAGTTTCAGTATGACAATTTAAAAACTTCAACAGTTCCTCTAAATTATAATAAAAAGAAGAATCAAGAAGAATCACCTCTTCGTGATGGTCTATCCTTTCAGTAACAACTATAACCAGGAACATCAATCATGCATGTTGGTGTATTGGTAGACAACCAAGTTTCACTCAATGCTAAAAAGTCCAGGTTTGAGTTCGTAAGCAGATGCTCAACTTTATCCCTCTTTGATATAATACATTGAATATTCAGGTGCCCCTCTAAAATACCTTCCAAATCACCAAAACACTCTGGCATGGTTTACAGTCTGAAATAATTTAAACTGTTTCTGTTTAGCATGGTTGATGGCTCCTTTTGTATTTGAGTTTTCATAAAGTACCTGATGTTTGTTTGTTTGCTTTACTCCAGACAACACATTATATTGTTCACAGCTAAGGGATGGTTTAGACTCACCAAAACTCTCTGAATCAAGGACAGGACTAATACAGAGCTCTGATGTTTCAAGCATGGGCACATTCTGTAAGATATCCAAGAGGAGTTTGGCCAAACACCCAACAGCTCTCAGCTTACACCATGGGGATCCACTGATCTCTGAGCCACACTTCACACTCCAGCCTGGATTACATTCAGTCGATCCACTTACTGGTTATATGTTGGTTTGCTGATGGTCCTGGATTCATCTGTATGTCACCGCTGAGCAGGAGAATAATAAGTAGAACCTTTGGACCAAACCATTTGCTTCTCTTGACATGCTGATGACTTTCTTTTCCTTGATGATGATTGTTTTGCCAGCAGGTAGAATAAATAATGTTGTATCCTTGGCTGAAAAAGTTCAGTTTTGGTCTATGGACCATGGGCATGAATTCAACAGACATACTCTTGTTTCATTTCCAGTTGCACTGACACCAAAGCCACATGGACTTATCAGTAACCAAAAACAAAGCAGCCATATGCAACAAAATGTATCTCTCTCCCCAAAGTTTAAAATCAATCTTTGGCTGAAGATTTCTTGAGCAATTGTTGAAAAATACTAAATAAGATCAAAAATGACTGTAGAAAAAGGTTAAACAAGGGGCAAGTGTGGAGCCTAACAAACCACCCCTGCACCCAGTGGCCTAGCAGAAGTCATGTAAGTAAATTATATTTGTTTATTATATTTAGCCTAAAATGTACGAAGTATCAATTCTCTTTGTTTTTAAGTTTGTTTTATCTAATTTAATTTAGTCTATTTTAACAGAAGGGGAAAAAGAAAAAAAAGGACAAAAGAATATTCAAATCAAATAGCTAATTAGGTGCTGTTAATTTCAGTGTTAAAAGGGATGTGATTCAAAAATATAATTTAAATGACCTTTTCTCTCAGAAAAGAAAGATCCTGATGCTGTCATCAGTGGCTAATTTCTGATTTCAATAGATAAAGAGGTGAACGTAATGACTTTTACAACAAATTTGCAGAGATTCTCAAAGTGGGACGCATGGAATTCATGTTCAAGTAAAGGTAGGAATACATAAAAAATATGACTACAGGTCATAGCAGTTGCACAGCATTATTTCTGGTTAGTCTGATGCTGTGAAAGATTAGATAGTTTTATGGTGCATTTTGAATTTTGACTCCTTACAAAACTGTATTGGAAAAGGCTCTGGACTGATCTGGGCCCCTTTTCACAATAACGATTGATCTTAGTTGTTAAGAGCATTTTCTTCTAGCAATTTTACAAACATTCATTATTTTTACGTGCATTTCCCAAAACTGCCCTTATGAGCACGCATGGATACACTTTAAGTGCTATAAGAAGACCGTCCATGTATGAGGTACTGAAATGTGACCGTATAGTGCTGCTCGTCATTATAACTTCATTATATTTGTTCATAACTTTATAAACATTTGTAATTTACCCCGCTGGAAATGTAAATATACATTCAACCTAATTAATTACATAATTAGCTGCATATTGTTTTGCAATAATGTTATGTAGAACAATCTATTTATTTTACACACTGGGGTTCAGGGCCACGTTACAGTGGGGAAGGAGCTAGATTCCAATTCAACAGCCTTGGACACGAAGGAGCTGAGGAATGCAGATCTCCTGGAAGCACCGAGAGGGTTCTTGCAATTTGGAACGTGCAGATATACAGCCCTTATGTCTGTGCAAGTTTCTATATCTGGAACACGCAGATGCATGAAATTTTAAGAGAAGGTTTGCACATCAGAGCTAATCCTTGTCGTTGTAGTTATTTCCCTGGTATGGGGATTCCGAACTTGGCATTGCATCA
Organism: Xyrauchen texanus; assembly: GCF_025860055.1. Classification (NCBI taxonomy): domain Eukaryota; kingdom Metazoa; phylum Chordata; class Actinopteri; order Cypriniformes; family Catostomidae; genus Xyrauchen; species Xyrauchen texanus. The sequence continues at coordinate 22,224,934 of NC_068283.1, read as the reverse complement.
GTCTCTTGTAGTGAGACTTGGTACTTGGGCGATCTTCTATTGTCTCTCGGATGGAGACTAAGAATGTTGGATGATCTGTTATACTCTCTCTCTCTTGGAGTGAGACTTAGCATGTAGAAGTGTTATAGAAGTGTATCCTGTTAACAATCCTCTGGATGGGGACTCTGGACATTGATTATTATGCTGTTATTGCCTCTCTCTTGTAGAGTGAGACAAGAATGTTGATTATTATTCTGTTATTGCTCCCACTCATGAACCAATGAGAAGTATTTTCCAATGTGTTGGAAGATCTTTCCTGCCTTGTGAGGGGTGTCTGGCAGTTGTCCGAGCAGCTTATCTGATGGCTGTGCTTGGCATTTATTTGTGTTGGTCCTGCCACAATCCAATCAAAATTGTGCCACTCTTCTTTGCCTTGATAGTAAGAGAGGGGCTCTGCCATAAACTGGTTCATGGAATGTCATCTGGTCCGATTGTTCACCACACGGTCGACCACTAAAGGTAATGCGAGGAAGGGGTTTATCATTCTAAAAATGTGTCTCACTGAAAATACATTTCTCTGAAGTTGTATAGTTTGTTTGTCAAACAAACCATAGAACACAACAGATATAATTGTATGTCATGAAGGTTGTGGCTCTCTCCAGAGTAACCAAATAATGTGACATATGTGAGTGTCTTTGAGAGCACAAGGGTAAGTGACACACTCCTACTCTCAGTGAAGTGAGTCAGCCCTTAAAGCCAGGATGCCTGTTGGTCAGCACAGAAGGGCTGATTCATGCTGCGCGTCTCTCGCGGTGGCTGTAGGATGTAAAGCCGGCCTGCTGCTCGCTGTTATCTTCATATTTTGCTTCTGGCATCTTGCCCAACTTCCTTCTCCCCCATCCTCCTCCCAGAATGCCTCATTCAGAGCGTAAACAAGCCTGATATGTCCTGCTCTTTATAAGAGGCAGTAAACTCAGAGAATGTTTTAGCTCCTGGCTCCTCACATCCTCCATGGGAATTATATAGAGAGAATTGAACCACACTTCAGTTTTACGATCATTGTGGTTGTATGACACCCCAATGTACTCTGTGATTAACCTCACAGCATGTGCAGCTGTCCAAGTGAGAGCCCATATGTGCAACCCATCTGACATGATCATGTCACATGCCACACACTCCGCTATTCACTGCAAAGTGTTGCAGCACTGCGGCCTTTAAGTCAGTCTATATTTTGTCTTGCATGAACTAAGCAGTGACCATATTGGGTCACTCAGGGTCATATCAGGGGTGGGGGGTGCTATGCTATCAAAGAAATTCACTATTTGCAGTCAGCCAGGATTAATTTATTTAGCAAATTAACATGTTCAATAATAGTGTTCAAAATGAATATTATTCTGCTGGCCATGTGATCACAGTGACCCCATTAACATGCACTTAAGAAAACAGTTTATTCCATGGTTTTTACAGAAAGTGGTGTTCTGAAACGTCATTTAAACACGAACACCATTTTCCTTATGCTACTTAAGGGATTAAGAGAAAGCACATCAAGGTATCTCATGTTCATGTATATGCTCTCAAGTACATTGGGGGAATCCTGGAGTTTGACGAAAGAGGGAAAGCCCATCATTGTAGCACAATTCCACTGCAGGTTGTGATGAAAAGTTAAGGAAACAAACACAGCTACAGAGTGAAGCAACGGAGACTGAAAAGATGCCATGTTTGTTATTTACTCAAGGATCGCAGGAAAATTTGGTAGCTGTGAAGAAAGCTGCTTACTGATCAAGCCGCATGTATACTAGAGTAAAGAGAAAGCAGTGCATGTAAATAGGAATGCCGCTTTCCAGTTAAGCAGCTTTTTCACATTAAACGGCTTTCTGGTGTCCATGTAAACGAGCTGACAATGCAGCCACCATTTGATGACCTGCTCCATGTGGAGAAAAAGCAAACCTGCAGTGACAAAAAAATTTCATCCCATGATGATTTAATATTTTTACATTTTTACACAGTTAAGTATACATGTAGGTCACAGTAATATTGGCCTACATTGTAACACCATAATACAGAGGATGACCAAGCTTCTTCGGTTCCTACAGCCTTAGGGGCCACCCACGCGGAACACTTTTATGCATCATCTATGCTGTTTTGTAAATTGATTTTCTAGGTAAACATACAGTAGAAAGACGTTTTTGACCATTATGCCACACTTTTTCAGCATCTCTCGCAATAGTACTGCATTTTTAAGGTTGCGCCAACTTAAAGGTTCAATACAAGTTAAGCTCAACTGACAGAATTTGTGGCATCATGTTGATTACCACAAATATTATTTTTGACTTGTCCCTCCTTTTCTAATCTAGTCCCTCCTAAATTTAATCACACTAAAATCATGTTTACCCACATCTTGTTTACATCTTGTGGCTATACTTCTGAAACAGTGAGTATTTAAACATTTAAAAATTAGCCACATTCACTACAGAGTGCCTCTCTGTAACCCAGATTTTTGTGTTTTTAAAGAAAAGGAGGTGCAAGTCAAAAATTTGTTTTGTGGTAATCAATATCAGTGACCTGCACAGACCTTAGCAGGGACAAGGGCATTTGTTTTAATGAGTAGTAATTATAAATACTTATTTATTTCCTTTTTGAGTATTAAACCATTTTCGTGTGTGTATACACAACTGTTCAAAAGTTTTAGGCACTTGTGAAAAATGTTGCATAGTGAGGATGTCTTCAAAAATAATGCCACAAATAGTTTTCATTTATCAATTAACGTCATGCAAAGTCCAGCAAACATAAAAAAGCTAAATGAAAATTCGGTGTGACCACATTTGCTTTTAAAACAGCCTCAATTCTCCTAGGTACACCTGGACACAGTTTTTCTTGGTTGTTGGCTCAATTGCTTCTGTCTCTTCAAGTAATCCCAGACTGACTCGAAGTTCAGGGCTCCCTGTTGTTCTATTCTATTTGCAAAAGGAACGTTTGGGAGTCTAACATTTATATTTCCTATTGACACTCTAAAGCTGAAAATATAAATAACCATCTTAAGACAAATGTTTGTGTGAAACATCTTATGTGCTTAAGACTTTTGCACAGTACTGTATAATGTACATAATTATTTAAAATTTTTGCTTTATTACACATAATTGCCTATTCTGTTATATTTCTCACAAAAAGCATCATGGTATGTCAGTTGTTTAATTATTTTCAGACATGGTCCATGATAACCCCATATTTTTGAGGTGTCATAGTAAAACGCCTTGGAGTACCATGACAGTATCATGAATATGATAAATGATCAATCATTCAGTACCATCGCATTAACCTGGTAATGGCATAGTGTCATTTTTTGTAATAGGGCTCTAATGTTTTTCTTAGGCCTTAGGGTTTCTTAGGTAATTTCTCTTAGGGCGTTTTCTCACCTGGCTTGTTTGGAGCATTTGTTTTGGAACCTGGCGCATTTTCTCACTTGGTTCGGTTTGTTTAGGCATATATGAATACGGCAATCACACTCGGATCCGTACCAAAACAATCTGTCCAAGACCATCGGAACGAGGTGGTCTTGGACCGATTGCAAATGAAAACCAAACAATATACCTATAAAAACCATGAACATAACATTTCATGGATCTTTGGAGAAGACATCTGTAGATCAACACTTCTCTGTAATTCATCATCAAAATGTGGATATAGATTTTTGGCAACTATATTAGATATGTTTGAAATAGGAGCTGTTTTATAATTCCTGAGGTAATTTTAGTACAATCGTTTCTCTCTTTTGGATAGAGGCAGAACATGGTTATGATGGCGTTAGCAAATTTTTGACAAATAAAAAACAGTTTTACTCTCCTGTTTGTGTGTGTGCATGTGAGTGAGGGAGAGAGAGCGATCTGAGAACATGCACGTATCAATGAGAAATAATACAAAAGCAACTAATGATGGATAAAAATAATCATGACGGAATCTTTACAACTCGTATCCATCCGAGTGAAAGATATTTTGTTTTTGGAGCACAACCTCTAACTGACGATGCTCGAAAATTCTTTAAAAGTTGTAATGGTTGACACATTTTTTACAAGCATATCATTTTAACCAGTATATCAATGGATGAGCTTAATCCTGGAACAGCGAACAAACATAGTGACCAATAAGGTTGCTCACATGTGACTTTTATTGACATGGTTTTGGTCCGTTTTGAAATGTTGCCTTGTGAAAGCGAACTGAACCAAGAAGAACAGTGTAACAATTTAGTCCCAGTTTTGGAACAAAGCAAACGGTCTATGGGTCTGAAAACGACCTTAGTAACTTTATAGATGTGTGAAATGGCCTCCGTCTGCTTTTTCACCACGGAGAACTGCTGGGCGAAGTCCTCGACGGTGTCGCTGAAGAGGCCGAACTGGGAGACAGGGGCGTCGAGGAAGAGTGTCTTGTCCGTCTCGCGCATCTCGACCAAGTTCAGCCACAGTTGACGTTCCTGAACCACAAGTGTGGCCATCGGCTGCCTTCGTGGCCCTAAGGGCGAGGTCGGTCGCAGAGCGCAGTTCCTGCAGCACGTCGGGAACTTTGAGTGCCTTGGCCTGGTGGACTTGCAGGAGGGCCATGGCATGCAGGGCGGAAGCGGCCTGTCCGGTGGCACTGTAGGCTTTCGTGGCCAATGATGACGTAGTCCTACAGGCCTTGGAGGGGAGCACAGGGCAACCCCACCAGGTGGCAGCGTTCTCGGGGCATAGGTGGATCGCAACTGCCATATCCACCTGGGGAATACTATATAAAATACTATTTTAGAGAAAATCACTCTTTTTTTAAAAAACTCTTTTAGTTTGCGCTCCCTGATGGAGGGAACGAGACGTTGTGTCCTCCCGGCCACGTCGCTGAGCCGAGCCATTGTTGTGGCCAGACCATTTCCGGGTCCTCAGAAAAATCTGGAATGAAACAGACATATTTCCCCACCTTTATACCCGTATGTCCGGGGGCAGGACATGCAAATTCTGTCTTCTGTGCTCAAAAGAGACTCCTAGTGTTGCTTCTTCGACACAATGTCTCATTCCCTCCATCAGGGAACGGAGGTTACATCCGTAACCTAGACGTTTTCCACTGGATCTCTGGTAAGTCTAAACATCCTGTAATGGGGAGTCTGCATTTCTAATCACCCCCCCATGAAAATCCAGCAAACCCCCGAGATCCTGCCTCCACCCTTCGCACACACCTCACAGTGCATTGTTACAGATAACAATATTTGGCAAAGGATTCTGCCCTCGCTCAAAATGTTACGATTGATCATGATAAGATGTAGCCGTATGAGGAATGATGCACGTCTCTCTACAGAAGCATTTCCTGCATCAGCTGCAAACAAAGCGATGTCTGGAACATTCTACTGAGCTTGATTAATAACACTGTCCCTTTTGGGTTTTATCCATTTATCCTGCACCCATTTATCTGTGTTATTTTAGACTGTCTTCCCACATACTGGGCAAGAATTTTATCTTTCTACACACACTGTGACAGCAGTCTGTCGAGTTCCACATTGCTAATCATCAAAACGTTTGCTCTAAAATCTGGAACATGTATCTATCAAAGCGCTTTTGCTTGTGGCAGTTTCGCTGATTATATGTTCCTCAAACTTTCCACATTCCAAAAATATTACTCAAGGAATTCTTAAAATTACAGAGTATGTTTGGCTTTAGCATTTCCTTTTGTGTTAGAGTGAAGGAATGCTTGATATGATCAGTGTGTGTGTTCTACAGGAAATTTTAAACTTTACATTGGTAAAACACTAAAAGCTCTGCACTAAACGTTGTTAGCTGCCAAATGCTTTTAGATTCAGTCTCTTTGCTCTGCCTTTTTTTCATTTTGGTATTTTAGTCCCACAAGTTCCAGGTCCCAGTAAAAAAAAAAAAAAAGAGGTATAAGTCTACTGAATTACAAATAAGTTGCAATACAGGTGTGAAACATTGATATGTGCATTGATATGTGGCACTGAAGAGCCCAAGCTATTACCCTTCTTTTACAAAAACAACTTTCATGTTCACTAGATAAGAGGAACTGTTTTTTTTTTTTTTTTAGCAATGAAAACCACCAGGCTTCCTGTTACATTTGGCTCCATTTTGCTGAAGGTGATGCAGTTAGTCTGAAACATGTTTCAAGAATAATTAAATGTGTCATTCACTGCTCTCCACTTCCACTTTCAGCTATACACATCATCTACAAAATGAGTGCATGGCACATTAAAACATGCCACAGTGATGGTTACACAGATAAAATTATACCAAAGTAAAATTCCTCACTCTGATTTATATAATTATTATTACATACACAAAGAAATTACATGTACATTGAATCAATACAGGACGCAATTTGTCCCGTATTTAAGCTGGTCAGATGGCGTTACGGTGAAATTGTTCCAGATCGGAAGTTGGAAAATTTGCCAATGGTGGGCAAGGAACCATCTGAAAAGTCCACAAATGGTGGTAAATGGAGTTTTTTCTATATAAATGTTAGATCAAACATTCATACATACAGTAAAATCATAAAGACAAATACAGATGAAGGGAAAAAATAAATAAATAAAATTATATAAAAAATGTAAAATATCTATAAAACATCCAAAATGTATACATAAATAAGATAAAGAAGACTAATAATCAAAAACTTTTTTAACTTAAAATTTTAACATATAAATGATGTTTCTTTTTTTATATAAGTCACGTGTCAGGAAAGTTATCATTTTAGCATATAAGAAAGGATATACAATTTTTATTAATAATGCATATTAACTCAATACATTTATTGCTAAAACTTATTGCTAACCCTGGATCAAACTTTACTCTGCGCTCCCCGACATTCACTGTTGCCAAAACACTTAGATGAAATCAACCTATACATTTTTATTTATTATTGTATTTAAGAGTGGAAACAGGAAATCAAATGGGAAATATAGTGGGACAAAAGGCAGATTTTGAACCAAGGTTGCCAGGACAACAGTATACATTCACACCGTCTTTACACTCCACACCACTGCAGCGACATCTATTGTTTAGTCTGTCGTATATTTTTGTTGTTTCACCAGACTATTTGGGTGCAAATAGATGCACTGTGTGAACAGATGATATTTACACTGGGGTGAAAATTGTCCCTTCGTTTTATTAATTGTATTAATCATCAATACGTATGGTGAATAAAAAAGTGTGGGTATAATCTTTGAAGTGTTAAATTTGGTTCTTAAAATGTATCTCAGCCTATGGAAATGCATATTTATCGAGCTATTTAGATGAAATGATTTCAGACATGTACTGTACATTGGGAATTGATATGTCCTATGTGACATGAACTATACCGTCTAAAACTGCATTATGCTAATACTTTTATAATCATTATGCATGCAACTTTGTGACATTATATTAATTGAGAGACTAAATAGAATATTTGTACTTTTGAGAAAATTATTTGTAATTTATGAGGAGTGGTAGTGAGTGGTAGTGTAGCGGTTAGCGCGCTGTGCTACGAACCTGGCGACCCGAGTTCGATTCCTGCTCATGGCCAACACCAGTGACAATTATCTGAACCGGTCCTGGGCCTCCCCTAGGTCGGCTCAGCCTAAAATGAGTACCTGGTGTGGTGTGTAAAACATTGCCACTGGGGAGACAAAGGTGGTCAGGCGGGGTGCTGGCCACCCAACCCCGTGTGTACCATTCTGGCCTTCATAGGTGCTTGCTAACAGCACTTGCCCCTACAGTCTGTTAAGGCTAAATGGGGGAATCTTTGATCTTTATCTTTGTGTGTGACAGGTGCGGGGCAGTGCCAGTCAGACACGTGAGGTTCTGCAGCGGCACTTTCAGGAGCTGCAGACGGCAATGAGCAGACTGCTGACTGAGAGGCTGAATACTCTGATGCTGAAGGTGGACAACATCGAGCAGGACAGCATCAATCCTCTAGATGACTGTCAGAAGCTCATTGAGCATGGAATCAGCACAGCCGATGAGCTGCTTAGGGAGGGTAAGTCTATCAGACCCAATGTACATTTAATTCAAAAGAGCTCAAATAGAGCCCAATCACTAAAATATAATAAGATGTGCCCTCCAGCTAATATCATGCAGTTGACTAACAGACAGTGCAACTTCCTTACTGTGCAAATGCTGTAATTTCCTGTTGAGTTTAGTTTGATAATAGTTCTAATCAGGGCCCAAGCCTTTATGGCCTAAGCAGAATTTGATTTGGGGGCCCCTCAGTGCTGCCAATATGATTGAATATTGTCAATGCTTGATTATTCGCACACTATAAATCTAACACACCCCTTATCAATTTGATTAGTTGTAGCTGTGTTGCTTACAACATACCAATGTCTGCCTGGCATGATATTACCCTTCTACAGTTTTAAATGTAACAGTAGCACACCTATATTTACCCAATCCTGTTATCCCTCTGTTACCAGTTTTGTGTACTTCCTAGAGAACAATTTGCAGCAGAAGCTGTAGACAGTATAATTTCTTTTTTAATAAGTGAGCAGCTCCACTTACATTTGTTCCCCATTAATTAACTTTCTGTAGGCGTAGTGGAAGTTTCGGCCATCAGGTTTTTCAGGGAATGTGAAGTTTTCCTTTATAGGCAGTGGTCCTCTGCTACCAGATCAGTCCTTTCTGAGTCAGACAGGATAGATGATCACATCAGTGGATGCACGTGCTGGGAAGTGCTCCTCGCATGCAGAGGATGGACCTGATGAAAGATGAAAATAATAATAATAAAAGCTAGCCATGTTAGATGTCATATTAGAAGGTAATGCAACTGTCTGTCAAAAACAAAGGCATGGTTTATCCATATAAATATAATGATCTGGGATTGTTGAAAAATCATCATCAGCTGTAGCACTGGAACTTGGGTCAGGTGGCGTTGGTTGTGCCCCACGTCCAATATATTTCAACAGTGCTCCTAGGGAAGTTTCATAAGAGTACATATTTGACAGAATATTTGACAAAATATGTTATTTTCTCAACACAAATGATTATACACAGCAGCAAGCCATCTGTACACCTAAACAACAACTCTTAATCTATAACTAGCTAACTGACGCATAATGATATTGGAATATAATAGCAAAGACCCCAAAATGGTAGACTAATGTAAATAATGTTAAGTTGTTATCAGTACAAAGTTTATGGAACAGAAGCTTATTTTTATTACAAAAATATATACCCAGGAAAGTTATTTTTACACAGAAGACAAAAACTTTCATCTAAAACTTGCTAAGTAATATGTTGTACTAATAATATATTAAGATGCTATTTACGGATGATTAATCAAACTTTCCTAAAAAAGAAGATATGCTACATAGGCTATGTTAACTAACTAGCCAGCTAATGTTAGATTGTAACTTAGCCTAGCTACTTGACATACCTTTATCGTGCTGTTTTTTCTCTTCCTCTGTTTTCTTCTTTTTCCTTTTCTCTGCACCAGAGGATATGTCCTTTTTTGTGACATTGCTGTTTTGCTGTCTGAATGTGCTTGAATCCTGCAGCCCGTTAACATAATATTGCATTTAATATTGCGTTTTTGTATAATTACCATTGTCCATTGACAGTATAATCACACACACAAAAAAAAATAAAAATTAATGTGCTCTTGGGGGCCCCCTGGTGGCCACCGGGGCCCTAAGCAGCCGCTTAGTTCGCTTATGCCTTGGGCCGGCTCTGGTTCTAATTGTTTGTTTATTTTTACCACCGGTATCATGCAGGCTTAGTATGAATGTTATAGTCTTGCTGTATGCCTGTCCCTGCAGGGGAGGCTGCCATTCGCTGTGGTATAAATGAGAGGGAGGAAAAGCTGGGCATCTTCACCAAGAAAGCTCTGCAGATTCAGCTGGACAGGTGAGCAGCACACAGACTCATTCACTTAACAAGACAAGCCGGCCAGTGAATGGAGAGGGGGTTTAATGTCATAAGCCATTTGATGTCATACACCATCTGTGATTGGTGAATTCTTAATGATTCAGTGTCTAGCTGCAGCAGTGAAAAAAAAAACATGGTGATATTATCCAAACAATTATTGCTAAGCTCATAACTTGTGCTCATAATTACAATGGAGACACATACTTGGCCATATCAACAGGGGTGTGTGATGAATCAACCATGATTAATTGTTATAAAATCATGGTGTCTTATTGTATTTGATTTTTTTAAGTTACAAAATCTTTACCCTAGGTTCGTCCAGTTTCAAGATGCCTACAGTATTTACAACTGATGTCATTTAAATATCAACTAGCTTTATTTGCAAGAAACAGTGTTTTTGGATAAAGAATTTCAATGATCTATATTCTTAATGCATTTTAGAAAAAGTCTTTGAATTATACTGTTGATGTACATTATTAATTATGCCATTTAAGCCTGATTATACAGTATGATTTACACTTAAATTAATTGTCCGGGTTAAATACAACTTAAGTTCTGTGGACAGTCAACAGCTTGCCATAGAAAATTTCGACACCTAGTACAGTACATTAATGCACTTTCAATAAAAGTCTATAATCTGGTTGTACAGCAAACAAACAAAAAATATAATATGACACTGTTTTGAAAGTATAGCCAATATATAAAAACAAATATATAATATTACAATTGTAAACGTTTTAGCATTAGACTAGTTACTTTTTCAGTTACTTTTTGTGGAAATCAATAGCATGCTAAGTATTTAATGCAGAATAGTGCTTTAACCCTGCTGGGTGATGACTGGGTGATGAGAGGACAGATACGTTATGTCATTACATTGAAAGACTGGCAGGCACTTGTGTACTATATATGTAAATACATATCATCATCTCTCTGTGTCCTTAGCCTACCCGAGGTACCTGCGTTGGTGGATGTGCCATGTCTTTCTGCACAGCTGGATGACTTTTTGCTACATATGTTCCGTACGCACGTGATTGGACATGGCAGCGTGGCCTCTCATCCACCCGTTCAGATTGAAGAGCTGGTGGAGAGACCAGGTGGCGTGCTGGTGCGCTGGTGCAAGGTGGGGCCGGACTCCTAGCTCAAAAAGACATAATATTCATGTCTTCCAGTTAATCTCCATTAAATTAATTATTAATCTAATAAAAATCCTGTCCTCATTTACTCACCCTCATGTCATCCAAATGATTCCAAATAGACTTTTTGAAGAATATCTTCTGAATATTGCTTTTCTTTTCCATATAATAACAGTGAATGGGGACTCATGCTGTCAAGTTCAAAAATTACCAAAAAATATGCCGCCATTAGATGTGTAGTCAAGATTCACATAAAAAACAAAATATATATATTTTTTCTCCCCAATTTGGAATGCCCAATCCCCAATGCACTCTAAGTACCCGTAGTGGCGTGGTGACACCCCTCAATCTGGGTGGCGGAGGATGAATCTCAGTTGCCTCCGCGTCTGAGACCGTCTTATCACGTGGCTTGTTGAGTGTTACCACAGAAACATAACACATGTGGAGGCTTCACAACATCCACCGTGGCATCCATGCACAACTCACCATGCGCCCCACCAAGAGCAAACCACATTATAGCGACTACGAGGAGGTTACCCCATGTGACTCTACCCTCCCTAGCAACTGGGCCAATTTGGTTGCTTAGGAGGCCTTGCTGGAATCACTCAGCATACCCTGGGATTCGAACTCGGGAACTCCAGGGGAGGTAGTCAGCATCTTTACTCGCTGAGCTACCCATGCCCCCTACTTAAAATGTTAATGGCTCTTGTAACCATATTTACTGTAAATGAAGTCAGATCTGACACAATGCATCTAATGGCTCCATTTTTCCTTTGAGAGCTATTTTGATTGAATAAGGATTTTAAGACATGGAAAATAACATTTTAGTTGTATGGATTACTTGTATTATGCTTTTTGTTATTTTTGAGCAGTGTACACAACGACATCTTTTTCTGATCATATATGGATTAATACAACAATTGACTATTAAGCTTCTAAAAAGATCCTCAATGATGTCATATCCACCTTTTCACTTTTAACAGTGTGAAAGTACCCTCTGTCTGCTCATATGAATGTAGCACATCATAAGAAAGTGTTTTACCACTGTTCAAATGCAGGAAATGCATTCTTTATATGGATAAATGTTTTCCAACTGAATAGTATAAATATTAAATGAAATAAATGACAATAAAATGCAACGTAATCTATTCAGTAATCAATATACGTTTTTAATGTAACTGTGTTCTGATTATCTGCTATTCGAATTATAACTCTAGTGGAATACAGTTACTTTATTCCATTTCTCCGCAACCTTGTTTTGGAACTTGACATCCCCTGTCCTTTTAATTCCATTACATAGAAAAGAGTACACAGAGATTCTTTGGAGTTTCACCTTTTGTGTTTCTTGAAAGAAAGTAAGTCATAAGGGTTTAGAATGACATAAGAGTGAGTAAATGATGACTGAATTCTCACTGTTGTTGGCTATGAACCATGAATTATTATTGATACATGTTCTACTTTACTACACTAATGAATTTTAAGTGTAGCAATTATTCTTAAATATCCTATTTTTGGACAAACTATTTTAGTTGTTAAGCAAACTGCCATTTTCATCCCCACATGACCTTGTAAGGCTCTGCTGTTTTTAGGTAGACGATGATTTTAGCCCTAAGGATTACCGGCTGCAGTACCGTCAGGGTAACTCTTCTCAATATGAGGAAGCATACATCGGGAAGGACACAGAATTCCTTGTTCTGAACCTTGATCCGCACATGGACCACCTGTTCCGTGTGTGTGCCAGAGGGGAGGGCCGGACCGAATGGAGCCCATGGAGCATCTTGCAGACAGGCTACACCACGCTCGTGCCCCACGGTACAGACTTATCAAAACCTAACCTTGTGAATGCAATCAAATATTGTCAACTCTTCTGAGAGATTTGTAAAAAATGTCCAGTAGAACACGTCATTGTATTTACTTAATTTCATTTGTACAGAATGGCGTCCAGGCGTGGATGGGTACATTTTAAGCAGTAGAAAGAACATCGCCATGCGCAGTGACTCATCGCCAGGTCACAGGGGTGTGCTCTATTCCAACTCTCCCACCTACTTCTGTGGCCAGACGCTCACCTTCAAGTACATCACCATAATACATTGTCATAAACATTCTCATAGGAGACAAATTATTTTGAGAATTTCCTATGAGGTATTTGAAAGTGACACCCTACAAAATAGGTTATGATCATTAAATAATAATTGTTATTATTATTTAAAAATGTTAGCAATTTAGCACAAAGTGCTTCACACAAAATAAAATCAAAACACACAGTAAAACACATGGTAAAAACAAAACTTCACAAAGTAGTACAAGGAGTTCTATACAAATTAGTTTTTAAACGAGACTTAAAAACATACACGGATTCAGCAGATCTGTATACCAGGGCATATTTCATAATCATCAGGCCTTCACTACAAATGCTCTGTCACCTTTTGTTTAGCATCTTGATCTTGGAACAATGGTTCATGGCAAGAAGATCTAAGAAGTCTGACTTCTTGATGTTCTGCTAAACATTCTGGCGCCAAACCATGTAATGCCTTATAAGTAATTAATCAAATCTTAAAATTAAGAAAGTTACATGTCTTACTTTTTTTTTTTTTTATATATATATATATTTGCTATACAAGTTGAAGAACACTTAAATTAGTCAAATCATTGGGATTCAACAACAAAAACAACTGTAGGTCATCTGCAGAGCAATGCAAATGTATGTTGTATAATTTATATACAATGTTATAATGTTGTGTATAAATATGTTGTATATTACATGTATTGTGATTGTTCAAAACAATGAAACAATGTACAGTAATAATTTGAGCTGATTCGTTCAATTATGAGATGCTTCTAATCAAATGTCTCACGCATCAGTGTAGCTGATTTTTGGCTTTGAAATGTCTGTTTGCTGTTTGTGTGCAGGATCACTGCTGCAGGGGAGACAGATAAGCGTGACAGTTTGGGTGTGTGCGCTGACATTGGAACTGGCACAAATTCACTGCAGAGGGACCAGGCTGTCTGTATATCCACCAATGGTACGTCTTGGTACACATTAGTGTAATCACTGAAGTCTACAGTCATAAGTAGTCTGTGCATTGCACTGTTTTTCTGCTGGAAACTTGTGTTTACGAGGTATCAGGCTTTTGAAGAATAACCAGTTACTGGATTTCCCAGGTTTGTACCATCTTCGAAGATGGTCAGTGTTTTGTTTGAGGCACTCAGTAGCACCAAGTCCCTTTCAAAGCAAATCAGTCCACTCACCAGCAGCTATGTTGGGAATGCTATTTTTCTATGTAAACAAGCGGCAAACAAGTGCAGCACCTATCTACAATCTCCAAGATGGTTGGTCAAAATTACAATCAAAAGAACATATTTCAAATTAGCAGTGAAATGTGACAGCAATGGTATCATAAATTGTGCTTCTTCAGTTCAGATCAAGAAAAAAAATGCTATAAAAGCCAGCTTGTCCAGGTAATATGCATGCGCATTCCCGATTTAAAGGGATAGTTCACCCAAAAATGAAAATTCTCTCATTATTTACTCGCCCTCATTATATCCCAGGTGTATATGACTTTCTTTCTTCACCAGAACATATCAACATTTGATTATAGTTAAAAAGTACATACATGTTGATCATTTTTCGCACTAAAAGCAATCGAGGTGCTTTAGAAGACATTTAGTTTAACCTCTGGAGTCGTACGGATGATGTTTGTCCTGATTGTCTGTCATTTTAAAGCTTCAAAAGAGAAATCTCCATTCACTTGATTTTAAGGACCTACTGAGCTAAGATATTTTTCTAATTTTCTTCAAATGTGTTCTGGTGAAGAAAGAAAGTCATATATAATGAGAGAGGTGAACTGTCCCTTTAACTGACAGATCATGTCTGTATCTAAAAGGTGATTGTCTCTTTTACCTGGAAGGCAGAACTTTCTTTTTTACACCCACCATATTCTCAATTTCTCTTTTTCATTTTAATATAAGTGGTCAGTCTCAGGCTAAACAGACTCATGTACCATTTTAACTGGAAATCCACAAGCAGAATTGTAAATACTTGTTACTTTTGTACAGACAGACATTCTTATTAAAGTCCACACACATTTCTGCCAATGTTGTCTGCGTTCCACTGTATAATCAATACTGCAGCTGCCTATATGCATATTATGCAGTCTGCATAGGGCACCAACTCCCTAGGGGGGGACGATTGTGGAACTCTGCGTAGGGCATCAATTTGGTCAGAGCCGGCCCTGTGTACTATTATTTCTACAAGAGTCTATTATTGTGGTATCAATTCTTTCAGATAAGCCCACCACTATAATACACATAAAAACCAAGCAAACGGTGGTTGGTCGATCAGATGGGCTCTTCATGTCTATGTAACCAGCTCTTGGCCAGAATAAGCTGCAAAGTATACCAGACTTGATGCTGATAGTCAAAAGTCTGTCTACACATGTTCTTTATTTAAAGTGCTATGTTCTACTTTCCAGGTGCTGTGTTTGTGAATGGAAAGGAGATGACCAACCAGTTGCCAGCCATCACTGTTGGCTCATCTGTGACCTTTGACATGGAAGTGGTCAACGTTTTTCCTGTGAGCATCAACAATAACCCTAGTGATGGAGGAAACTTCAAACTGAGGGTGACGATTGGCTCTGGGAATAGAGAAGTGGTGTTTGATTGGCTGCTCGATCAGGTTGTGGACAGCCTGTTCTTTGGCTGCTCCTTCACGCACCCTGGATGGAAAGTGCTGGTGTTTTGATTCTGTTTAAATTAAAAAGCATGATGAAATATCCAGTCTGCTGGAATGTACTGCATCGATGTACTCCGTTCTGATTTCAAGACCTCAAGTTCTTTTTAATCCTGTCAAACTTGCTTCAAGTTCCAACAGAGCTTGCAGTTTTTCAACATTTTCAGTCATTTTGCCCTTCTAAACTGTTATTGTTTCTAGTTTTAATTATGAGTACCACAGATCACTGCATAATAATATGTAACTTTCTTTGTCCTGTGGTATGATGCCAACCACTACTCTCTCTAGCCTCATTACATATATACCTGCCTTTCACAGGTGTTGTGATCTTTGTGTAGCAGAGCACAATTGAACACAAGATGTATTTGTTACATGTTAAAACAGTCTTATAAAGTCCTTTGCTTGCAGGTGTTGAGCTGCAAAGCATGCTTGGTTCACCACTGAAAAATGATTCTACTGTGAAGAGCTCTGAGATCAAAGTGTAAAACTTTGTGCTTCACAACAAATGGCAGCTATTGTGCTCAGACCATCTTTTCTTCCATTAAGTCAGATGCGCAGAGTACCTGTATGATTTAAAAGGACAATTGGACTCATTATATAGTACTTGCTTAAGTGTCCTAAACAGTACTGAATTTCATTTTTCCATCATTAAAGGAAGGTGTGAATGATTTAGTCTTTTCACAGCTTCCTGGTGAGAACACTGATCAGTAGATACGAAGGCAATTCGCACTAAGCCTAAATGTTGTGCCATTTCTACAACAAAATATTTTTTGTCCTCTTGGCTCTTACTGTACCATTTCATGCTTTCATAAGGTGGCCCAAATTTATTTAATGAATAGGTGACCCACAAATTTTAATTCTGTCATAATTTACTCACCCTTATGTTGTTCCAGGTACGTATGACTTTTTTTCTTCTCTGAAACACAAAAGGAGACGTTAGACAACATGTTACTTTCAGTCACCATTCACTTCCATTGTATAAGTGATTGGTGACGGAGACTAACATACAAACATATTTTGTATTTCACAAAATATAAAGGTCATATGAGTTTGGGACAACATGAGGGTGTCATGACAGAATGTTCATTTTTGCATTAACTATCCCTCACATCTTCAAATACAGTAATGAAATTTGCATAATGTTGAAGCAACGTCATGTTTGAAGGGTGAAAAACATTATTTGACCCACACAAAGACTAGAGGCCATGCACCCAGTACTTCAATGTTGCTGAGATGGACAAACGGTACTATATTATTCCTCACTGCTACATTTGTGCAGCCACACACACAAGGATACACCCACAGTTTGGATTATTTAACTATATTATTTAAAAAAAACTGAGCTTAATGTACTGTATATTTACCTAATTTTGCCTGTGCCTTCGCAATACAGCTGTAAGAATACAACTTAACAGCAATTTAATAAATGATTTTAAAACATTTACTGTAGATGTTAATTATTTTTTTTTTTCCCCTAATGCATTTAAGAAACAGCTAGAAAACCAAAAAGAGATCAATACCACATGGGAGGTTCCAATTGTAAAAAAACAAAAACAAAAAAATCTTTATTTTAAATAGAGAACAACCTCAATCGCTTAAGCATTATTCACACTCAAGCTTGTTTCATAATGTTCAGATCATATTCATGATATAGATTTTTTTTTTTTACATCAATTAATATAAGTAAACCACATCTTGTGTAAAGGATGCTGGTTTCACATTGTATGTAAGTATTACAAGCGTTATACAACTGCAGTTATACAACCGTTTCAAATAAAGTAATTGACCTCCAGTATACCAAAAATGATCTCCATTCTTTAACCAGTGCACAGTTATAGCAAAGTAAAGCCATAAAAGATGTATAAACAGACTCCCTTTTAAAACATATGCATACAGCAACACAACAAAAAAAACTATAAGGACATACACAGAGTTGAAATCTTCAAAAGAAACTAGAAACATTGTAGCGATTTCACTTTGGTCTAAAATTATTTTCTTTCAGACATCAACATCATATTACTAAACTTATGTACATGTTACAAGAGGTTTGCTCATAAATGCCTGAAAGCATTATTTTTTTTTTTTAAACATGGGCACCATGAAGGAAAACTGGAACAAAGATACATTTAAAGAAAACAACTATGCAGAGTAGATGCATGGTGATAAACTAAATGCATCTGGGTGTAGATAGATACAGTGTGGGGAGCAGTACAGTGTCACTGAATTTACACATACATGAATGAAATTGAAACCTGTGCTTAACTCGTCTAAATCTGCACAAGCTATGAATCCTAGTACACAGAAGTTCAAACCCTGCTTTTTTAAGTCCATGTTTCCATGAGTAAGGCAAGTGTAAACATTTATACAAGGCATCGCACCCTGCTTTGTTTTTAGTACCCTGTACCTGTATGTATATGTGGTGCAAGGTCAGTGGAATTGCTAAGGCTCTGACAAACTTGATAAAAAATGCAGTGTCAATGTAGATTGCAGCACCCATGATCCTGACAAGTCATTCCTCGATCCGAGTTTCCGAAGATACAGTCATGTGAAGCATTCTAGTGTGGTGCTAAATTGATGTGGTTAATTTCACTTTAGCCACCAAGTGCAGACCAACAAAACTTTGGTCCATAAGAATTGCAGAGGAAAAAAAAACAATATCTAGGGGTGGCACAAGCCACAGTGTCAAATTAATTCTGAAAAACTACCCACAAAAAAAAACAAAAAATAAAAATTACACAGGCAAAACTAAAAGGTTCAAGTTTTCAGAAAAATACAATAAAAGCAAGCTTGTGGGAGCCATTTCAATCCTCAATATATTCAAAATATATTAAAAAAATCTTTTCATAGTTCTCTTAAAATCAAGCACCTAAAGCAAGTGCTAAAAAATTGCTAGAGTTACAAGGTTGTGTGGGTACAGAAACAAAAACAAAAGGAGGATTTTAGAAATTACCAGCTAATGCAGACTAATGGCATATTCAAGTAATTGCTTTTTGCAACTCTGATGACATCAGGCCAAAATCACAATCTGCTGATTATGATCATGGTTCTCATTAAACCACACAACCCTTTCCTAACTCTTTTCACTTTTAACTCAGTGCCTGTGCAGAATGTGATTGCGTCTGATGCCCACCAACATCAGAATCAATGCAGAGTCTGAGATGGATCAATCACAGGTGGGATGTTTCAGTGATCGATACACTGACTTCCCCATCCCCGTTGGAACCACTATCAGTGGCAGGATCACTGCAGGCACCATCTTGAAGTTTGGGTTGCTCCAGGCCATCATTTTGCAGTTTCAAATCTCTCAGGTAAACCATGGCCTTATCTATGGTCACAGTAGTCACTAAGCCAAAATCGTGCATGCTAACCAGATGGAGCAGAACATTTCGGCACAGATTCTTGTCGATGATGGAGGGACCGTGCTGCTCCACAAACAACATGCAAGCGTGATTCATTTGGTTGTCAGCTATGAATCTGCAAGCAAAAAGTAATAAGCTAATTACTGCCAGAAATGTGATCAAACTCTTTGAGGGATGAGAGCTCATAATAACAAATTTACATGCAAGATAACACAGAGAATATATACAGGCTCCTGTAATGTAAAACAAACAATGACAACATTTTATGGAGGAGGTTGTTTTGATAGCCTTAAAAGGTGCTCTCAGTAATTTTTTCCCCATTAAAAAATTTTTACTCCTAAAAAATGTATTGAAATTTTGAAACGCATGTATAAAATCATGACCACTCACGAGATGAGTCATATCACCTTAGTCATATCAGTAACCTTATAAAAGCTGTTTTATTCTACATGGGGCAGGGGTGCCCTCATTTTAAAATCACATGACCAGCTGAATCCTACTCGCTTAATCTCAGAATCCGGCTTGTTATTGAACACTTTCATTCTTGGATTAAATTAATCATGGCTGATAGTGAATTTCTACAATAACAGATGTAACTGAAAACTATTGATTTTGAATGATGCTGCATCCACACCACTAGGTGTCACTGTCCAAGAGGACACAAACAAAAAGGTACAGAGTGCACCTTAAATTGTAGACTCAATAATACGAAGAACTGAAAACTACAAGGAAAACGGTGAGTGAGAAGTGAGGATCCATACCCATGTTTCATTACATGCAGGTTCCACAGTTTCATCACCTCTTTCTCTCCCTCATTGACATCCATGAACTCCTCGATTTGCTAAAGAGTAATGATTTTTAAGATAAAAAGAAAAATTCACAATTATTGTTCAGTTTGTGATTCAATTGAGATCTTCTAGAATAGTAGTTTTAAAAGCACTTTCAGTTTCTCAATTCTCGTTCAAGGTATGACTGTGTAATATACATGTTGTAGAACAACATGAGAAAGTGTAACCATAGACCTTGACTTTCGCATAATTTAAAAGCATATGCAAATAAAACACTAAAAAACTCCAGAGGGAAAACATGGCTAATTACTTTCCAGGTTAGCCAACAAACTGACAAAACATTTTTGGGTTTTTTTAAATTTGGGGTGCTAAAGATCCATCACTGTGACTGAACGGCAATGCAACTCATAACATAATTCAAAAGTAACATTAAAGACCCAATGATGGTGAAGTTCCTTACCATAGCGGTTTTCTCCTTGAGCCACTCTGGGTCCCTCTCGTCCTCACTGTCCACTTCCATTTCCTGTGGTCTGAGCGGCATACAGCTGTCACTGTGGAAGTAAAGGCGGATGTGGCCGCTGATGTAAGTCCGCTGCTGCTCCTGTTCTCCATCCTCTGACTCCAGGAACTCAGAGAGGTTGGGCTCTGTGCGCTTGGGCCTGCAGAAACAGAACATTAAAAAACAAATAAATGTGTGTGGGGTGGGGATATTTCTGGTAAGATGCAGCCAAGGCAACGACATCCCTTGAATCATTTTTTTTATTTGAATACACCTCTAGATACTATCATAATCTTATATCAATTCCAGAGTGCACAGACCTGCAGACAAGGTAATGTGTGACTGCAGTCCTCTTCACTGGTCCGTTACGGCTGAAGGCAAAGCCAGGCTGGCAGTGGATATCCTGAGGGTTCCCCACGTAAGAGCCATCATAGCATTCATTAATCGACACATCTATCCTGGCTCCTTTAGGGTGTGGCTGGCCAAGACAAACATAACTCCAACAGTCTAAAATAGTGATGCACTGATACCAATTTTTGAAGGCAGATACAAGTACCCAGGTTTTGGTATCGGACTATACGTGTAGTTCTATGTTTGTACATTTGCCATTCTATTTGTATTGATATAGCCAATATTAGCACTTTCAGTATTTAAAAATGACTATTCGGATCCGTTTTACCAGGTTGTTGCTTATCTTTAAAAAGTAACTCTGCTAGCACGTATGATACATTATTTATGCTTTAACAGTGTTAATGCATACTATTCTGGGCATTTAAGTAGTGGGCAACGCAGCCTTCAAATTGATTAATTGTTCTAGGTTTGTTGCACTGGGCCTGACATTCTTTTAATTGCTTTGTCCGGTGTAGTAAAATTGACAGAAGATCACTCCTATCCCTTTTTCCAGCACATTCTTAACACAAAACATTATTCTTGGAGTTGTGGTGTTAAGGATAACAAAATGGCTCTTTTGCTCTTCCTCAAACAAACGCGTGCAGAGAGAGAACAGCATACAGTATATCACATGAACAATTAAATGAAAAGTCGTGAGCTAGTTTCAAATGGTTTTGTTAATTATTTTATTTTTTAAATTACGGATGACTGATAATCACTTGGGAAAGTGATCTCTCGCATGTACACACGCACATGTGGAGAGAGAGAAGCTGCATTTATTTCAGGTAAAGATGGATATAATAAAAACTAATATTTTAGAATTAAATAGTTTAAGTCAAACATGTTTATCATGTTTTCAAACTGGTCTTAGAAGCACCATATCCAGTATGCAACCACCTCATTATGTTAAAGGGATAGTTCAAAAAATATGAAAATACTCATCATTTACTCACCCTTGTGTCATCCCAAATGTGTTTGACTTTCTTCTGCAGAACACAAATGAAGATTTTTAGAAACATATTTCAGCTCTGTAGGTCCTCATAATGCAAGTGAATGGTGACCAGAACTTTGAAGTCCCAAAAAGCATATACAGGCAGCATAAAAGTAATCCACAAGACTCCAGTTTTTTAATCCACGTCTTCAGAAGCAACATAATAAAGCCCTAATTATACTTCGGTCAGACCTGAACGCTCCAGGGTGCATGACGCAAATCTCGTCATCAGCAGAGTGCTCAAGCACTAAACGCTAAATGCAGCCTGGTTTTTCTAACGACGCATCTTTGAACGTGCAGAATAACTTGCACGAATTAGTGGATCCACAAGGTGGCAGTGCTCACATTTGAGCCGTTGCTGTCACAAAGAAATGGTAGATTTAATCGCCAGTAAATAACAGGAGACTAAGATGAAAACAACAACAGTAGATATGCAAGGCGAGTGTTAGGTGGTCGGTAGATGCCTGCATTTGTATAACTCGAGTCTGAAGGCATATAAAGAGAAATTGTCCGGTGTCTCACATGCATGCGCCAACTGCCGGTGTGTGCCTGCACCGGCAAATGGAGCATAATTTCACAGGCTGTACACATATATATTTGAATGTATTTAGACGCTGAGTGTTCATGTCAAAATCGAAGTATATTTTGGGCTTTAATGTGGGTGAGAAACAGATCAGTATTCAAGTCATTTTTTACTAGTAATCTCCACTTTTGACCAGCCCCGACTAGTAAGTGGCAATATGCACGAAGAATGCAAATTGCAAAAAAACAAAAAGAAGTGGAAGTGAAAGTGGACATTTATAGTAAAAAAGGATTTAAATATTTAGCGGTTTCTCACTCACACCTATCATATCGCTTCATAAGATATGGATTTAACCACTGGAGTCATGTGGATTACTTATATGCTGCCTTTGTGCTTTTTTGGAGCTTCAAAGTTCTGGCCACAATTTACTTGCATTGTATGGACCTACAGAGCTGAAATATTCTTCTAAAAATCTTCATTTGTTTTCAGCAGAAGAAAGTCATACACATCTTGGATTGCATGAGGGTGAGTAAATGATGAGACATCATTTTCACTTTTGGGTGAACTGTCCCTTTAAATGTACTCGTAATTGGACATAGGAAATGATGACACTGATACAAAGTATGAGTATTTATCTCCTAGTATCAGTCCGAAACGAGTACTACAGAGTTGTATTGGTGCAGCTCTAGTATAAAATTAAATATTGACTAAAGAAACATATATATACATATATACATATACACATATATACATATATATATATATAGTTTTAATAAAAACAGATACAGCGGTTGCTGCCATTTTATAAAACCAATAAGCCATTCAAGTCCATTAGAGTGATTTTACCATGGTTAAGTGGGTTTTAGGCAGGTCACAACAAATCTGTTAATTTTGCCTATGACTATGTAATGATGTATTGGCACTGTGACTGTGACATTTAGTAGCAGTTTCAAGAAACTTAAGATGATGTTCCTCACCACGTAGTTGAAGATGAAGCGGCTGTGCGAGAGTTTGAGGTGCTTGAGGAGGCTGTAGAGCTTACTGCAGTTCAGCGTGCACCAGGGACAGTGCAGGTCATCTCTGGCCTCTGTCTGTTGCCGTGTGTTTTTGTTGTACAGGAACTACAAAAGGGGATGAACACCACACACGATGACCACACAGCAGCCAGCCAAAGAAAAGGTCAGAGTGTAATGTCACTGCATGTCTTTAGGAGGTGCTCTCATAGTGATATCATGCCACACAAAGGCCAAAAGAAAGCACAGAAATCTACAGTGGACAGGGGCAGACAATCACAGGAAACTTCCTGCCCTTTTGATAGTCCATATAAAACAAGTTCTGGGATCACTGGAAAGTGCTGTATTGTACATATTGACTGGTTTTAAAGCTAAAAGCTCTTCAGGAAAAGCTCTGGATGTATCATCATGTAATGTTAAAACTGCATGTTACTCACCTGATAATAGACACATAGTTTCTGACGAGGTTCAACATGACTGTGTTCTCTTCTTACTGGCTGATCAGCGCCAACTAAATCATTAACAGCTGAAACCAGTCAAACATCTTAACCAGTATCTTCAGTTAAATATGTAAATATTAGTTTACAAACCTCATATCATGATACAACAGTCAGCATAAGCTACATGCTCTTACCTACTGCATGTGGAGGCTTAACATTGCTTGGCTTGCTGCTGTCCACTGTGCTGGATTCAGAGTTGCGTGTGGCAAGTGGTTTGGCTACTGGTGCCGTTCCTAGGTCTGCTGTGTCATTGGTCCATCGTAATGTGAACTGCAATGTGGGTCCCTGAGAAAAGGTTTTGAAGGGTGGTAGCCACTGAAACACAGGATAAAGATACCATATGAAAGGCCAAAATTGATGTTTAAAATTCTAATGACCGACAGCAGTCTCATATAGCCACATACATAGATTTTTTTATGAACTCTGCCTGCAACTGACCTTCCCATCTAGAATGGTTTCCCATGTTGCCCTTTTCTTGCCTACAGGACTCTCCTCCATCTCCTGCATAGAGACTTCATACTCACCATCCAAAAGCTGAAGACGTCTGATAAAGAACACAAAATCCTTTACAAACCAGAAAGCAATTCAACGCTTAGTCAGTAATATTATTAACATAAAAAGATATGATGGCACAAACATTAAGAGTTAACCTGTTTTTATCAAAAACTGTCATCTGTGCCACAAATGTAGTTTCTCCATCATCCGGATGAGAAGCATATCTCTTCTTTCTGCTGGACAACTCTTCAATAACATCTGAGAAGAAACAAACAGAAAAAAAAAATATCTATCTGAGATATCTATCTATTCCTTCTTGTGAAAAGGCCACAATAAAATCTGAACTTCTTAATACTAATAACATTCTATCATCAAATGCCATTTTGAAGCTTCAAAAAGAGCCAATTAAAAGCGGAAGCTCCTACTGGTTTCTTTGTTGGTCACACCATTGAGCTCTCCTCCCCCTGGACGAGACACTCTGAACAGAAGGGAGTAGGACTTCACCATGTGGCTGTTACTGGGTTCAAACTCATGGCTGGGCACTACCAGTGTGGGAAAAGTTCCCAGCTTGGTCTGACTGCTGTCTGGATTCAGAGGCACCTGCTTTTTACCTGTAGGAACTTGCTTCACTGGGCAACTCACATCCTAAATCAATCAGAAAAAAATAAAATATAGAGTTTAAAACATTAAAGGGATAGTTCACTCAAAAAAAAAAAAACATCATAATTTACCTCATGCCATCTCAGATGTGTATGACTTTCTATCATCTGCAGAACACAAAGATTTTTAGAAGAATATCGCAGCACTGTAGGTACATGTAATGCAAGTGAATGACCACATTTTTGAAGCTCTAAAAAGCACAAAAAGGGACTACAAAAGTAATCCATATGACTCCAGTCGTTAAACGTATTTTGAAATGACATTTAGGCCGCATTTCCCAAAAGCATCGAAAGCGGAAATGCAACCATGATCATTAAACATGATCAGACTAAAATATAACTCCTTTTTTACTATAAAATTCAACATCAGCAGTCTGCTTGGCGATCATGATTTCAAGCTTGATTACATTTCCTAGCACCATCTGGTGCTCTTTGCATGCGACAAGCGCTAGGAAGCGTAATCAATCTTGAAATCATGATCATATCTAGAGACTGCAATAGCAACATGTGCAGTGAAAAGAAGTCAGATTTTGGTCTGTTCTCACCTTAAACTGATCATATCATTTCTGAGGACATGGATTAAACCAATGGAGTCATATAATAACTTTTGCGCTGCCATTGTGGTTTTTGGAGCTTCAAAGTTTAGTTCACCAATCACATGCACTATATGGACCAACACAGTTGAGACATTCTTCTAAAAATATTTTTTTGTGTTCAGCAAAAAAAAAAAAAAACTTTATGAGAATTTTCATTTTTGGGTGAACTTTATGTGGTAACTGGTCAGTATGAAAACAGGTGAACTTTCAGTAGAACAAATTATACCATAAAATTGATGAGGACAAGTGGGCACATACATTTCTCACAGACACAAGCTTCATTGCTTAGATGAACTAAGCAATGAAGCTCGTATCTGTGAGAAAACTGCAAAACTTTGGACTTCAATGTTAATAGATGGCTAATAGCTCATATGTATTGTACGGTAGTAAAGAAAAGGAAAAGTGATGTTTTGGTAGTTTGTCTTTGAGGGCAATTCATTTAAATAAACACTTATGTTACACAATGAGGACAAAGTTTTACCTTTCTCTTCTTGTGGCAGACTTTGACAAGTAGCACTTCTACAGACACTGAGTTTTCTTCATTCTCTGAATTTTGCAATTGCTTCTCTGATGCAATAAACAGAAAATCAAAATCACTAACTGATCAACTGATATTACTAGTGATGACTCAGAATAGGTAAAAGCCAAAGGCTTGAAAATGTTAACTGTTTGCCTACCAGTTTTATGGAAGAATCCAGTGAAAGTCAGCTGCAGGTTTGAAGCCATACTGTGGTTGGAGAAAAAATTACTGTTGAGTTACTCATCTGTAATACATAGATGTATTTGACTCAGTCATTCATACTTTGCCAAAAAAAAAAAAAAAAAGCACATCTTACTTGTGGGATTCCTGATCCACTTTTGACTTCTCTACTTTAAACAGCAGATCATTCAATTTGAAGTTATTTCTGAAATAACATGCCAACAAACATTAAATCATTGCATACTGCATTCAGATACACAACTCTGTCATACATTAAGATATGAAACCCTTATTCTACAACTGAAGAACATTCCTTTCAGTTGCAATGCTTAAGTCATCATGCAATCTGTACTCCATGTGAGGCCCTTACAAGGAAATGAAAGGTGTGGCTTTTTGACAGAGATTAAAAAAATAAGATACTTAGCTATTTTAGGAGCAAAAATCGTTTTACCTTTTTGTACTTGTTCTCGAGTTTCTGTGAGACATGTATGTAAGACTTCTGTGCAGGAAGATTGGCTAATAGAAGGAAAAGGGATGATAAAAAACTGTTAGTCTTTTATTATGGCAACGGTGTACAGTTTGCTTGTCTTAATCAAGTTTCCACTTAATGTTCAAATCTAAAGGAATATCACATAATTTCTTATTGATCTAGGATTACTTACTGCTATAAGATTCCTTGTCCGAAGAAATCTGTATATTTGAGTTGGTTCTGTGAAGAAATGTTCAGAGACATTAAAAAAAAACAGAATGAGACTTGGTTCACACAAATTACAGAGAAAACCCCATATTGATCATACTAGAGGTCGACTAAGTGTATTTTGACAATATAGATAATTATGGTGGTGGAAAAGGCAGATAAAAGACGAATCGGCAGAAAGTTTGTTTTATTTTTATATCGATTTATAGGAGATTAAAAAAAAAACTCTGTCTTTCCTTAGCATGACGGGCAGAGAAACCGAGGCTACAAGAGTCCAAATTGAATAAAATCACAAAGCAGTTTATTACGCACCAAAAATCAAAATAATAACTTTATGCACCAGAGAAACTAGCAAACAGCCATCTTGAAATTTCTGTCTCTGATCTTTCATTCTAGCAGTTTCTATACAGATTTCAATGGTGTTGATGTCAAAGTGTAAATAGCTAGCAAAGTGGATTTAAAGGTTATAGAGCTGGCAAATGTTATCATGAGAATTTTAAAGTTTTTAGGGGATATCATAAGAACTGGAAGCAGAGTGGGAAGATTTTAAAACAAGAGTACTTCATTCATAAATACACAAGAGCATACCTTAAAGCTGTGGACGTACTGATATGCCCCTGTGCTCACGAAACTCCAAGAGACAGCACAAACTCATTAAAACTATCTCTGTACGACACCTCTGACCATCTTCTCATATAATTTACCAATCACATTATAGTTCAGGCGAGCTGATTTTTTTGGGGGGGCTAATGGGGGACAATGGCGATATAATATTTTTATACACACATATATAAAAGAGTATGTTTTATTTTATATTGCATTTACAACTATTTCAATCACATTTAAGCCTATAACAATGTGGGGTGAACAAATAATAAATAATTATTATATAATAATAAATAATAATAAAAAAAAGTACAAAACATTCCTTTAATGTCATGAACTTACATGTAAAATAATACGAACTGTCCTGTTTGAAATTTCATGTCAACTACACAATTTAGCACAAATTATTCACAAATTGAAACCTACCAATTAAGCAGAATTACATGTATAAAAATTAAACACTTGCATCATGAAAAAGAGCAATGTGACATAGCTGTCTGAATGTGATCTGCCAGGTCCAATTTACCACCGCGGGTGTCAGAAGAAAAAAAACATTTACCCAGGGGTTCTCAAGGGGCTGGTACCATCCCCAAGGGGGCATTCAATGGATGTCAGGTGGCATGAGAGCAAATTAGTAAAGAGGGGGGCATTAGGTTACAAATGGGGGGCTTTTATCAGTCATAATAATCAAATCTATTGCAGAGTTCCTCTTTCCATTAAAACATTTATCTAGACTTGGAGTATATCAGTTTGTTCTCATTTATACGGGCTGGTAAACATTTGTACCGCAGTTCATCTATTTTGAAGTTTAGCTACGCATCTGAAATATCTGGTTTAGCAGCGTCAAATACTCAACCTAATGCACCTGATTGGCTCTGTAGATGGATACAGCTGAATTGACAGAGCAGCATGAGCACAAAGCTCTTAAACTTGCAGCTTTGGGAGAATCAGTGAGAAGCAAGGTACTAGAAGCGGAAACCATTTGAATTCGGCACAGAATTCTACATCACCACCCTTGAATTTACTATATAGTAACATTAACTGTACTTTAGGCAGAAATAGATTGATAATAAATATCATATCACTACTTCAGCTCTATTAAATTATTCACAGACTACATTGGGGAAGTGAGGAAATATAGTACAATTTTGTTACAACTAATAAATATTTATATAGGTCTACTGTTTATAAATACAAAAATGCCATAGTTTTTTTCCACTTTAGAAATCAAGTTACATCTAACTATAGTAGTGAAGATCCATGCTTCCATGTGTTTACTATGGTCTCGTTACAAATACCACTGTAAGGCCTGGGTAGCTCAGCGAGTATTGACGCCGACTTTCACCCCTGGAGTCGTGAGGTCGAATCCAGGGTGTGACCGAGTGACTCCAGCCATGTCTCCTTAGCAACCAAATTGGCCCAGTTGCTAGGGAGGGTATAGTCACATGGATTAACCTCCTTGTGGTCACGATTATTGGTTCTCACTCTCGATGGGGCGCGTGGTAAATTGTGCGTGGATTGCAGAGAGTCGCATGAGCCTCCACATGCTTGACGGTTGTCCTCCGCCACCCGGATTAAACTGAGTAACTGTGCCACCACGAGGACCTACTAAGTAGTGGGAATTGGGCATTCAATATAACCCCCCACCAAAAAAACAAATACCACTGTTAAACAATCAAAATAAATAATTATTAAATAAATAGTCATTTTCAATTTGTGGTGTACATCTGGACAGTCCCAATGCATGTGCATCAATTTGCCCAGGCCCAAACAAATTACAGTAAGGGTGGGGTGATAAGCCCATAACATGTCATAATGTTTGGGGTTAAATATGCTCTGTGGATAATTTTAAAATGGATAAACTGATGGTTTGGATTCATAGATGCATAGAATGTATTGTCCCACACTGCTTACCAGTCAGTAGTTCTATTGGGAGTTCTATTGGGAGAAGTCAGATCAGATAACCATATGTTTGCCTTTGGGAAGCCATCCGAGTTATGGTCAGTGAAACAACAGTAGAGATAAGAAACAGTTCCCTTGCTTGGCGCATTAAGAATCAATTTCACTACCGGATGTCTTTGAAGAATTGTACCCCAAAGTAACTTGTGGGTCATTAAAGCTGCACATAGTTTGAAATAAAGAAAAAGTATTGTGGGAAATATTACATCTTTTAAGTAATTCTTGGAAATCAAAAATTGTTTCCTCTCCTTTTACAGCATTCTAAGTCATAATAATCTTTACAGCTCAAGAGGGCTGCACAAAGGGTTGTCAGCCAGGAAAGTAAATTCGAGTTGTACCATATAAATGTACCATTTAATTTTTATTAAAAAAAAAGTGTGTAGGATAGTATAGTCCCATAATGTAATGAGCACTTCCTATAAGAAAGGCCAGAAAATAAAAACTCTTGTAAACTAATTGGTGAAATCAGCTCCTTATCTAGATGTTTAATAAAGTTAATTCGGGGCAAGATATACATTTTTATTGTTGACATTCGGGCAAGTTGTGATGAAGGTAAAAGTATCATTCTCTGAATATCAGACTCAGCTTTTTAACTTTTTTTACATATAATTAAATTTTGAAATGAGGGGTAAAGTGGGTATCAGCTCAATCCCCAGGTTTTTTACTTGAGTCGATATCTGTATATTATTGGGGAAATAGAAATTGGAGCCACCTGAAATGAGAGAAATCAAAACAGATTTAAAGCGAGTCTTATGAACTGCTCCAGGGGTTCTACTGATAAATTAAACATAAGAGGGGAAAGTGGGCATCCCTCTCTGGCACCTCTGCAAATATTGAAAGTATACAAGACAAGTCCACCGGTGGACACTTTGGTCATGGGATTAAGCCTGCTCAATTTATTAACAAAATTTTAAAATTGTGCAATTCATCGAAGTTGCATTGAGCAAATGATGCAAATAACACAAATACTGAGTTTTGTGTTTTGTTTTTTCGTACAACAAAGTACCAAAGGGGGGTTGGGGGCTGGGGTAAGGGAATGAAGCAGGGGGCATTAATCCCAAAAATGACAGTAACAGAAAAAACACCTCAATAGCATTTTCACGTAGTAAAGTGGTTGAGTAGACTCACACCATCAACTCTTGGGGAAAAAAATACTTTGTGCTCTCACATGTAATCCATTTTGATCAACTCTTCTCAGTAGCTTTAATACAAACAGGAAGTTAGATGACAAAATTCAAAAGAGCAGAGCACAGAAAAGGGGCAGGCTGAATAAGGTGAATATGTAAGTATTAAACTAATGAAGCTTTTTTAGCCATATACATAAATACATATATATATATATATATATATATATATATATATATATATATTAGGGTTGCACGATTTGGACAAAAAGTCATATTGCGATTATTTTGAAAAATATTGCCATTTGAGCTGCGATTATGATGGTAATGTTTTCCACATGTTCAACTGCAAAATTTGAGTCCTCTTAAAAAGAACCAAACTGAGACCTTTTTTCAGCTCAACCACAAACAAATAAAAATATAAACTGTGACAAAAAGTCTTCTTCATATCCAAATGTTACCATCCACTGTGTACCTGTTTTTGTCAATTTTGTGCTAGGGTCTCAGCCCTCTAATCATCAACATTAGTTTTTGAAACAGTCAACTTGAATATTAGGGATGCTCCAATCAGGATTTTAACATCCGATATCGATCTCCAATTTTCTTTTCGATGCTGATCATTTAACTTTTTATAAACAGCTCTGTCAAAACTGGTTATATGTAAGCTTTCTGCTCAATGTCACTGTTAACTGAATTTCCCTGTCAGTAATACCATACTTGTTGCCTAGTTTTTGCTGTCAAAAATAATGTTGATTGATTGAATTTCACCACATGAAGAGTTTTGTATATATAGTGAGGGAAAAAAGTATTTGATCCCCTGCTGATTTTGTATGTTTTCCCACTGACAATTTTTTTTTTCAGTTTATAATTTTAATGGTAGGTTAATTTGAACAGTGAGACACAGAACAACAACAAATAAATCCAGAAAAACGCATGTCAAAAGTTTTATGAATTGAATTGCATTTTAATGAAGGACATAAGTATTCGAACCCCTCTCAATCAGAGATTTCTGGCTCCCAGGTGTCTTTTATACAGGTAACGAGCTGAGATGTGGAGCACAAGCTTAAAAGGAGTGCTCCTAATCTCAGTTTGTTACCTATATATAAAAGACACCTGTTCACAGAAGCAATCAATCAATCAGATTCCAACCAAATAGCTGTCAAAGGATGTCAGGGACAAGATTGTAGATCTACACAAGGCTGGAACGGGCTACAAGACCATCGCCAAGCATCTTGGCAACAGTTGGTGCTATTATTCGCAAATGGAAGAAACACAAAAGAACTGTCGATCTCAATACGGTCTGGGGCTCTATGCAAGATCTGAATTGCAATGATCATGAGAACGGTGAGGAATCAGCCCAGAACTACATGGGAGGATCTTGTCAATGATCTCAAGGCAGCTGGGACCATAATCACAAAGAAAACAATTGGTAACACACTACGCCGTGAAGGACTGAAATCCTGCAGCGCCCGCAAGGTCCCCTTGCTCAAGAAAGCACATGTACAGGCCCGTCTTAAGTTTGCCAATGAACATCTGAATGATTCAGAGGAGAACTGGGTGAAAGTGTTGTGATTAGATGAGACCAAAATCGAGCTCTTTGGCATCAACCCAACTCGCCGTGTTTGGAGGAGGAGGAATGCTGCCTATGACCCAAAGAACACCATCCCCACCGTCAAACATGGAGGTGGAAACATTATGCTTTGGGGGTGTTTTTCTGCTAAGGGAACAGGACAACTTCACCGCATCAAAGGGACGATGGATGGGGCCATGTACCGTCAAATCTTGTGTGAGAACCTCC
The DNA here is from genome assembly GCF_025860055.1 of Xyrauchen texanus. Taxonomy (NCBI): domain Eukaryota; kingdom Metazoa; phylum Chordata; class Actinopteri; order Cypriniformes; family Catostomidae; genus Xyrauchen; species Xyrauchen texanus. The sequence goes on along the minus strand of NC_068283.1, from coordinate 22,192,527 downwards.
TTCCCTCAGCCAGGGCATTGAAAATGGGTCATGGATGGGTACTCCAGTATGACAATGACCCAAAACATATGACCAAGGCAACAAAGTAGTGGCTCAATAAGAAGCACATTAAGGACCAGGAGTGGCCTAGCCAGTCTCTAGACCTTAATCCCATAGAAAATCTGTGGAGGGAGCTGAAGGTTTGAGTTGCCAAACGTCAGCCTCGAAACCTTAATGACTTGGAGAAGATCTGTAAAGAGGAGTGGTACAAAATCCCTCCTAAGATGTATTCAAACCTGGTGGCCAACTACAAGAAACGTCTGACCTCTGTGATTGCCAACCAGGCTTTTGCCACAAAGTACTAAGTCATGTTTTGCAGAGGGGTCGAATACTTATTTCCCCCATTAAAATGCAATTCAATTTATTAAATTTTTGACATGCGTTTTTCTGGATTTTCTTTTTGTTGTTATTCTGTCTCTCACTGTTCAAATTAACCTACCATTAAAATTATAGACTTATCATTTATTTGTCAGTGGGCAAACGTACAATATCAGCAGGGGATCAAATATTTTTTCCCCCTAACTGTATTTTACCACTTCAGGTTTATGACAGAAACAATAATTAGTGGTTGTCTGATATATCGCAGAGGCCGATAAAGCAGTAGATATTCTGACTAATTATTGGCATCGACCGATATATCTTCCCATATGGCCGATTTGTTTCTTAACGGCGCTGGAATTCGCCTGCTTGCATGTGAAGCAACTGAGACCTGTAAACGATCAATCACAGTTCGTTTTGTTATGTGCATCTTGTGTTACTATAATAATAGACCGAAGTGCAACACAGTCTCACTGCACACGAGTTTGAGCTCATTAATTTGAAGTTTTATACTCCCTCTCTCTCTTCAAGATCCCTGCAACCTTTAACTGTCTTGTCTAATGACAAAAAGGCAAATATAAATAAAACTAATATCATATCCCATCTGCAAATATTTGCATATCTCGTTTATACAGATGTAATAAACAAACGTCACAAAACTTCAGCACATCCAGCATCCTACGGAGCGCTCATTTATTTACCTCTAAAGCACGTATTAGATCGGCCCCTCCTCAGCAGTTCTCGGTCACTTAACTTTCTTTTCTAATGATAAAAGACAAATATCAATAAAGCTTCTATTATATACCTTTTGCAAATATCTCGTTTAAACAGATGAAATTCACGAACCTCACAAAAATCCCGAATTTTCTTCCCATCGAGCGCTCATCTAATATCTTCCTCTGAAGCACGTATTCTATCAGCCAGAATCAAAAGTTCCTCTGATTCAGCAATCATGATGGTCAATCCAAGCAGGTGATCCAGGCCATTTAAACTGTCAGGAGATTGCTGCTCACACTGGATCCGCACAAGGGCAACTTCAAAGTGAAAGCGCTTTACGTGTGCTTTTTAAGGACATTTCTTATTCACTATGCACTATATGTACAATTGGCTTGATATATTACTCTTTTTTTTTTTTTTTCTTTCTATGCAAAGGACATGCAATCCATGGTTGCTGAACTAGTGTGTGTACTGTTATTTCCTTCTTCCTAAATTGTGAAATTTAGTAAATATAACGCTAAATAGGAGTAATTTTTTTGGAGCAATTTTATGCTCATGTTATTTACTATATTACATTTTGGATATACATGCTCTCTGAATATCGGCATCGGCCATTAAAAAAAAACACATATAGGTCGACCAGTAATAATAATAATAAATAAAAAAACAATCTGCAACTATCGGCATTGATTTTACAGATAACCGATAGCTCCAAAAACAACCATCTGCACCGAATAATCTGTAAAACCAATATATCTGTCTATTTCATTCCAAGCAAGTCTATCCAGTCTCAATAAATCTAATCCCATTGTCTCACAAATTCACACTCTTCTACAGGAATCAAGGTGGTAGCTGGTAAGACAACTTGTCTTGCAGCCAATAGCTACAGCAGAGAAACTTAATGGCTTTTGTGTTGTTCGTGATTCTTAATAGCACTTGTAAATCTATGACAATAAGTCAAACACTACTGGCAGGTTAATATCAGAAGAGACATAAAGCACGTGCCATCTTTTGATGCACGTGCCTAGTTTTCACGTAGGATGTGGCCTGGACAAGTAATAAAGAGTATTCCTAGTTATTTTGACCAAAACAAAAAAAACATAGGTCAGATATCACATATTAGAAGACATATTTCAGCATTTTGTGAGCTACTGGACACATTCTGCTGGTCAGTGTTGATGTTTAGCCACCAAGCTAGTAGTATGGGTGGTCAGACAATTGGATACTTTTAAATGTAGGCTACAAGAAAAGCAACAAGTTTTATTGTGTTTACAAAGCAGGAGAGCAAGGCGGCTTTGGGGATATTGTTCCTTACTAACACACATGCCAGTGGTTTAACTCAATACAAAGGTAGCCTACGTAACCACAAGTTGGTGCGACAATGTTAGCAACCTGCTACACCGCCTGTTCGAATCCCCCTCGTAAAAACGTTCGTACAACAAACAATGAAAGATGGCCGAAATATGGATTACACGCTATTAAACGTCAATAAACACGACAAACCCGCTGCAACTTACTCTCGAACGCCTGCAAGAAGAGTTCGTGGTCGGCTTGGATCTGTTCCATGTTGGGTCGCTTCACTGAAGTCATCACAATACCGGACGATACGTGCGCTCCTCCATTAGCGGCTTTACCCGTGCTGCTGCCATACAATCCATTTCCACTCGAACCGTGCTTGTGTGGAGCCATCCTGAAATAGTGTTAGTGGTCGAGTCAGATGTTTGAAACGGAACTCCGGTGGATTCAGACGAGTCCTGGCCCCAAACAAAGGGAGAGCAGCCGAGACCGGTTTGCCCCTCAACAAAGTAGCAGTTAACATCAACAAGCCGGCAGTTCAGTTCGTTTTACAGACCGGATGGAATTCATGACATAAACGAGCGAATGTGTGCGCGTAGAAAACAGTGCTACATCAGCTTCTACATTCGAACGCCTGGCGAACTATTATTATACGGCTTATTGGATCAGTTTGCAATTTGTATTGCTGACTTGATAGCAACCCTGATATTGTAGTATTACCTGGGTATAATATTGAACCCCTAACAAACCTATCTTTATCGTATAAGAATCTAGCAGTCCAGTGTCGTGTCCATGTACGAATATCTCCATGAACCTCTGTTTAGATGTTAAGAATGCAAATATGTAGCCTATTGTGCCCCATTGGGAGCAGCCTAAAGTCGAAAATGCTGGGAATATATTAACCGCCCTCCTTCTTGAACGTATCCCACACACAGCTGATAAAACCCTATTTGGAAGTAGTCAAGTTTGGTAGAGACTGCTAGTGAGCTCGCCTATATATTTTTCGCGGGAAATTCGTTTTAGTGTAGTCGCGGCACTGTGACAGAGCCGAGAAAGTCCAAGTTTTCAAAATGTAATTGTCATTTTGACATTCCGCTTGATCTTCCTTTTTTTTTTTTTTGGTTCGTGGGTAGAAAATGGATAATCAGCTTGAATATTTTATTTGCACATGTGGGTGGGATGAAACGCCCCTTTCCACTGATTGATCAACCCGCGCCGTCATCAGTTCTTCCGCCATGTAACAGAATAAAAGTCCATCGGTATTACAGTTATACGGATTCTCAAAGTGTTCGATCGGCATATCACCTGTCTCTCATCTAACAACCGGATTTAAGAGTGTCTGTGACACAAACCATAGGCAGGGTCTAGACATTTGTCTGTGCCAGCTTTCTTCTGCGCATGTACGGCAACCTACACGTGCAGATAAATATAAGTTGTCTGTTTTAGAAATAGCCTGTTGATGTTCTTCACATCTGCATGCAAAATTACCTCTTAATCTACTTTTTAAACAGTTTTATTTAGCTGTCAGCTATCAACATCTCTCAAAGAGTGACGACAGTGTGCAGTGATGCATTTAAATTAATTAAATATTCTCTTAATATTAAAAAAATTGTGACCTGTTTTATCCCTTAAATGCATACCTCAGATCGTTAGCGACATAGATATTACATAGAGACTAGATGCCCTATTGGCCGCTGCGCACTGAGAAATACGGCCGCCATCTTAAACCGGTCATACTCCTAGTTCTCTTACGAGAGGTTCTCTCGTATTGCGTAAGCTAGCTTACGCTACGGGAAAGATTCATCTTTTCTGAGATATTGAAGCCAAAAAATTATCCTTAATTTTGTATCCATTGTCAACGCAGTGCGGCAGCTGCAGACCTTGAGCGGGCTAGCTAGCGAGCTCATTGGTTGCTCTGCGGCAACTGCTGCAGCCTATAGACGAGCTTGGGCGAACTCGCATCCAATGAGAGGCGTCCGCGCGCTCACTGCATCAAAGCCCGCCAAAAAGGGCGTGACTAGAGTGCATATAAGCGTAGTTCGTAGGCTGGAACCCTGATTTTCATCTCTTCAGCGAAGCTCTTCGCATCTCTGAACTGGAAGCCGCGTCGCCGTTCGAGGGGCATCTAGCAAGCGTGGACAGCGCTCGAAGAAGCCGGCCGTCTTCGCCACCTTCAGCCATCCTGCGAGCTACGCCATCCGGCGACATATCCTTTTTTTAGAGCAAGCTAAGTTCCTCAGCGAACTTCACTAAAGAGTATCGAGCGTCTTTTTAAAGATGCCTCGCACTTCCTGCGGCTCATGCCGCGCTCCTCTCAGCGCCGGAGACCGACACATCATCTGCGCTCTCTGCCTGGGACTGGGGCATGCAGAGCTCGCCCTCGCTGACGGCGGATGCGACCTCTGTGAGGAGCTTCCGATGTCGACCCTGCGGGCTCGACTCGAAGTATGCAAAACCGGAGCTGCCGCGCCGCCTTCTGTTTCGCCGCGCCGGAATAAGCGCCGCTCCCAAAGGCTGCCAGAACCGGTTTTAGAAGCGACTGTCTCGCCGGAGCCCCTCCCTCGAGCATCGCGTTCACCCTCCCCGCCCCCACGGGACGCGCAGTTGCCACCGAGCGGCCGCACTGCTGCCACCTCGGAGAGCGAGGCAGAGGACAAAGGCTGCTGTTCCATCATGGCTTCGGACAGCGAGGAGTGGTCACAAGCCTCCTCAACAGCCCAGGAATCCAGCAGGACCCGCGCCGGAGTCGAAGGGGAACTGATACGCCTCCTCACACAGGCCGTCGACCGCCTCGGGCTCGAGTGGTCACCGCCCCCTGAGCAGGCTCCCAACAGACTCGACGGCTGTTTTCTTCAAAGCCGTCACCGTGCGGCGCCCGCGGCCCGGGCCGCTCCCTTCCTGCCGGAACTCCACGCCGAGCTCTCTAAATCGTGGAACGCGCCTCTCTCGGCCAGGACTCGATCCCACGTCTCCACCACTCTCGCTTCAGTGGACGGCGCCGCCGAGAAGGGCTACTCTTCCATCCCCCCGGTCGAGGATTCAGTAGCAGCACACCTTTGCCCGCCCTCCACGAGATGGCGGTCTAAACAGTGCTCCCATCTAAGGCCTGCAGAACTACTTCCGCCTGTGTTGGCCGCGCCTATTCCGCCGCCGGCCAAGCCACATCTGCTCTGCATTCCATGGCCGTCTTGCAGATCCTCCAAGCGGACCTTCTTCGGGAGTGGGATGAGAGAGGCAGGCACCCAGAGGCTGTTACAGATCTAAGGAGCGCGACGGACCTCGCCCTTCGCGCCACCAAAGCTGCAGCCCAAGCTATAGGGAAGTGCATGGCCTCGCTGACTGTAACCGAGAGACACCTGTGGCTAACGCTAGCCGATATGGGAGAAACTGAGCGCTCCACGTTCCTCAACGCGCCGCTCTCTCCGTCCAGTCTCTTCGGTTCCGCGGTAAGTGGCATTGTTGACCATTTTTCGGAAGTCCAGAAAGCCACCCAAGCCATGAATCTCTTCCTGCCTCGCCGCGCTAGCTCCTCTGCAGGCCGCCCACGTAACCAGCCTCCTGCACGAGCATCTTCACAGCGCCCAGCTCAACAAAGCCAGACTTCCCAGCGCCGACAGGGCGGCCGCCCCAGATCGTGCTCAGACAGCCGCCGTAGACCACCGCCCCCCCGCGGGCCTCGGCCTAAGATTGCGCTGAAACCTGAACAACCGAAGTCCTCCTAGCTTTGTTGAACAAACGACGGCTCAGTCCCGCCGCGGCCGGACCACCATCAAAGCTTCGCCCCCCTGTCAGTCCCCTTCTCTCAGGCTACTGCAGTGGTGAATTTAGCAGCCAACAAGCCGGTGACACTGCCCGCTTGCCTGCACTCAAACGCCATTTTCACGGCGACCCAAATAAATCTTGTAAAGAGCAAACATGTCTTATGTGTAGAAAATGTGCCCACAACCCTGTGTTCGCCCCTACACACAAGCATAACACATCCCGTGCCCCTATCAGAGCACGCTCTCATAAAGCGGTTACGAACCGCTCGAGCGTCAGAGTCAATGAAGGCGCCCACAAATGCGTGCGCGCGCCCATTCTCTGGCCGCTCTGTCACACGACCAGCCCTATGTGTAGAAAACGTGCCCACAATCCAGTGTTCACTTCTGCACACAAGCACTGCATGTATCGTGTCCCCACCAGAGCACGCTCACATAAAGCGGTTACGAACCGCTCGAGCGCTAGAGTCAATAAATGCGCCCACGAATACGTGCGCGCGCCCATTCTCTGCCCGCTCTGTTACACGGCCAGCAAACATTCCTCTGTGTGTAAGTCCCGTGCCCATGACTATGCTTGTGCATCACGTAACAGATGTGACTCTTTCCCCATTCATTCCAATCGGGAAGTCACTCACAAAACAGCCTGTTCATGCTGTCTGCGAGCAATCATGCATAAACACACTAAACGCGCTCACACATTTTGTTCAGCGCTCTGTGTGCGGCAATCAGAGCGAATTGGCCATTCACCCTCTAGCGTTACGCTTCAAAGCGTGGGAAGCTATTCCAGGGATATCCAAGTGGGTGTTAAGCACAATACAACAGGGCTATTTGCTACAGTTCGATCGCCGCCCTCCTCGCTTCAGAGCGCGGCTCGAAACCACTGTGAACACGGAAGAAGCGTGCATGCTTCGTTCAGAAATAGCAAGCCTTCTGTGCAAAAGGGCCATAGAGAAAGTGCCACCCTCTCTGAGCGAGTCGGGGCTTTACAGCCGTTATTTTCTTGTTCCCAAGAAAGACGGCGGCCTCAGACCCATATTAGATCTCAGGGTTTTGAACAAGGTGCTTGCAAAAAGACCGTTCAAAATGCTTACAATCAGGAAACTCCTCGCGCATGTGCGCCAAGGGGACTGGTTTATTTCTCTCGATCTGAAAGATGCATACTTTCAGATTCAGATAAATCCCCGTCACAGGCCATTCTTGAGATTCGCCTTCGACGGCCAGGTTTATCAATACACCGTCCTTCCGTTCGGCCTGTCCTTAGCACCCTGTACTTTCACGAAGTGCATGGATGCGGCGCTCGCACCCCTGCGGAGTCAGGGTTTGCGAATTCTGAACTATTTGGACGACTGGCTGATTATGGCTTAGTCACATATGGAGCTTCTGTCTCACAGAGCAGTTCTCCTCAGCCATCTGAACAGTTTGGGTCTTGCAGTCAATTGGACCAAGAGCTCACTACAGCCCAGTCAGACAATTTCCTTCCTTGGGATAGAACTAGACTCCGTGGCAATGACGGCTCGCTTATCTACACAGCGCGCGCGCCGTGTTCAGCGACTATCTTTTCAGCCGCATCTTTTCAGATGAACAGCCTCACGCCTCTGAAGAAATTCCAGAGAGTGCTAGGTTACATGGCCTCAGCCGCAGCAGTACTTCAGCTGGGTTTACTGCACATGCGCCCGCTTCAGCATTGGCTAAGCACCTGCGCGTCTCGCCGGGCTTGGGCCACAGGCCGCCAGCCCATCAAGATGACTCAGACCTGTATTTCAGCTCTGCAGCCTTGGACAGTGGCCGAGTGGTATCAGCGAGGAGTGACAATGGGAGCTGTATCTCGCCGAAAAGTCATCTCGACAGACGCGTCCAACACGGGTTGGGGCGCGGTCTGCGAGGGCTCTCCGGTTTTCGGCCTATGGTCAGTTCAGGAAAAGCTCCTTCACATAAATTGTCTGGAAATGATAGCGGTCGAGTACGCGCTCGTGCGCTTTCTCCCGGTCATTCAGGGTCACCACGTCCTGGTCCGTTCGGACAACAGATCTGTGGTATCCTACCTAAACAGTCAGGGCGGTGTCAGATCCAGGAACCTTTTCCATCTGACGGAACGCATACTGAGTTGGTCCCAGTGCCACCTGCGCTCGCTGAGAATATTGTCCAGAGACAATATTCCCCCAGGGGAATGGTCCCTGCACGCTCAAACAGTCCAGACGTTATGGCACCTATTCGGCAGAGCAGAGATAGACCTCTTTGTGTCAGAAGAGAACTCTCACTGCCCGATATTTTTCTCGAAAAGCGAGGACGCGCTGGCCCAGGACTGGTCCAGGCGCCCGCTTTACGCCTTCCCCCCCGTCTCGCTATTGCCACAGGTAATGCAGAGGATCAGGGAAACGCGTCACTCGGTGCTCCTCATAGCCCCGCGTTGGGAGAATCAGACATGGTTCCCGGAGCTTACGCAGCTGTCACTGACAGCGCCGTGGCCCATCCCAGTGAGAGCAGATCTCCTCTCTCAAGCTCGCGGCACAATCTGGCATCCCCACCCAGAGCGCTGGGCGCTGCATGTGTGGGTGATCAACGACTACCCGTCGCTCTGCCAGAAGGAGTAATAAATACCATTATACATGCTAGAGCCCCTTCCACAAGAAGACTCTATGCGTCAAAATGGTCTGTGTTCTCAAAATGGTGCACCGACAGAGACCTGGACCCGCGGACATGTGGGGTGTCGTCGCTGCTCGTATTTCTACAAGAGCTGCTGGATAAGGGCAGATCCCCATCCACGCTCAAAGTGTATGTGGCAGCCGTTGCGGCGTTCGCTGAACCCCTGCACGGCCAGTCATGGGAAAAAACGAGCTGGTCATCCGCTTCCTTAGGGGAGCTAGAAGGATGAACCCCCGCGCCCCCCATCGGTTCCTATCTGGGATCTTTCTATAGTTCTCGAAACTATGAAAGCCCCCCCTTTCGAACCACTTCAATCCGTGGATTTGAAATACCTTTCACTCAAAACCGTTTTTCTGACTGCCCTGTCATCAGTCAAACGTGTGGGAGACCTTCAAGCGCTGTCTGTCAGCGCTGCGTGTCTTGAGTTTGGACCAAGTGACTCCAAGGTCATTTTAAAACCTAGACACGGCTATGTTCCCAAGGTGATCGGTACTCCTTTCAGAGCACAGGTCATTTCCCTATCGGCGCTACCAGCATCCGATAGCGAACGCGATGCCAATCTCCTTTGCCCAGTCAGAGCACTGAGATTGTATACTGCGCGCTCCGCCGCTTTCAGACGCTCTGAGCAGCTTTTCGTTTCGTTCGGAGGGTGCACCAAAGGTCTCGCCGCCTCGAAACAGACACTATCTAGATGGATAGTGGACGCTATTGCTGCTGCATACGCGTCAAAAGACCTGCCATGCCCGTTGGGCATTAGGGCTCACTCCACTAGAGGCATGGCATCCTCGTGGGCATGGTCCAGCGGGATTCCCATTCACGACATATGTGTGGCAGTGGGATGGACTTCCCCCTCCACATTTGTCAGATTTTACAATATGGAAGTGCCCGCTCTGCAGGCAAAACTACTAGCGGTTTAATACGCTACAGCTCCCCTGATGAGCTGCACTGATGGGACACATTCCACACAGACCGGCACCGCCGCCTGTCGTTCCCTTCCCACTATGTGCTTATATATTACACAAACACTGACCCGCATTCTTCCCGGCCAAATCTTATTTCCCCACTCATAAGGGCTCCCCCGGGTTCCCCCTTAATTCCCTGGGGCTCATACAGTGGATGCTTGGCGCGCACGGCGTTGACAATGGGTTCCCGTAGCGTAAGCTAGCTTACGCAATACGAGAGAACCTCTCGTAAGAGAACGTATCTGTTACCTAACGTAACCTTGGTTCTCTCTAGATGAGGGAAAGAGTATTGCGTAGCCGGCCGTGCTAGCGCCACGAGCGACTTTTCGCTTCAGTCAATGAAAACCAGGGTTCCAGCCTACGAACTACGCTTATATGCACTCTAGTCACGCCCTTTTTGGCGGGCTTTGATGCAGTGAGCGCGCGGACGCCTCTCATTGGATGCGAGTTCGCCCAAGCTCGTCTATAGGCTGCAGCAGTTGCCGCAGAGCAACCAATGAGCTCGCTAGCTAGCCCGCTCAAGGTCTGCAGCTGCCGCACTGCGTTGACAATGGATACAAAATTAAGGATAATTTTTTTGGCTTCAATATCTCAGAAAAGATGAATCTTTCCCGTAGCGTAAGCTAGCTTACGCAATACTCGTTCCCTCATCTAGAGAGAACCGAGGTTACGTTAGGTAACCGATACGTTTCGTTATCACGGCATTGATATTAAGTCACATTGTTTCGTATCTATACGTTTACTATCACAACACATCTGTTGTTTTGATTTTTGTTCTATTATTTCTTTCGTGCTTAGAGCTTAACCCAGCATACACTTACCTTAACTGTAAATATATTAAATATTACATTAAATGTGAGATTTCAAGCTACTGTTAGCCTATATTTTTATGTTGTTATGCAATTAAAAAGGGTTGTTGACTTTTAGTGTAAATTAATTTACAAAAAATAATAATAACAAGAATAGCCTTTATTGCTTGTTTACAGTTGGTGTAAATGTTAAAAATAAAGTTGCCTCAAAATCTGAGGATTTGTCTAGTGTATGAGGATGTTTTATTCACATTATAGAGCTTTATTGTTTACTATTACAGTTATCATTCACAAAACCTGTACAATTATACAGCATTTTATGTGTTATGAACGTAGCCTATCTTAGTGTTCTTCTAGTTTAATCTGACTCGATTAAGTAAAAAATTTAACGGATACAGGTGAAGAAAAACAACATGTCAAAGATGTTTGAGGCAAAATTATACAGCTAGGCTAAACAGTTTTTTAATTAAACGGCCAAAACTGAGAAAGTGTCACAGTTATCCCAGGTCTCCCCTTGTCCCTGGGATTAAAAAGCTTTTTTGTAGTTGGTTGAATGGTCAAATTTCTTTCTCTTGTTGCTTAAATAAGAGCAGTGCTTGAAGTGAGCGGTACTACCCTGTACGTAGTAGGCTACCTGCACTTCTATAATTTACTTAACTACACTCAACAAGTGCAACAGCATCGGTCATCAAGTGATCTGAGGTCTAGTTCCGGAGGAGCTAGGGATGGGCGATACCACTTATTTTCTTTTCGATCCGATACGAAGTACTTTTAGGCCAGTATCGCCAATATTGACACCAATACGATACCTCGAATAAATGTATGATTTTTTTGGATAAAATTAGTAACTTAATTTATTACTTACATTTTGTATATATTTATAGGCATCAGCAGAAAATTATTAGGCTGCTTTGTTTACCTTTTAAAACTTAGTAATTATAAGCAACATAAAAAAACTAAAAATTCCATAGATATTATTATATGACTACTATTACTAAAATCATGTTACAATATGGATACTACTGTAATGCTGTAAAACCATGGTTAATTGTATCAAAACCTTGGTTACTGCAAAAAAAAAAACAAAAAAAAAACACGGTTACTACAGTCATGTTTAATACAATATTACTACAGTAAATCCATGGGTAGTTTTCATAAGTGTATCATTTATTAACGAGGATTAAAGATCAATGTTTTAACACCTGAATTTAAATAAGCCTGTAAAAATGGTCACACAAGTCCATTATAATACATGTCATGTCTAGGTTTTCATTACTTAATGCATGTGAATAACTCCAGATGCCATTACCTCAGGAAAGCACTGCTCCCTCTTTGAAAGAGTGCTGTGACTGAAAGGGTGAGCGCTGTCTGTGACTGCTGGTCTATTGTAGCATTTCTGTGCATCAATATGAGCGGAAGAATAAATAGTTCCGGTACCATGCAACAATTCGCTCATATAATTATTCTTTTTCACTTTGAAGCTTATGAGATGCATTAATATTCATGTTATCTAAATAATAAGATCACTAGTTAAAAAAAAAATTGTTTTTATGTGAGGATATTCTTGATACCACATCAATATTGGAAGTATTGATACTTTAGTATCGATCCACCCATCCCAAGGAGGAGCGTGCATGTTTAAGCTTGTCTGGCATAGTTCAGTTTCACTCTTCTCCAAAACATGAACCAGCAGATTTTGGGTGAGCACATTTGACCGCATCTTATTCATTCATATTTATTTATGCAAATTGTTTAGGTGCTGGGTGCAGTCAAAACTACAGACTTAAAAAAGAAATCTGTAACAGAAGTTATGTCAGCTCATATGCACAACATTTTTCACAAGAGGCAAAACAACGATGAAAACCGAACCTTCTAAGTAAATACATTTGAATTGTTATTGAACTCAATTGTGAAAAAGGCCCAGCAGAGGTTGTACTTCTTTCACCAGTTGAGGAAGTTCAACCTGCCACAGGCGCTGCTGATACAGTTCTACTCAGCAGTCATTGAGTCTGTCCTCTGCACTTCAGTAACTGTTTGGTTTGGTTCAGCTACTAAGTCAGACATCAAATAACTTCAAAAGATAGTTCAGACTTCTGAGAGGATTATTGGCACTCTCCTACTCACCCTGCTAGAACTGCACACTTTCAGAGAAATTAAAAGTGCTGATAAAATCACTCTTGACCACAATCACCCAGCACACTTCCTTTTCGAACTGTTTCCCTCTGGCCAGCGCTACAGAACACTGAGCACCAGAACAGCCAGGCACAGGAACAGTTTTTCCCTCAGGCCATCCACCTCATGAACAGTAAAAACTGCAATCCAATACTTTCCTTTTTGTCAACACAACCAGGTGCAATATTCAATCCATCCATTCCTACTTATATCTATATTTCATTTATTTATTTTTGTACATATGCAACCTCTTCTTCAATACATTACATCACCTGCACATAACTGTTTATCTGTATACACCTTATTCCTACACCCCGTGATGCTTTTCGCAAAATGTTGGAGGTACTTCTGCCAAGAAGTAAACACAGTTGTAGTTGCATCATATACTCATTAATTTGTTTGTTGCGTTGTTGATCATTCATTCATTCTTCTAGATGTGTGAGCACAGCCTGGAGGGGCTTAATAAGGACAATATATGGATGCTGTTCCATCTTTAATAGAGGTTTTGGAGGGCAATTTAAAGAAGTGGCCTCAGTATGTATTTAGAGATACATGTTATCTCTTACCTCTGTAAGGACATTGTAATGTGTTCAAGCCGAAAAGACTTGAGCAAAACATAATACAATACTCACTAAGACCTTGTTTTTAGCTGGTATTTGTTTTGTTCAATGATTCAAAATAAAATGACTCACATCTCAACATGTCTCTGTTTATTGACTGATCACACATTACATGTTGGTCTTGGTCTGTTTCTCAAACCATTTGTAGCATTTGCTGTAAAACAGTGCCAGGTACTGGATTCTTGAAGAACAACAGGTATTATAATTAATGCATATCATCACAGTATTAAGATTTATCTTGGGTGATCCGAGCACATGTGGTCGGCGAGACACATTGCTGTTGGTTGTACCAATGCACCTCCTGTGAGCACTTCGGTTTTTGAGGTGGTGGCATTTATCATCACTACATCATAAATTAATAAACCAGAAAAATGTCACAAAAGACAAAGAAGCATGGAAAAAATGGTGCACCAGGTATGGCTCAAATTGTATCTACTGTAAGTGTACACGAAGACACTGAAGAAGATCCATAAAGACCTCGTACATGTAAGTTAATTTACAGATCTAACAGTTATTTCCTTTTAAAGCCATGTGTCACCAGAGCCATGAACAGTTTAAACACTTGTTTTAGCACAGCGGTTGATTATCAAATAAGGAGTGGTGCTTTGCTGCATCCCGGATGGTGTTTACAGCATTTAAAATTAGTTTTTGACTACATTCCCTTGTGTTTTTTTGTGATACGATCAAAACACGGTTTGCGTCCCATTTACACCTGTATTTAGTGCTGAACACTTGTCATTGGATCATCTGAATGACTGCTGAAAATGGGGTCTAAATGGCTGCTGCCTACATTAGCGAATGCTATTGAATGACTTCTGGCAGAAGTTCATCCCATATCTATTTCCCCGGTAAGATCCCCTGTGTAAAGTTCTGGAAATGGATTAACAGGCAGACGATGATGATGATGATGATGTGAAGAACCCAAGTGCAGTTTGGGTAACCAAAAACATAACAAACTTAAACAACTTCACTACGTTACACAAAACAATACTTGACAAGAGACAATGGCAAACATGAGGGCTTAAGTACATGAACAAGAGTAACATGACAACCAATCAACAGACAGTACTGACAGTACTGTAAACAATATAACAAGACTATTCAACTTAAACCAATGAAAAGACAAGAATGCTAACAAGAACTCAAACAAAGAACCAATTAAAACAAGACACATGAACAGGGGAAACACATGACAAGATCACATGAGGTTACAGGAAATCACATGACATAAAAACATGACTATAGGAACTAAACTAGAAAATAAAAGACATGAACACAAAACATGAACAAAAACACATGACAAATGACATACCCCATAAGGTCCTTAAAGTTATTTGGATTTTTACAAAATTATCTTTAAAATACAGGGATGTTTCCCTAAAAAAAGGATGTTTTTTTGTTGTTGCTGAATTTATATCCTGACAGTGTTTGCAGTTCTACTTCGTTCTCAATCCTGTACATTATCAAATTAGTTTGTTCACCATTTCTAATGATTATATGCACAAGGATCTGGCTCCATTGTGCAAATTAATGTGTGCAGGATAAGGAAGGCATATTTTGCCCTCAATTAATGGGAGGATTATAAAAAATATATATAGGAAAAACAGACATAATGCTCTTTTTTAGTTTTAGGCTACATATATTTTGTGTAAAAAGACAGTTCTACATTAGATTGCCATTGTTCTCTTATATGTATTGATATCGACAAAGATACAGACTTTAGCAGATCTAAATATTCTTTCTCGGTTTTCATAAACAATAAACCTTTGTATGTTTTTATTTTCAAGGTTAAGCTAATCAAAACCTATTTTTAGTTGAGGATGTAAGGCCATGTTTGTTCTTCAGTCAGATCTTAAGAAGAAATTTACCAGATCTTGAAAATTGAATTGAACTGAATTGTGACTAAAAAACAATTTTTTATAAATCAATTTAAATTACCCATTTTATCCCAAGAAAAATTAATAAATGGTTTAATAGACGTATTGGTTTTGGTATCGGCATGGACGATATTGGACTTGAAATTACTGGAATCGGATCTAAACAAAAATAAGTGGTATCACCCATACCTACTCCTAAGAGTGGAACTTTTGATTTTTGGTTATTCACATTCTTCGTGCGTATTGCCACATACTGGGCAGGGAGGAGAATTTATAATAAAAAGGACTTAAATATTGTGAAGATATGGATTTAACCACTGGATGTCTTAATTTCCAGAACCTTTCTGCAACTGTGCTGCAACCTTTAATAAACTAGAAAGACTCCTCTACAGGCCTCTACATGTACAGTATTTAGAGGCAACAAAGTGGTTATTACAAGATATCAGACAATATATCTGTGTACAGAGCCGTCCATCCTTACCCCTTAAGCAAATTACCAAAGAGCCCATCAAAATGCCACTCACATTAATTACTAACCTATTTATTCTTGTTTTTCTTCTCAAAGAGGTAGTTAGGATTGGAAACCATTGCAGAACATACTGAGTGTTACAATTGTTGAACTGTATGGGACATAAGCAATCTTTACACTGCAAAGGAGGTACAGAAGCTGCATCTGAAGTGGCACTTAGCCTAGGTGTATTTACACAAACTATTTAATGCTGGGCAGGCATACATGCATTAACATGCATGGCAATTACAATTGCATAAATAATGTTGAGATAAACGTTTTAAATTTAAAATTATGATTTTCTGATCCCTAATAACTGAATTAACAAGGAAACAAATAATGTAAACATCTATGGAGTATCGGCTCTTTCTAATGGACACTCTTTTCCACTGGCGTAAGTGATAATTTTGTTATTTAATAACAGTAATGAAACCAGTTTTAATTGTTACAAATCCGGTAGAGCAACTCTACCAGATGTGTACAATTAAAATTATTAATGTAATTTAATACATTAATAATAATACTTTATTTACGTCCGGTGACCAAGTGGTAAGGCGTCGGTCTCGTAAACCGAAGATCGCGATTCAAACCCTGTCCGTGCCTGTTGCCATAGGCATTGACACTTTTGAGAAGGCTTAAATTGAAGTTACAGTTTGAATAAATTAAACAATTTAAAAATAAAATTTTCCCTACATGAACATGACATTGCATACTCACCTGAATTTATAATCACAGCTTTCAGAAAGTCTTCTGCCAATCTAATATCTTATATTTCTGTGTTGTCAAATTACATCATATCTAAGTAGAAATGGTAGAAACTGTCAAGACATAATCTCTATTTTTTATGTTTTATTTATCACAACATGTCACATAACAAATGCAAAAGAAACAGAGAGAATAACGGAGAGAGAAAAACACAGATGGACAACTATAAACAAAGGTGTATTAAAAGAAAGAGTCTCAGATAAGACACTAATTTAAAAGTCTCTAAGATGGATACAAATTCAAGGCTCTACGGCAGGCCAAAGTCTTTATAGCTTTGGTGTTTCTTACACCCTCCAATATGACAAGATACAGATAAAACTAAAAAATAAACTGACCAAAATGTGGTATCTTTTTGGACCATCTACATTGATGAATGTAATATTTACCTAACACAATTAAGAACATAACAGGTGAGGGGCACATTGTCACAAGACCATATAACCATTTAAACTCGCCCTCTAACAACTGCATCTGATCTAATTAAAAAGCCTAGTAGATAAAGTAAAATTTCATGTCAATACTACACCTTTAATACACCTTTATCATATAAAATATAGCAATTATTTTGACACTTGATAATAAATAAAGAACAAAGACACAGCACTGACTGAAATAATGCATGGATTGATGACAAAACACACACATGTGCGCATTAAAGGGAATTATGTAAATTACACATCTGACTGTATGGAACTGCATATAGTTTTTTGTAATTCGGGCACACTGTAACGCAGTTACAACGTCGGCACAACTGCGATTTAAACCTGTCTGGTCACTTCTGCTGGCTATCTGAGAATTAAAAGACTATGTAAGATGCTAGCTAAAAGATTGGAGATTAAAATAATGCCAAGTTTGCCTCATTTGAAATAAACAGTAAAAACAGAGATACAAATATTCATAAATTAAGAAGATAACAAATTCTATTTTTTTAATGGATTATCATAGAAAAATTTAACATTTTGTTATCTCCTTAAAGATAACCTCAAAGTCACAACAAAATAATTTTGTAAAAATACAGTCAAAAAAGATGAGCCATACTCTCATGTTCAAATTGCAAATCACACATGTCAAATCAATATCATAATCTATCTCTTCAACACAACACTTCAAGAAAACAATTTTCTTGAACGCAATCAGGTCTGGATTTTTTTTTAAAGCTGTGTAAGTAACTTTTGAAAGAAAATGTTGTGGTTTTGAAAGCAAATTTTGTTGTCTGGTGAGACTAAATGTACATTTTGGGCCTGTTAGCAGAGCACAATGTTTGGCACAAACAGTCCAACAACCCATGATGCATTTTCAACAGGAACTAAAAAGCTTGTTGGCATTTAAACATATATTTTTACTTATGTGTATTATTATTCATAATGATAATAATAATGATGTGGAAATTTTACTGAAAACAACGTGTTATAAATTAAATTAGTGGTGTCTGGGCGTGACGTCATTTGTCCACCACAAGATGTCGCTCCAAATTAAAATAAGGCGGCTGCCCATGTCGCTCTTGCCTAAATCCGTTACTGAGCGTGATGACGTAGTAATATTATACGGCTACAAATGTGCACTTTGCTATATACATCGGTAAAGAATAAAACAACACATTGCACTTTACTCAGAGGAACACAGTGAAAATGTTTGTCATATTAAATAGCACATTATTAGAATGTCTCGCGACACAACGCAGACATTTATTACATACCATGATGACTGAGCAATAAACTTTCTAGCAGTTGTTCCTTAAAACTGAGAGTAGGAGACAGTAAGTGTTTGTGTGTGTGTGTGTGTGTGTGTGTGTGTGTGTGTGTGTGTGTGTGTGTGTGTGTGTGTGTGTGTGTGTGTGTGTGTGTGTGACATATTTACAAAAGCAAGTGCTACCTAGAAAACCATTTGAGGGAGTGCCCGTGAGCTGCGCGAGATCTCCATTCGCAGCTGGAGTCGCTGTTGTCGCACGTGGCGCGCGAGTGTGCGGAATCCAGGTAAATCCATTAAGAAGACAGCGGTGACAGTCGTGACTCTACGCCACTGAGGGGGTTCAACTTTTATTGAAAATGCTTTGGCGCTATTGGGAGAAAACCACCCGAAATCACGCATTTCTTCTCAGGAGAAAGTTATTTGCGCGGTTTAGTGAGGACTGCATTTTTTATCCCATGCTGGTGACAGCAATTCAGGGCTGGATCGTATGCGTTCGACAAACTTTTCTGTTTCCGTAACCATCATAATACGATATGATGACGGCTGTGGACGTAAAAGCAAATGCAGGCCAGGTACCTTTGATACAACAACGCTATAAACGGTGGAAGTCCAGAAGAGGTAAATTAATGTGTTCAAGATTTAAATGTAGATGAGAAAATACATATGACAATCTGAGCTTCGTCGTTCCTGACGCACACTGAATTCAACGAGGATTCGTTGGTACTTTTAACAGTGGTTTATATAATTATTTATTTGGCATTATGTTCATTTCAATTCTATTTACGAGTGAACCAGATATGGCAAAACCATTTGTAGTTAGTGGACTTTCCATAGCTAGAACATTGCTACTAGTAACCAGTACACACATTTTTAGGCTAATGATCTGATGAAGAATATAGGGGTTTTAAATCATTTTATGTGTTAGAGGTTGGGTCTTTGAGGGCAAGGTGAGTAGTTAAATTTACTCTCTCAACTGGCCTACAAAGTCCCAGTTTCTGGCTCATGTAATCATCCTCACTTCATTTCTGTCTGAATACATAAAAGGTGGTAAACACCTATTTTTAAAAGCTATTTGTTTGAGAAATGTAATTTTGGTAGATTAGCTGCATTAATAAGATGGAAGGAAAGTTTCCAAATGAGTCCAATCCACTTAAAAGTAGTGCAATTCTATTATGATTACTATACATTTGAATATTTCACACACAATTTAGTCAAATATTGCACAGAATATCACTCAATTCGTAATATAAGATATTATGCAAATTAAGGTAATAAGGAATCCCCATAGAGATTTTATATGATCAAAATCCCATGATTGGAAACTCAACAATGCAGACCAACAGAACTGATTAAATATCATAATATTAAATGTTTAGATCTGTCCACCAATAATTTTTCATTTGACGTTGTCATAAGGTGCATTGTGTTTCTTGATTGAGCACTTTGGGTTTTTTTTTAACGTGATTTGTTTTATTCCTTTGTAATAACAACAAAGTTCCTTTCAACCACCTGGCACTTCTATCGGATTGCCAGGTTGGAATGAGAACATAGACATTTCGATGGTGTGTGATTGTAATATTAAAAGTTCCTTCAATACATATTTTTTTAGTGCATATACAAACAGAGATATATCAATTGGAATATGAACAAATCCCGGTCAGAACTGTGCTGAACTCATTGACCTCTCTCAGCTACCCACTTAAATCCCAAAGCAAACACCCTTTTTTATAAGAGCAATTTATAAACCCCTGGCATGCATGCTTGAGTGGAGGAGGGGGGCTAAAATTCCCTTCACTCTCTTCTTAATTTAAACTTTTCAGTTGTTGGATGGATGACAAACAAGGTCTGCTCACTTCCAGCCGGCAAAAGCAAGGAAGCTATACAGCAGCACTATGTATGTGCCTTCCTGGGGCGGGAAGGGTGTCCAGCTCTCACCAACACCCAGCCGCCAGAGTGAAAGCTGTCTCCGTGCTGCTGAAATGTGAGTCTAAAAGGACCCAAAAGGCAGCAAGAAAAATGAGGGGCTTTTAGGGGCAGCTGTGTTTTATTAACCCAGTCATAATGCCCCTAAAAATCCTTATTGCTCTTGCAATTTTCAGCATCCCTGCATGGACAGTCATGACTGAGACGGGATTAATAAATTAATAATGAATTAAAAAGAGGTAGATTTCTTGTAAAATATGTCTTTCTTATTTTACATACAGATTATTAGAGTAGTGTTTTTGTGGCACAGTCAAAGAATCATCAAAAGGTTTTGTGTAAACAGTATAGTACCCCCCTCCCCCAAAATAATTCTTCATGTCGATCCAAACGCGTATTTTTTTATTTTTTTTTTGTGGAACACAAAATAAGAATTTTTGAAGAATGTCCTGGCCACTCTTTTTCATATGACGAAAGTGAATGAGAACTGGGGGCTGTCAAGTTCCAATTTGAAAATAAAACCATAAAAGTGGTCCATAGGAGATGATAGAGAGTGTTTGAAGAATAGAACAATATAAGTAGTTTTTTGCTGATTTTCTTCCCCTCCAGTGAGTTGTTAATCAATGTAACCAGATCATTGAGTCACTGAGTTGAACTCAAGAACAATATCAGTCTGATTCGTGAATGAATCACTCACGATTTTATGAACTGGAGAGGTCGATCCTTTGAAAAGATCACTGCTGTTTCATGGGTGCCCCAAGAAGAGCTAAGGTGGATGTCAAGACTGTCAGTTAATAATGACTTAAACTACTTTATAAACAGCGTTGGGAGTAAAGGAATACATCTAACGGGATTATGTCTTTAAAATACAAAATATAAGTAACTGTATTCCACTAAATTTACAATTGAAATAATTGGTAATCAGAATACAGTTACATTCAAAAAGTATTTTGATTACTGAAGAGATTACTTTGCATTTTATTGTCATTTGTTTAGTTTACTATTTAGTCCTTTCAGGTGGAAAACATTTATACATATAAATTATGTGATCCAAAGTGCATTTGAACAGCGGTGAAACACTTTGTTATGATGCGTTATATTCATACGAGCAGACAGAGAAGTAAGTTTGACGTAAGTTTGGAGCAGAAGGAATAGAAATACATCTCGTGTAAATTGTCAGCTTTAAGCTATTTCTAGCCATTTTACATGCACATGTTACACGACACGATCATAATTTTTAATCAAGAAAATTCACGTTGGATCATAATTTCTTTTTTTTTTCTAGTAAGACCTTTGATATTAGGGCAAAAATCATATTCTTGATAATAATTTTTTTATTGTTTTCCTGTAAAAATATTTAAAAATCCTTTTAACAAGATCAATTTGATTTAGCTTGTTTTAGAAGCAACACATCATAAGATATTTAGGTTTTTCAGAGAATGTATTTTGTGTATTTTGTCTTGCTGTACTGGCAGAGATTTTATAGTCAAAACAAGTGAGAAAAACCTACCAGTGCTGAAGAAGTAATCCAAAGTATTTCGAATACGTTACGGACTTTGTGTAATCTAATGAAATTCATTACAAATGACATTTTACAACATGTATTCTGTAATCTGGAATGCATTTCAAAAGTAACCCTCCCAACCCTGTTTATAAATTTCTGCCTGTTCCTCACACATTCACCAGTTTCAGAAGACTTAAAATATAGCATGCTATAAGTTGAATGGAGCTTTTTTTGTCATTTTGGATCTTGGCTGCCCCAGTCCTCATTCACTTTAATTACATGAAAAAGAGTGACCATATTCTACAAAAAAGTTTTAATTTTGTTTTTTTAGTTCCATGAAAGAAAGAAGGTTAGGCTTGGAATGACATGAGAGTTAATAATAACAGAATTTTCATTTTTTGGGTAAACTTTTCTTTTAATGGAAACATATTATGTGCTTTATGTAAATGAGCTGTTCAGCAATTTTCCTTTTAGTAATGCAATGCAGTATAATTTTTTTTTCTTTAAAACCCATAAAGAGCACACTCTTTTCAGTGACTTCATTCTGCTCTGACTCTTACTGCTTTTTGTCAAGTCTAGTCAATGTAAGCCTTGTTGTGAATGCTGAATTAATTTTTCCTTGCTTGAGGTTATGTCTTTTCAGAGTTTGTCTGGAGTCCCCTGAGAAAAAGTTGTTTTAGAACTCTTTGAAAATCAGTTTGAGAATATTTATGTGCCAAATACTCACTTATCTATAGTACAGTTCCTTTGCTTTGTATTACTCTGTTGGTGTTTTAGCCTGGCCAGTCTGCTCCATGATCTGCTACATGAATCTCCCATATTAAAATCTCACATGAAAATCATAGTCAAAACTCATAGGTTTGTGTCTATGGACTCATTCACTTGCTTATGTTTTGGTGAGGGACAGGTCATAGCCTGCACAGAAGCTGGGAGAAAAAATGACTCAGCTCAGTTGAGCTTGGAGAGGATGCATGCGTTCAGAGGGTGGAAGACTGTGGAATTTCGAGCTGTGCTTTGAGAACAGCTTGCTGTCCCACACGTCTCATTTGCTCTCCGTTATTCTCACAGCATGCTGGAAACTGTGCATTTACCTCCGCCGAAAGCAGGATATGACTCGGGCCAGAACTTCACTTTGCCAAAATAACCCAAAGGAGTTTAGGGAGAGAAATGAACATTTAAAACTCTAAACATCCTTCAATTAAAAGATTTGCATATTTTTAACCATTCAGTCCTTATCTTTGAAATCAAACCCACTCCTTCGGTATCACACATTGTCTTCAGCTCATTTACAAAAATATTTGGTGTTGATAAAGTTCAAAGAAGTATATCCTCACAGAAAAGAGATGTCATACATGTGGCTTTACACATTTCCAATCAAATGTTTGGACCAATATAGTCTCGTGACAACTCATAATTCCTTCAAGATGGTGAAATCGTAAGATTTACAAAAAGTATTTTATTCCTATAGATACCAACCAGTCAACAAACAGAATCCAACATTTACAACACAACAGTGAATACATTTGGTTATTCACCAATATTTATTTTTGTAGCACAAATGACCAATGTATGTTAAAAACTTGCAACACACTTACCTCGTCTCGTTCCAAACCCCAGTATTTGCTACACAACTTTTATTTTTCTATTAAAGTGATGGTTGAGTTTATGGTTTGGTAAGGGTTTAAACTTAGGAACAGGGACTGAAAATGTTCAAGGAACCAAAAATGAACCAAATGTTTTGCAAAACGTAACCGAACAAAGTCCCTTTCAATTGTTCCAAAGAGAAAATGTTATTTTTAAAAGTTGATAACTGGTTAATAACTGGTTAATTTTGTTCTGCTCATTTTTTTTTTCATGAACCCAAAGTCTAAATGGTTTATTACAGTACATTTTCGGAATTACACCACTTCATGTAGCCCAAATGTTTTTTTTTAAATGTTTAACATAAAATAATTCAGCCCGCATAAGATGACGTTTAGTCCAAACACACCCAAGCAGTGTGTGCATGCAGGCAGGAGAGAGATTTTGGCTATTCGTTGATTTTAGATGGCCAGATTATTCAATATTAAGAATACATTTAATGGAAATACATTCTTTTATATATGCTATTGTACACTTTGCTTGTTATGATTTCTGTGCTGATAATTTCCCCACATGGGAATACACATATTCCCCACTTTTTTATTTTGGTTGATATCACTTATTTTTCCAGACCAGGTCCCTTGTTTTCCCTTGAGAGATCTGGTAACACGGCAACTAGTATATCACCCACCCTTAGCACAGAGTACTATCATTTAAAAAAAAAAATAACGATCGTTATTAAATGTTAAACATAACTTTTGTTCTAAATGGTTACCAGTTGGAAAGGAGGCAGTGAAACATGGGAACTGGAATGAAAAAAAAGTTTCTGCTCAGGACAAACCGAAATGAAAAACATTTAATTTCTAGTCCCTGCTTAGGAAAAATCTTAATAAAATATAACATTGTTCATTGGCTCATTTATTTTTCTCTATGGAAATAAATGTTGTACTTTTTTGAACTTGTACAATTTTTACAATTTTTTTTTACCATCTCTTATATAATTACAAATTTGGTTGAGAAAATGGCCAGTGAGCAGAGTTGTAATGTAGGAATTAAGCAAATGACTTCTTTGAAGAAGCTAAAATCTATCAGTTTGTTGTACATAATTTCCACAATTACTAAATTAGCTTTTCCATAGTTTTGATTAGTCTTGAATTCAAAAATCTCTCATTAAATTATGCATTTAGTAATAATAAAATCAGTAATGTAATGTCAGGAATGTTGCCCATACGAAGAATTATTTTTTTTTTTTTATTCATTCGAAATTTACTTGAGTAAGAGTGAAAAGTACCCACCTTTAAATATACTCATATAAGTAAATTGTTTCCAAAAGGTTAATACCCACCTCTGTTGAGGAGTAAAGAGGCAGTGGGCTGTAAGTGGGTGGTGAAGAGTACTAGGATTCGGTGAGAAATATAAGGTGACACACAGATCTCATGTCTCCGCACAGGCACACCTCCTGAGCCACACTGAGTCACGATCATATTGAGGAATTTGTTTATCTGGCAACCGTTTATAGAGTTGCTGAAGCTGCAAGTTTAGTTTCTACTAATTAGTTGTAATGATTTAATGTGGAATGCCTAAAGATCATAAAAAGGTGTAGATTTCTGTTTTTAAAAACTAGATCTCACTCATGTTTTAACTGAAGAAGTTACTGAAAACAGTATTTTAACTGAAGACAGTAATTCAGTTTTTGAGTGGTTCAAAGTGGTGTTGTTTCTGCTGTGAACCGCACTGTCCTCTGCTCCGCAGCAGGAAGGGGCCTCAGGCCTGTAGGCGCAAACCAACGTCCACTGCCTAAAAACTAAATAAAACCCCCAACCACAATCAAAGTGCTCCTTTTCGATTTACATACTGCAGTATTTTCATTGGGGTGTAATTGTCAAATTGTTGGCCATATATATTTATACATAGTGTGTGTGCGGGTATATACATGCATATTCCTAGAAGCATTATTAATGTCTGAACTAAACTTCTGCTCGATGGAGAAAGGAGTGGGAATGCCAGGATAAATCATACACCTCAAGACTAGAATGATCGCAGACATGCCCTGTGGTCTGTTGCAGCACAGCCAGAACTTTGTGAACAGTGAAAGATCTGCCTGCAGAAACGAAAGATCCTATCAAAATGAACACAAAGGAGAAAAAAGCAGCAGTCAAACAGAGGTGGAGAAATAGGCTTTTGTTAAAATAAGGGAATATCATTTGAATTAGTGGGAGAAACGATAAGAAAATAAGTATTTGAACACTTATACAATGTTGATGTCATACTTTTAACCAACTGGTCTCAAGGGGTGTTTTTTTATGCAGATGTTGGTTTCCCACATATTCCCCTCAAAAGGGTCCAAACAGAGTAACCACAAGTGTAATTCACATTAACTATGGCCATGTTCCACTAACATTTGACACCCACAAAGTATCACAATACACGTCTATATTTTGATCAATATATTGATTTATCATTTACCCTAACAAACATTTGTGTAGTAATTTTTTTGCTTAAAGTGTTTGTGCTATATTTCCAACCAGATCTCTTGAGAATTTGTAAGAGTATAAGAAGATGGTGAATTCTTAAGAAATCTATTTTTTTTTTTTCATTTGAAAACATACGACTTATACACCAACCAACAGTAGAAAGTGAAACTTCTGGGTTTGCAATATATATTTTATAATTGCAACCCCAAACCAAAAGCCCATGCACTAACTAACCTGTGACCATGATTACAATTGATAAATACATTTTGTGTACAAGGGAAGAAAGGAAATATGAGGGTTTTGATGGAGATGAAGGAAGAGCATGAAATTGTTTTGTGTATAAGTCATACATTTAATTATTAATTAAATGTTGGGTGCTCTCACAATTTCACCATCATGTAGCCTACTATTCTTATAGTCTCATGAGACTTTCTTTAAAATAACTGCCACTTGGTTTGATAATTTGTTATATAATGCAAAGGTAGAAAACAATTTTTTTAAGTGTCCAGATACTTTTTGGGGACTTTTTTAAAAAACTTTTTTAAAGAACAAAATGCAAATGACATGTTCAGTTGACTCAGCCAGTAGATTTTGTCCTTGTGGTGTGCTCCACCACCAAATTTATTTTTAGTTGAAGGCAGACCATTTTTTCTGTATTCCCTCCTGGCCAGTCTGTCAAAACAAAAAACTGTGTATCGCCTTTATAAGGAATAAAAAGCTTTAGACAAAACATACTTTTACATGACATTTCATGTGCTTTTAGTAGACTTGCAGGATCTGTCATCTGATTTGAAAATGTCTTGTGAAACAGTACCTGGACTTTACTTGCAAGTTATTTCCAGGACAAGTCTGGCAAGCATATTCAGAATTTCTGAAGATCGCTTATTTAGTCAAACGTTAAGTGACAGGCTGTTCTTCAAACAAGTATCAAATGTGGTGAAATCAAAAAAGTTGAACTGAAAAATTATTGTGGCAGTTGGAATATACACACAAAAATTGACCTCTTGTTTATAAAAGGGGAAAGTATGAGAATAGCCAAGTTTAGACAAAATTTCCTTTATCAAGAAAATATTTATCAAACTTTTCATCTAAATTCATCAAGTAATTCCATGGCAAGATTTGTCCCAGTTAGAGGCCTTTTAGCAATGTCTCACATGATCAAAAATGGATTGAACAACTTCCTGAAAATGTGGCTTTTTAGAAACCTCTCATGTGGTAAAGCCTTGTGTCCTTAAGAGTTTGAATGAAATGCAAAATGAGTAATCATAAACATACTTGAGAGTAAGAACTTGCTGTGTGGTAAATTCTGTGTCCCAAGTCTGTCCATTGCCAATCCAGACTAACTTCGACACGGCCAAATGTGTTTTCAGATCCCAGACAGGAGTGGCCAAATCTAAATGCCTGTGTAAGTTTGTCAGAGAGATCCAAGAGCTCTTCTTTTTATTTTTTTTTTTATCATAAACACGATTACGTTAACTTGCACATTTGATATCTACATAATTTGGAAAATTGGTTAATAAAATAATAAGAGTTGCGTTAGAAAGTTGGCTTAACAAATTGTAGCTATGAGTCTATGAAGCATGAGTCTAGCTTAATAGCTGAAGAACAGACTTAATGTATATAGATATGAAAAAGAATTTGCAAGAAAATTCAGTTATTCCCTGAAATCGTACATGACTTAAGTTTCATGTGAAATTGTTGTGATAAATCACAAAAGATCTGTGAACAAGTTTATATTTGTAAATCAAGTTTCTTGGTCATCTGTTGACCTCAAGTCTCATGTGGAATCTAAAATTCATTTTAAGTCACTTTGGATAAGAGTGTTTCTGTTTAAAATTGAGTCATATTTAACTTTATTATGGGAGCCACATGGGTGCATAATTTCAGTTGTTGTGTTCCATATACACTAAATTTAATGTGTAATTCAATTTATTTTCCTGGATTTTTCAAGGCAATTCTATGGATATTTAAGTATTTAAAAATTTCAGAAGCAAATCTTGAAAGACGGGTGCTTTACCCTTTGTGGCTGACACTTTGTTAGCAAACCGTATCAAGAGACTTACGTATGTTGTGCTGTCTTTGGGAAATTGTCTGTTTTGGTTTTCTCTTGAAGGCGAGGTCATAGTTTGAGGGGGGAGGAAGGGGGGTTATAATAATTATTATTTTCGTGCTGGGTGAAATTATTTATTTCGGTCTACTTCTTTTGGGGTATTATAAGGCCCATGCGAAATACTGCCACGTTTTCAAATCACATTCTTTTTCACAAATTCTGATTTGTCATGGAGAGAATACACGGAAGAAACAATGAGCGTTCCGTTTTAATTTCACTTTTTAAATAACACTTTTTTTCAAGACATGAAGCTGAAAGAAAATACATTTTATGCTTTCAAAGACTTTTTTTTTTTTTTGCAAAGTTTTGTAGTTTCCAAAATAATTGAGAACCAGGGCTGGATTGGTAATCTGGCATTTTCCCAGTGGGTCGACACACTTTGGGGCTGATCAGTGGCAGACTGGCCATCGGGAGAACCGGGACTAAGCTGAAATGAGACATCGCGTTATGCAGAACGGGCCACAAAATGGTAAAATCCCAGTCCAGAACCACCTACTTTGGTTCTCTTTGGTCTACTTTATCCTCATCTACTTTAGCCTTGTTTTCTCATGTTTTCATTTTATTTGATAAATAGCTTTAAATTAAGTTCTTGATCACTAGTTTAACTTGTCGTCAGTGGCACCTGCAGCTGTTCGGCTGTACGCACTGTGTGTACCATGAGCGCTTCAACTGACGTGAGAAATACTTACAATCAGAATATTTCATGAAATGTGTCCCGTATTTATGTTGGCTCTTTAAAAGAACTAGCAATGCCCAATTTGTGAATGAATAATTCCTTTGAGTCGGTTCTTTTCAGTGAATTGGCCAAACAGGCTTGCAAAATGGTCTGAATGGATTTGTGATTCAGTACAATTCGTTTAGAGTGCTCTCTCACTGAATCATTTGAGTGGTTTCTCACACATTAAAATAGTATCGGGATATTAATGAATACAGCGCTGGCTACAGTGTAAATGTACCTACAGTCAATTGAAACGAAAGGCTGTCTTTTTTAGAGGTAACTTTGAGAAATTTCAGCTAGTGAAACGAAAGGCTGTCTTTTTTAGAGGTAACTTTGAGAAATTTCAGCTAGTGCTGTGTCATATGAACAAGCAGGTGTTCAAACTGAAAGTATTTTTGCATCCACTCATGCTGTTTTTCTATTGTTTTCCATGTAAACAGTTGCTACATGGATGTCCTTTGACAACTGCATCACGTTTGACACGTGTTTTTGCATCTCACACAGGAGCGCAGCATTTTTAGACGCCATGTCAAGTTAAAAAGAACTTCTTCATCTGATAAAAACTGTGTTCTGCTCTATTCGTTGTGGTGCGTTTAGCTTTTTTAGCATGAAAAGGCATCTGTCTGAATGGTTACAGGAAGAAATGCTTTAGCCAATAGTTACATGAATGCTACTCATCCCAAAGTCACCAGAATTAAATGCTTTGGTGTTGTATTTTGCAACACAAAATCTCACGGGGGAGCATTCATTTTAAGGCCTGTGCATACCTCTAGGCAGATTTCTGTGCATATCCTCAGATTAAATCCTGCAGGCACCCATGCTTGTCATAAATATTTTGTTAACGAGTAGGCCTATGTTTAATCCATCTGGTTAAATTATATGTTAAATGTCAAACAATGTGCCTTTCCACTGCTTGAATAAATGCCAGAAAGGTTTAGCTTGGTAGGAGATATTGAAAAAACAGGGTTCAATGTGTTCACCATTTCTACCATGCTTTAACCAAGTAGAAATAGAGCATCCTTGCCAAAACCATGTTCTTCCACATTTGGCACAGAACCACTTGTACTTGCAGTATAACCACAGCTCCAAAACAAGAGGGGCAAAAGAAAGGGGCAATCTGTTTTTTATTTTTTATGGTGAAACAGTAATATCATGAATGTCATCAGCTTGACTTTTCTGGGCATTAAGTGCCTGGTATTTTGCAGCTGCTGGTTCAAATTTTGTTTATTAGAATTTGAGGACATTGGGGTCACTCACTCTCTTTGTCCAGACAAAATAATCACAATTGAACAATGCTACACTTAACTTGACCTTAATAATAAATATTTTCAAAAACAAATAGCATTTATTTCATAAAAAATAAATATTAGCCCAAGTAATAAACAAGTATTAATGATATTTGCTGGGCTCTTTTTCTGCCAGAGCTGTCTTGTGAATGTGTTGATTAGTTTTTGGCAGATGTGGTTGCAGACTGTAACCAATTACCAAACTGAAAGGCAGTGTTCAACCTTTAATAACCCAAAAAAACAACACAATTTTGCTTGACCAGGCTGGGTGAGTGAATTAGCCAGCACCTCGACCCACTTGTGCTGAATGCTCTTTGGATGAGTACATCAGGGGAGTCGACATCTTTGTTTCAGGAAGATAAAGAGAGGCATGAGAGCCCAAATTTAGCTCTTTGTGGGCCAGGCCAGACTGGTACAAATTGATGGTGCAAAATGGACCAAATGAGAGCTGCAGACCTACAGGTACAGAGAAAGGACAACTACAGTACCAATATCTATCGACACACCTCAGTTGAGAACAACTTTATAACCTATTAGCTTTTAAATTATGTATATTTAATTAAATTGGAGAGTATTTTCAGTGAAATCAGGTGTGTGTGTGTGCAAGTACATGATTATACTACATTGTGGGGACCAAATGTCCCCACAAGTATAGTAATACCTGAGATCACCTACCTTATGGGGCCCAGCCAGGCTTATTAAACATACCAAACAATGTTTTTTTGAAAATGTAAAAAGGGTTCAGTCACGGTTAGGGTAAACTATCCCCTAATTATCGTTTAGTTATCGTTTGATCTCTATAAAATGCTTGGAAGTCTATGGAGAGTCCCCACAATGATATAAAAACACATTTGTGTGTCTGTTTTTAATGCAGTGGCCCCAAAAAGTATGTGTAAACTTAAGTTGCACTCAAAAATGTTTTAGTGCTTAATTTGCAATCCTTTCCTTCTCTGGGCATAGAATCAACAAGCTTTTGTAAGAGAAAATGTCCTCTAAGTTTCAGTCACCAAAGATTTCAGGCCATCCACACTCGAACAATGACAACCTGACATTTTTAATTCCTTTTCATCCCATAGGTGTTCTATATTAACAAAAACACAAAAAGAGGATTCAATAATAATGGGGATGAAATTTAATTTATTAAACATACAAATAAGATATATATAAATTATGATCATTTGTTTCCTTATTTGTTTCTTTGGCAGTAAAAGTTATATTAGAGATGTTTACACACTAATATTAATATGTACATTACTGTGCTATGAAATCTGTACATCATAAACAACTTGAGATGAGTATACATTCATAGGGAATTATCTTGTAGTACCTTGTACTAAGAATGGATTTTAAACAGAATATCTGTTAAAAGGGAAATTAAAATTGATACAACTTGTGCATTTCTGCGACTGGGGTCAAAATGAGAAGACAGCAGCACAAATAAACACACAACTTACTATAGAGAAACTTGAAACTACAGCAATGTTATTAAATATTCAGAAGTTATGAATATTATTAAACATGTTACAGTAAATTAACCAGAAATCGTAGCCTATTAAACACACCATGATCGTTAAACACAATATCCCCCGAGTGATGATTCAATCATTACAGCAAGACAACCAATATAAGCATCAACACCCCTACCAGAAATTAAACAAGCAAGGACGAATTATGTAAACCTGTGATTTCGCACAAAATATGACCCGACAGCTCAAAATATAAAACATTATTTGAGGCTTACAGTAGTTTATTGGGGAGAAGGACACGGTTTTGAATACAGATTTTTTTTTTTTTAAGAACTAAATAATGGAACGTTATTCAAGTTAACCAAAAAAATCTTATGTAGTGTAGCTTTAAGCAATTTAGTGTTTTACAATCTACCCTTTTATAATGGCCCAGGTGCTCCCTACCATCTCTTTTTTTATGGGAAATAAGGGAGAAAATAATTACAGTAATAGAGAGAGAGGATGTTTTTGATGAAGAGGGCGGCTTAATATAGCCAAGTATTCTCAGCATCTCTCACCCCTCTCCAACAGCCCAGCTATGTGACCCACAGGATTAACAAGTCAGTGTTTATGACAGAGGCCATGGAGGAACCCCAAACCCACACACATTGCACCAAGATCATCCTGAGCGTGTTGCTAATGTGAAACTCAACCCATGACTCTCTAATAGGAGTTAACATCAGCATTCTAAGTGGACATGTGGTGTCAGATGCCAAAATTGTGATGACCTTAATTAGCAGGTACAGTAGTTAATTTGTAATTCAAGACGGAGTATGGTTGTAAGAGGCGCTAGATAAAGCCTAAAGAATACACCAGCTGTTATCCTGTTAGTTTACGTCTATTTAAAGTTCTGTAGGGGAGTATTTTTCTAAAAATGTGGTGGACACACATTACTTAGGTGTGAGGTTCCTGTGACACTACTATAAGACACAGATTAGCAGTGACTTTTTTCAGGGCAAATGAACACACATGCACACAAATGGTTGATAGAGGGCTGGGTACATTCTTGTTCAATGCCCTGTACCCTCAAAAACGCAGCATTTAGACAATCCATCACCAACATGTGAGCCAGGGGCTAAATTAAATCCAAATATGCCATACCTTTAGAAAGCTGAGCCAGCCAACACATGGTTGTCAGTTTGCTCATGTTGTGTAGGATTATTTTACGAGGTGATGTTAATGGGATACAGAGAACAGGCCCTTCATTTACTCACTTCATCTCAGTGGGTGTCATCTCTCAGGCCTGCTGAACCGTCAGTGGGGTCAGAAACAGAAGAACCAGATTGAGTGTCCAGAGCTGTTGCAGAAAAATGCCTGAAAACATGGTCATTCTTAAATGCTCATGGGTCATTCTTAAAATATTATATCTATCTATCTATCTGTCTGCCAGCCTGGCCATATTTAGCAAATTATTTGCTCATAATTTCCCTCTATGTGAGTTTGTTGCATTTTTATATCTGCAGTTTTAATTCCTTCCCCAGATTATTCTTGAAAAAAGTGAGAAGTTCTGTGCTTTGACAAGCATTGTTTCTGCTATGCTTTAAACAATGTAAGCCTCAAAGACTCAAATAGCTGCAAAGTAATATTTTTCATGACTTATTTTCTGCATTTTTATCAGGCATGAGCATTATTCAGCAAGCTGCACTTCAGCTCCCAGAAATGCTTTGCTGTATGAATAAATTGCACAGATGACTATGTACTGCTCATAGCTTTACTATTTGCCGATTTTATATATTCTGCTGTTATTTTATTTGTTATAACTTGCAGTTATTAGTCATTTAGTGATTATTCAGAGCTCATCTTATACTTAATGTTATTTTTGGTTGTCACCTTTATTGTGATTTGTATGTCAAATAATCAGGTCCACATGAGGTACGCAGTGTATGTGTAAGTGATTTCAAGATACAAGGAAGCCTTTACATTATTTCAAAATGAAAGTCATTGTATTGGCTTGTCTTACAGAGCTTATAAAATTTTAGCTTTAATATGAGGTCCACGCAGGCATGTTGGGGCCCAGGGCGGCTGCCTAAATTGGCTGTAAGATGGGCTGGTACTTGCGCAACAGCGGGCTGTCCCAAATTACCCAGTGGCCCAAAAGGAAAATGCCCAGTGCTCTCTATGGCCACTCTGCCCCTGGGCGGCGAGATGACACACCCTGGATCAGCGATCCTGTAACACAGACAGGCGGGTTTCAGAAAGCTCTACTGTGCTTTTCTTCTGCTGCTATCCAATCAGGGAGGAGATGTGGGTGTGGCCTGTCCCAACAGCTGACAGATAAATAACACACAGATGCAGATAGACATGCTGCTTTAAAGGGGTAGTTCACCCAAAAAGGAAAATTCTGTCATGTACTCACTCGGCCTCAGTCACCATTCGCTTCTGTTGTATGAAAAAAAGCTACAATGAAAATGAATGGTGGCTGAAGCTAAGATTCTGCTTAACATCTAATTTTGTGTTCCACAGATGAAGAAAAGTCATATGGGTTTGGAACAACAAGAGTATGAGTAAATGATGATAGTATTTGAATTTTCGTGTGAACTATCCCTTAAACATAAACATTGACTCAGACGTACATGCACACCTGTCATATACCAACACCCGCACACACTGTAAAAATTCCAAATACTGTGTTTCACAATGATATACCCCTCAAAAAAGATGAATTGGACAATTAGAGTTAAAGCCAAACAGTTGTGTTTTGACTTTCAGCACTGAGAAGAACCAGCAAAGCTTAAGAGCTCTATTCCTTATCAGCAATTAATGTCCACATTTACAGATCTATCACACGTTTTCAGTTACACTGTTTCCTATCCTTTATTCTGTATTTGTCTGTATCAGGCCTGAGAGGAGGATTTCTACAGGCCACCATGCATTAATGAAAGCATGCTAGCCATGCTTTAAAAAGAGGCCATTAATACTGTTAAGATTACATTCCGAGGATGTTTTAAGGAGGAACGGGGGATTGTGCAGCGTTACTGCACTCTGGAGGAAAGGTTTTCATGGATGGAGGAGTCATATAGGGAGAAGGCCACGTCTCTCCAAAAACATTTCAAACAGAGAGAGGCAAAGTGTGTGAGCAATACAAAGGACCTAGGGAGGAATGAAAACCCCATTTCTGTGTGTAGACACTGCAAGAGTTTGCAATATACTGTATTTATGACAGACAGACATAAATGCAGCTGAATATAATAAATGGATTATATTCAGATTATATTCAGATACACCGATCAGCCACAACATTAAAACCACCTGCCTAATATTGTGCGGGTCCCCCTCTTGTCACCAAAACAGCGCCAACCCGCATCTCAGAATAGCATTCTGAGATGATATTCTTCTCACCACAGTTGAACAGTGTGGGTATCTGAGTTACCGTAGACTTTGTCAGTTCAAACCAGTCTGGCCATACTCTGTTGAATTCTCTCATCTACAAGGCATTTCCATCCACAGAACTGCCCTTCACTGGATGTTTTTTGTTTTTGGCACCATTCAGAGTAAATTCTAGGGACTGTTGTGCATGAAAATCTCAGGAGATCAGCAGTTCCCCTTCTGTCGCTCTCTCCACGTTGTGTCAGAGAAGCGACACTAGGGGTCTCTCTTGAGCGCCGATATTCACCTCTGAACTATGAAAAAAGGCCAATGAGAGTTGGCAACCAGTATTTGCATGTCACGCCCCCAGACATACGGGTATTTAAGCGGCGCAAATACGGGAGTTCATTCAGAAAATTTCTTCGGAGCCGATGGTCGTGTCTGCAACTGCTGCATACTACACACCGAGTTCCTGTCATCCCTCTGCTGCATAACTGTTGGATTCCACGGCGCACAACAGTGGCTTTCTCCTGTTTGCACGGCTGTGCATTCCTGCCCCTGGGCGCATCGACAGTGCAGATTTAAAAACTCTCACGAGTTTTTTCCCTAAAAGAGTGATTTTATTTAAAAGAGTAATTTCCTCTAAAAGAGCAAAACACAGCGGCGTTGAACGTCCTTTTAAGGACGCGTCTTTATAAAGATGCCCTTCCGCCCCTGTGTTGTTTCTGGATGCGGTAGAGTGCTCTCCGCTTCCGACGGCCACAGGCGCTGTCTCGTGTGTCTGGGTAGCGATCACACCGAGGCTGCGTTTGTGGATGGTTCATGTTCTCACTGCGAGAACATGACCATGACAACGTTGCGGTCGCGGCTTGCTTACAACCGTGAGCAAGCCACTCCAGCCGCCCCCCGTATTGCTCCTTCTTCCCACGGGATTGAGGACGATGCGGCTGGCGATGGAGGCGATTTGGGGATGGCTCAAATGGGGGGAGAGGACGTCGTAAGCGGTGTGCGAGAAAGCGGAAGCGCGGAAAGAGGGCGGGGGTCCATGCTAGGCTAAAAACAAACCCTAGCCGGCCAGCTCTCCCGTCTATCCTGCTCTCAAATGTTTGCTCCCTGGACAATAAACTGGACTATATCCGACTCCAGCAGGCTACGCAGCGTGAGTTTAGAGACTGCTGCGTCTTTGTTTTCACGGAGACGTGGCTCAGCGACAGAGTTCCGGATGCCGCCATTCAGCTAGACGGGCTCGCCTCGTTTCGTGCCGACAGAAATACAGCTCTCTGCGGTAAGACTCGCGGTGGTGGCTTGTGTGTTTACATCAACACGGAATGGTGCAAGAACTCTATGCTAGTCTCTAGTTACTGTTCATCGCTGTTGGAGCTTGTGACTGTTAGATGCAGACGTTTTTATCTACCACGGGAATTCACCACTGTTTGCATAACCGGAGTTTACATTCCCCCCAGCGCTAACGATAAGGAAGCGCTCTGTGAACTGTATGGGGCTATGAGCGAACTGCAGAACGCTCACCCCGACGGACTGTTTATTGTCGCCGGAGATTTCAACCATGCAAATCTCAAGACAGTGCTCCCTAAATTCCATCAGTATGTGGACTTTGCAACGAGAGGGGCGAACGCGCTTGATCTTGTTTACACAAACATCCCAGGCGTGTACCGGGCGGAGCCCCGCCCCTACCTCAGCTACTTAGACCACATCTCTGTTATGTTAATTCCAGCATACAGACTGCTCGTCAGATGCACAAAACCGCTTCAGAAGCAGGTGAAAACCTGGCCAGCAGGAGCCATCTCTGCTCTTCAGGACTGTTTTGAGTGTACTGACTGGCACATGTTCAGGGAGGCTGCAACATATGGCGATTCTACCAACTTGGAGGAATACACAGCATCAGTGACCAGCTACATCAGCAAGTGCATTGATGATGTCACTTTCTCCAAGACCATCACCACACGCTCCAACCAGAAGCCGTGGATGACTGCGGAGGTGCGCACGCTGCTGAGGTCCCGAGACTCCGCCTTCAGAGCAGGCGATAAGGCAGCCCTAAGAACAGCTAGGGCCAAACTGTCACGGGCAATCAGAGAGGCAAAGCGCGCACACTCCCAGAGAATCCACAGTCACTTCCAGGACAGCGGTGACACGCGGCGCATGTGGCAGGGCATCCAGGCCATCACCAACTACAGGACAACATCAGTTGCCTGTGACAAAGATGCCTCCCTTCCAGATGCGCTGAACGACTTCTACGCTCGGTTTGAAGTGCAGAACGACGTGATGGCGAGGAAGTCCACCCCTCCTCCCAACGACCAGGTGCTCTGTCTTACCACGGCAGATGTGAGGAAAACTCTACGTAGAATCAACCCACGGAAGGCTGCTGGACCAGACAACATTCCTGGCAGAGTGCTCAGAGGATGTGCAGACCAGCTAGCAGATGTTCTTACCGACATCTTCAACATCTCTCTGAGCAGCGCCGTCGTTCCAATGTGCTTCAAGGCCACCACCATCATCCCCATGCCAAAGAAGTCTTCAGTGTCCTGCCTCAACGACTACCGTCCCGTCGCACTTACACCCATCATCATGAAGTGCTTCGAGAGGCTCGTCATGAGGCAGATTAAGACCCAGCTGCCCCCTCACTAGACCCACTGCAGTTTGCGTATCGTTCAAACCGTTCAACGGACGATGCCATCACCACAACCCTCCATCTGGCCCTCACCCACCTAGACAATAAGAACTCATACGTTCGAATGCTGTTCATAGATTTCAGCTCAGCATTCAACACAATCATTCCCCAGCACCTGATTGGAAAGCTGAACCTGCTGGGCCTGGACACCTCCCTCTGCAACTGGATCCTGGACTTCCTGACTGGGAGACCTCAGTCAGTCCGGATCGGGAACAGCATCTCCACCACCACCACACTGAGCACTGGGGCCCCCCAGGGCTGTGTGCTCAGTCCACTGCTGTTCACTCTGCTGACTCACGACTGTGCAGCAATGCACAGCTCGAATCACATCATTAAGTTCGCCGATGACACGACCGTGGTGGGTCTCATCAGCAAGAACGACGAGTCAGCATACAGAGAGGAGGTGCAGCGGCTGACGAACTTGTGTAGAGCTAACAACCTGTCCCTGAATGTCGACAAAACAAAAGAGATGGTTGTTGACTTTAGGAGAGCACAAGGTGAACACACTCCGCTGAACATCGACGGCTCCTCTGTGGAGATCGTCAAAAGCACCAAATTCCTTGGTGTTCACTTGGCGGAGAACCTCACCTGGTCCCTCAACACCAGCTCTATCACCAAGAAAGCCCAGCAGCGTCTCTACTTTCTTCGAAGGCTGAGGAAAGCACATCTCCCAACCCCCATCCTCACTACATTCTATAGAGGGACTATTGAGAGCATCCTGAGCAGCTGCATCACTGCCTGGTTTGGGACTTGCACCGTTTCGGACCGCAAAGCCCTGCAGAGGATAGTGAGGACAGCTGAGAAGATCATTGGGGTCTCTCTTCCCTCCATCAAAGACATTTACAAAACACTGTATCCGCAAAGCAACCAGCATTGTGGACGACCCCACACACCCCTCTCACAAACTCTTTACCCTCCTCGCGTCTGGCAAGAGGTACCGAAGCATTCGGGCCCTCACGGCCAGACTGTGTAACAGCTTCTTCCCCCAAGCCATCAGACTCCTCAATACTCAGAGACTGGTTTGACACACACGTGTCCTGAGTTGCACTTTAATTACTGTCACTTTATAACTGTCTGCTACCTCAATAACTGCTATGTGCATAGAACATTATCTCATAGTATGTTATGTTTACATGTTTAGAAACTGTCATCTTTTTGCACTGCTGAGTACTGGTCGGCGCTGCACTGTCTATTGTCCTGTTCATTGTCAGAAATTTGTTGTACTGTCCTGTACTTTTTGCACGTTTGCACGTGCACTTTATATAGGTATATGTAGGTTTTTTTATATAGGTATTTTATTTCGTTGTGTTGTCTCATGTGGTCCTGTGTTGGTCCTTTGTTGTTTTTATGTAGCACCATGGTCCTGGAGGAACGTTGTCTCGTTTTGCTGTGTACTGTACTAACTGTATATGGTTGAAACGACAATAAAAACCACTTGACTTGACTTGACTTGGCTGCGGGTGCAGCTCGCCGGGTACGCCCCCTCGGACCACCCGCGCCCCAGCACGCTCGTTGATTCCCGTCCGTGCTCGAGGTGGCGGCGACTCGCCTCACAGCCAGTCAGCTAACCCTCTTGCGATGGAAGCCGATGAGCTCGCCGCGACATCGGAGGTTGCAGCATCTGATGCAGAGGACTCCCCTGGGCTGCCGCCTTCAGGCTTGCACGCCCAGGCTGAGGCTGACGCACAGATGTCCGACATGCTTTCCCGGGCAGCCAACAGCGTGGGCTTGGATTGGAACCCTCCATCCTCCCCACAGCCATCACGGCTGGATGACTGGTTCCTGGGGTCTGCGTGCCGCTCACAGCCTCGCCCCCCTGGTTCCATTTTTCCCGGAAGTGCATGACGAGCTGACGTCTTTGTGGAGAGCACCCCTCTCCACTCGTCACACCGCCACAGGCTCGTCCGCCCTCACCACCCTCGACGGCGGAGCGCGCCACGGGTATGTGGCGATTCCCCAGGTGGATAGGGCGGTTGCGATCCATCTATGCCCCGGTACCCCTACCACCTGGCGAGGTCGCCCCGTACTCCCTTCCCGGACCTGTAGAGAAACCTCCTCGCTGACAGCGAAGGCCTACAGCGCCACCGGACGCGCCGCTTCCGCCCTGCATGCCAAGGCTCTCCGGCAGGTCCACCAAGCCAAGGCACTTCGCAACATGCACGGGGGTGGCCCTGATCCCGACACGCTGCAGGAACTGCGCTCAGCGACCGACCTCGCCCTGAGAGCGACGAAGGTCACAGCGCAAGCGCTCGGGCAGGCGATGGCCACGCTAGTGGTCCAGGAACGTCAACTGTGGCTGAACATGGTCGAGATGCGTGAAGCCGACAAGACTCGCTTCCTCAACGCCCCTGTCTCGCAGTTTGGCCTCTTCGGCGACACCGTCGAGGACTTTGCCCAGCAGTTCTCAATGGTAAAGAAGCAGACGGAGGCCATCTCTCACATCATGCCTCGCCGCAAGCCTGCCGCCACGGCCCATGCCCCATCTGCTCGCTGAGGGCGTCCTCCCGCGGCCAGAAGACAAGCTCCTGCTCCGCCTCAACCCGGGCCCAGCTCTCAGCCCCAGCGTCGAGCAAACCGCGGGAAGCGCACGCCCCCTGTCTCACGGACCCCCTCGAGGACCCGGAAGGCTCCCAGGCGCTCCTGAGACATCGCACCCAGAGTCCAAGAAGTTAGCTCCGGAGGTGGTAAGACCGCTCCGTCCCCCGGTGGAGGGCCGGGAGGAGAATCCTTTGTTTTTTCATTTGCCGCACCCCTTAACTGGGGCTGCGGTACCCAAATTCTCAATAAAAGAGCTGTTTCCTTTGTCTCTGGGGCATATGGCCCGCAAATGCCGTTCTCACGGCACTCTACTTTCAGGCCTCAACAGTCTCGGCTCCATGGACGCGGTGTCCCCGCCTTCAGCCCCACGACTGTTCCCCGGCCGGCCGGATCAGACGAGTCCAGAGGACGCCAGCATCAGACCTCCTCCTCAGTCACGAACCCGCCCCCTGCCGGGTGCGCGGAGCAAGGTAAGTGCTTTGAGTTTATTCTCAGCACCAGAGCCTCGGGACGCCAAGTTGCCTCCCGATGCCACGTTACCTGTTCCGCACCGCTGCGAAGCCCCGCCGGGTACGTCCAAAAAACCCGTCCCTTTGGTGCCCCTAGCACGGAGTTTAGAGGCATGGCTTTCACTGCCCAACCCGTCACGCTGGCTGCACCAGACCATTCGACTTGGTTACGCAATTCAGTTTGCCAGGTCTCCACCCCCCTTCGTGGGCGTACATTTTTCCGCAGTACACGGCCAACATGCCCATTCCCTGCGCGAAGAAATCGCCTCCCTTCTATTAAAGGACGCGATAGAGCCTGTCCCTCCAACCGAAATGAAGAAGGGTTTCTACAGCCCTTACTTTGTTGTACCCAAGAAAGGCGGCGGCTTACGACCGATCTTGGACCTGCGAGTTTTCAATCGGACCTTGTCCAAACTCCCATTCAAAATGCTCACCCAGAAACAAATTCTATCTGGCGTCCGGCATCTAGATTGGTTCGCAGCGGTAGACCTGAAGGACGCGTACTTCCACGTCTCAATTTTCCCTCGACATCGACCCTTCTTACGGTTCGCTTTGGACGGTCAGGCGTATCAGTACAAAGTCCTCCCCTTCGGCCTGTCTCTGTCCCCTCGCGTCTTCACGAAAGTCGCAGAGGCAGCTCTTGCCCCGCTCCGAGTATACGCATACTCAATTACCTCGATGACTGGCTCATACTGGCTCACTCTCGAGAGTTACTATGCGCACACAGAGACCAGGTGCTCAGGCACCTCAGCCGTTTGGGGCTTCAGGTCAACTGTGAAAAGAGCAAGCTCTCCCCGGTCCAGAGCATCTCTTTTCTCGGTCTGGAGTTAGACTCAGTCTCAATGACAGCACGTCTCTCCAACGAGCGTGCTCAGTCAGTGCTGAAATGCCTCGCTTCCTTCAAGCCAGGCGCCGTGGTCCCGCTAAAATGTTTCCAACAGCTCCTGGGACATATGGCATCCTCCGCGGTGGCCGCGCCGCTGGGGTTGATGCATATGAGACCACTTCAGCACTGGCTCCGGACTCGAGTCCCGAGACGAGCATGGCACCGCGGCACGCACAACGTAAAAGTTACCTCTGCCTGCCGCCAGACCTTCAAACCCTGGACAGACCTTTGCTTTCTAAGGGCTGGAGTACCCTTGCAGCAGGTGTCCCGACGCGTTCTGGTCATGACCAACGCCTCCAAATTGGGTTGGGGCACCGTGTGCAACGGGCGTGCAGCCGCAGGCCGGTGGAACCGAGGCCCGCTGCGCTGGCACATCACCTGCCTAGAGCTGCTGGCTGTTTTTCTGGCCCTGCAGAAGTTTCTTCCATTAATTCGGCACAAACACGTCTTAGTCAGGACAGACAGCACCACGGTCGGAGCCTACATAAACCGCCAAGGCGGAGTACACTCCCTCCACATGTCACAGCTCGCCCGTCGTCTCCTCCTATGGAGTCAGCAGCGACTGGAGTCACTGCGCGCCACTCACATCCCCGGCAACCTCAATGTGATGGCGGACGCGCTGTCAAGACAAAGCTTGCCCGGCGGAGAGTGGAGACTCCACCCCCAGTCGGTCCAGCTGATTTGGGACCGGTTCGGCAAGGCCCAGGTAGACCTGTTTGCCTCCCAAGAAACCTCCCACTGCCCGCTCTGGTATGCCCGGACAGAGGCTCCCCTCGGGGCAGATGCGCTGGCACACAGCTGGCCCACGGGGCTGCGCAAGTACGCATTTCCCCCAGTGAGCCTT
Organism: Xyrauchen texanus; assembly: GCF_025860055.1. Lineage (NCBI taxonomy): Eukaryota > Metazoa > Chordata > Actinopteri > Cypriniformes > Catostomidae > Xyrauchen > Xyrauchen texanus. The sequence continues at coordinate 22,150,487 of NC_068283.1, read as the reverse complement.
CTTGCACAGGTGCTATGCAAGGTCAGGGAGGATGAGGAGCAAGTCACTCTGGTAGCCCCCTACTGGCCTACCCGGACTTGGTTTTCGGACCTCACACTCCTCACGACAGCCCCTCCCTGGCGGATTCCCCTGAGGAAGGACCTTCTTTCTCAGGGACGGGGCACGCTCTGGAACCTCCACGTCTGGCCCTTGGACGGGATGCGGAAGATCTAGCCGGCCTACCACCGACTGTCATAGATACAATCAATCAAGCCAGAGCCCCCTCTACCAGGCATCTCTACGCTCTAAAGTGGCGTCTGTTTGCGGACTGGTGTTCTTCCCGAGCCGAAGACCCGCAGAAGTGCGCAGTTAGGTCAGTGCTCGTGTTTCTTCAGGAGAGGCTGGAGAGGAGGCTGTCCCCCTCCACCCTCAAGGTGTATGTCGCCGCTATCGCGGCCCACCACGACACGGTAGACGGCAAGTCTCTTGGTAAGCACGACTTAATCGTCAGGTTCCTAAAAGGTGCCCGGAGGATAACTCCCTCCCGGCCTAACCTGTTCCCCTCCTGGGATCTCTCGGTCGTCCTCACGGGCCTCCAGAGACCCCCTTCGAGCCGCTTGACTCAGCTGGACTCAGGGCCCTCTCTCTCAAGACTGCCCTGCTGATCGCGCTCGCTTCCATCAAGAGGGTCGGGGACCTGCATACGTTCTCTGTTAGCGACGCTTGCCTGGAGTTCGGTCCGGCAGATACTTTCGTGATCCTAAGACCGCGACCGGGCTATGTGCCCAAGGTTCCTACCACGCCCTTCAGGGATCAGGTAGTGAACCTGCAAGCGCTGCCCCGGGAGGAGGCAGACCCAGCCCTTTCACTGCTGTGTCCAGTACATGCTTTACGTATTTATCTGGACCGCACACAGAGCACTAGACGCTCTGAGCAGCTCTTCGTCTGCTTTGGGGGACAGCAGAAAGGGAATGCTGTCTCCAAGCAGAGACTCGCCCACTGGGTTGTCGATGCCATTTCCCTGGCTTATCACACCCAGGCCGTGCCCCCCCCCCTTGCGGGTCCGAGCTCACTCCACCAGGAGTGTTGCGTCCTCATGGGCACTGGCTAGGGGCACTGCCCTAGCAGACATTTGTAGAGCAGCGGGCTGGGCAACACCTAACACTTTTGCGAGATTCTACAATCTCCGAGTTGAGTCAGTATCGTCCCGTGTTCTCTCAGGTACCGAGCCCGTAGAACTCGGTGGCACGCCCACGATCTTACCAGGTGAATCGCTTGCACCTAGCGCCCTTCCCCCTAACCAGGGGAGACAGTGCGCCTTCATTCCCAGGAGGTCTCAGGTTTGGGACACTGGTCGATTCCTCCCTAGCCCTCGTGGGTCGCAGTTCAGTGGAGGAACTCGCTGACCCAAGCCACTGCGGGTACCGTAAGCTACCCTGTACTGGTATAGGTGCTCCACAGGTAAGGCCTCCTTCGGACTCCCCCTGTGTGTAACACCACGGTTCTGTCCCCTCTGGCGAGCTGACTCCCGTGTTTCCCTTAGGCAGTCATGGCTGCCTCGGCTGCCATGCTGTATGTTCCCCCCTCTATAGGCTGGATCCACCACCGCACCGACTTTTCCACATAGGCCCTAAGTCAGGCCTCTGATGGTTTTGCCACTTAAACTTGCCTCCCCTCTCGGGTAGGCGTGGCCTCCGCGAGGGTCTTCTCCGCCCTGAATAAGGGCTAAGACCCCCTTCCCTCAATGCATGTAAGGGCCCGGCCTAAGTTGCTCTATGCGAGAAACATAGAGAGAAAGAGGCCCGGCCAGGCTTGGCCCGTTCCCAGGTTGGCGGCCAGCACCTTGTTCCCCCTCCAGGGTAACGATAAGGAATCCTGATGGCTTAAATGGGGCATTGGGGAAGGGTGCGTGCAGCCTGATACAGTTGGTCGTCCTGCACGTAAGAATACCTGCTCGCTCCTGTATCAGCAGTTCACGTACACGGCTCAGCGCATGGCGCTTTTATAAGTGGACCCCTAGTGTTGCTTCTCTGACACAACGTGGAGAGAGCGACAGAAGGGGAACGTCTAGGTTACGTATGTAACCTCCGTTCCCTGATGGAGGGAACGAGACGTTGTGTCTCCCCTGCCACGTCGCTGAGCCGAGCCACTGTTGTGGCCGGACCATTTCCGGCTCCTCAGAAAAATCCTGAATGAACTCCCGTATTTGCGCCGCTTAAATACCCGTATGTCCGGGGGCGGGACATGCAAATACTGGTTGCCAACTCTCATTGGCCTTTTTTCATAGTTCAGAAGTGAATATCGGCGCTCAAGAGAGACCCCTAGTGTCGCTTCTCTGACACAACGTCTCGTTCCCTCCATCAGGGAACGGAGGTTACATACGTAACCTAGACGTTACAGAAATACTCAAACCAGCCCGCCTGTCACCAACAATCATGCATGCGATTATCTAATCAGCCAATCGTGTGCTACAGTGCATAAAACCATGCAGACACAGGTTAGCAGCTTCAGTTAATGTTCACATCAATCATCAGAATGGGGAAAAATGTGATCTCAGTGATTTGATCGTGGCATGATTGTTGGTGCCAGATGAGCTGGTTTGAGTATTTCTGTAACTGCTAATCTCCTGGGAGATGACATGGCAGATGCATATGAAGAGATCAAGGCAAAATACATAAAGATCTTGGAACAGGATATATCTGAACTGTTGATAAATAATATTTTATGTGATATTGAGGCCTGACTTTTATGTTTTTTGTAGCTGAGCAGAGTATCACTTTGTAACTTGTGAATTGCTTTATAAATAAATGCTTTGAGTCAGTTTTTCAATCGTTCATACATTTGTTCATTCGTTAGACTTTCATGCAGTCCTCTGCTCATGTTTGCAGTCTCTCTGTCAATCAAATGCAACTACAGGCACCAGAGTTGGGAACTGCATCAGTGTCAGAAATTTACTTTTTCATTAAGGAGCAATATCTGGCCCCTGGATTTAATTTTCAGGGCCATTTCTTTTACCTTTATGAGGGCATTTGGTATGTCAAATACTTCAATTTAATAAATTTATTAACATGAAGAATATAAGATATTATATTTTATGCAGCAAAATGTATAGGCCTTGAATATAATTTTAAGACATATATCAGAAATCAAACAAAGGAATTAATTACAGGGGCTTTTTTTCTTCTTTTTCCGCCTTCATCACAAACATAAATAGATGTGAATCTATATAATCAAATTAACTAAATAGTGTTAAGCTTAATTTGACTTCAGAAGAGAATATATTTATTGTGCATAATTTCCAGTCAATTGTCAAATTATGCAAATAAGAGTGAAAATATTGTTTAATTGTGTACATTTAGAGTACATCAAAAACTAGCTTTGAAATTAGCCAAATATTACTTTAAAAAAGGTTAGAATTCCACCATAGAATGCTGTTAAACAAAATACATAATCTGATATGTAGTGGAAATGACACTGCTGGAATCATAGAAAAAACTGTATTTACTTGTGGGAAATCCACAGCCAAGCCAGAGAAAGACAATGACCTTTAATCACTATGATGAAACTCTCAGGCAATGCAAAGCTCTGAGCTAATGTTAACATTGGACTTATGTAGTCAAGCCACAGCATTTGCAGGATTCTATATCAGACACATGCCCATATTATCCTGACCCAAACTCCCATTTGTATCTATAAAGTGAGTTTAATGAGATCCCCTCCAACTCACAGTAACATCCACAAATGCCAGAACCTGTAAAGCTAAATTTCAGATGGCCGGCATGCAGCAGAAGTTTTTGCCAGCACCTCAAAATAGCATCATTAGCACACAGTGGTCACATGGTTTTGAAATTCATGAAAAATGTCTAGGGTGTCTCTTGTTCAAGTAGCAGTGGGTGTTGATTAAGGCGGAGGTTTCACACCTTCCTGACAATGAACTCTCCAACCCGCCATAAAGTTACTACAGGAGACAAAGAGGAAGAGATGTTTACATGGAGATTTCTTGGAAAACATCTGCTCTTCTGACCAGAAGACACAAATACTTGAGCTCTGATGATTCAGATTGAAGAGTGTAAGAAGAGTGTAAAAGACTGACCACCATATCAGGTCTATGGAGATTTCAGGGGTCTTTCATACAGTTCCTGCATCTGTTATGTGCTGTTTTTAAATAGTTTTTTAATATAAACTTGCACTAGATGGACATCTTTGACCGCTGCGATGCATCTCACTGTTTTTTCAGCATCTCATGCCATGAACACTGCATTGCAGATTACTGCAGATGCCGTGTGAAGTTATACTGCCATATAAAGCCAAACATAGTAACTACACAAACATGGTAACTGTGAAACTTAGCATTTAAACTTTCCAAAAGTGGATAATGAAAAGTCATCATTAAGCTTAGTTGAGTCTAACATGTCTTGGTTTCAGTTATAACTATATTGACAAACTGTAGTTACTGCTTTTGCCTGTGCAGGACAGTATAAACAGTAGAGCAGTATAAACTTGTTACAATTTGCATTGAGACACCTCGTTCCATTATGTTGTACTCCATCTAGTATTTTAAATACAAAAATGTGTCCTGTTTGAACAGCCCCTAATCCATCGAAAGAATATCAATATTACTATGACGTTTACACAAATGTCCAATTGTGAGCGTTTCTCATAGGATGAAAATATAGCTAGAAGATGTCAGTCCAAATATACAGTGTATGTGTTCCTGTTACTTTTTATTTTCAATTTCCTTTCACCCTTTTCACTTAGTTCACTTAGTTTAATAAGAAAATAAAGAAAATGTATAAATGTTGATTCTCTAAAGCACAAGACAAATATCATCCCAATAAGACATGGAAAGTGTGGAAAATGCTGATTGCATGATAATTGTGAGGTAATCTCAGATCAGTGGTAGTTGCGGGTAGTGTGGAAATTTTCTGGTTTGATGTGGAAGTGTCTTATAATGGACCAAAAGCTTGATGGTGGTATATAGCCAAACCTGATATGGTGAAATCCGCAAGTCTTGATGAAGAGGCAGATTTTTATGATGATAATTGTTTGATAGCAGTGTTGGTTAAGCAGTTCAAAAAAGTAATTTAATGCAAAATACTAATAACTTCACAACATTTTTTAAGATTATTTTACTGATTATGTCACTGAAAATATATCACACAAATAAATAAGTTACTATCCAACAGAAAAAGTTTTGATGTTTCACTCAACAAATTTAAAATAATGTCTATATTTCCTGCTTGTTCGTTGTCAAACACCCTTCAGCTGTCACAGAAATGCTATGAACTGACTTGCATGTGACTTGCAACATATTAATTCATATTTAAAATGTATTATAAATAATAGTATTTTAGAAATGTGTAGCCCAAAAAAGTAATAATCTTAATTGGAAGTCAGTAACTGATTACAAGAATTCAAAATGTAATGTTACACTACTTTTTACTTTTAAAAATTATTAGATTACAAAAGCTAATTTCTTTGTAATCAGATTACACCATCACTGTTTTTTTATTTACTTGGAGGAAGATTAGGAAAAAACATGCTCTGGTAAAAGAAAACTCAGTATCAAGTCTACATACAGGTACAGACTCATATGAGAAGGAGGCAGTTCAAATCTAGAGTCAACAGTCTGTTCACTTTAACATTCTTCTTCCTTTCAAGAGTATAAACCACAGCAGGTTTTCCAAACACTTCCAAACATTTGCTCTTCTCATTCCAAAGTCATACCTGAAATTCACATGTGATGACTGTTTTTGCATTTACAAACACAGCCAACTGTGGGCCTTGTTACCAAGCCAGTTTAAATTACAGAGAGCTTACAATTTGACATCTTAAGTTTTTGTATTGAGCAGTACTTTAAAATATATATTTTAGTTTGTTAGTTTTCATCTGTACCCACTTAAAATACCTCCAGATCATTGACTGCTATGCAAGAGTGCATTTGCCAAGCATATTAATCTGATTAATTAGTTTAGAACGAATAGAAACTTTCTCTTAGCTTACTGTCACACATTTTGTGATACAACAGCAAAATACCTTGACAAACTTTTAGACCTCAAATGTAGGTGTTTCTAGAGCAGAACATCAGTCACAACCAAACCAGCCTTTGATCATATTTAACAGTTATCTGTGTATTTGAGTATTGTATTTTTTGTATGATTTTGTATTTTATTTACTGTTTATATATGTGTTAATATTAGTGGTGTTGCCTTAGCAAAGCATTGCTGTTATTATCTCATGTACTTGCTTTAGCAAGGCGCCACTACTTCCATTGCTCTGTCCTTCATTTAGGGATTTTATCTAAACCAATTCTTCTTCTACACTCAAAACACTGTGGCATAATTCATTCTGCACTATTAGTCATACACCCTTAATACTAAGGTGTCAAATCGACCGTCTTAAAGGAATAGTTCACCCAAAAATGTAAATTCTCTCATCTTTTACTCACCCTTATGCTATCCCAGATGTGTATGACTTTTTTCATCTGCTGAACTCAAAAGAACATTTTTAGAAGAAATATACAATTTGGTCCATACAATGCAAGTGAATGGATGCCAAACTTTTGACATTCCAAATATCACATAAATCTGCATAAAATTAATCTATAAGACTCCAGTGTTAAATCAGTATTTTACATTCTTCTTCTTCTCTTTTTGGTGATTCACATTCTTCATGCATATGCAGCCTACTGGGCAGGGAGAAGAATTTCTAGCAAAAAAAGGACTTACATATTGATCTGTTTCTCACCCACCATATCACTTCTGAAGTTATAGATTAAAACATTGGAGTCGTGTGGATTACTTTTATGATGCCTTTATGTGCTTTTTGGAGCATCAAATTGTTGGCACCCATTCACTTGCATTGTATGGACCTACAGAGCTGAAAAATGCATCTAAATATCATAATTTGGGTTCTGCAGAAGAAAGATAGTCATGCACATCTGAGATGACATGAGGGTGAGAAGAAGCCTTAATTATGGTCACATATTATACATACATTTTTGTTTTTTTGCATATATACAGTAAAATTATTTTCAGGGTCAGGGTTGAGTGCAGGGTCAGCCACGATACAGCACCCCTGGAGCAGGTAGGGTCAAGGGCCTTACTCAAGGGCCCAACAGTGGCATCTTGGCAGTGTTGGGGCTTGAACCCCTGACCTTCCGGTCAGTAACCTAGAGCCTTAACCACTGAGCCACCACTGCACCCAAAAATAAATGATGAGAGAATTTATTTTTTGGGTGAACTACACCTTAATGAGGAGAGGTGAGCTACGAGTGATTGGCCAGACGATGTTCACCCAGCGGGTGAAAAAAGCCCAAAAATATACCATTAAAATGGGAGCAGAGGGCTCATCTAATTACAATTACCATTACTGTTTTCATCCTTGTCATTGCTTTTATTGTGAGTATTGATGGTTTTTGTAAACAATCATGCTAATAAAGTACTTTCAAACTGAAATTGAAAATTAACAGCTCATCTTGTTTTGTATCATTACATCACTTACAAGAGATATTCCAGAGTCCCTTCACACATTGACATGTTGGTACATCATCGCCCAGACATCAGAGCCTTGTGGAACCTCCACAGCCTCTTAGGCCTGGTGAAAGTCATATGTAGCAGTAGATGAGCTCGATGAACAGGAATGCCAGGGCTAACAAGACCCACATGGCTCCACACAGCTCTCTCTGAGCTTGGCACTCTCTCCAGGCAGGACAGGCACAGTTGCCCAGCAACAGTTCAACTTTGCTCCCTATTGGCTGGTTTGGCAAAGCCAGAACATACAAAATTTCTCAACACTGCAATCTGTTTTTCCATCAGTTACAGAGAACCTGAAATGCCAATCTGGAGTCTGTTTTTGTTCTGAGTTTAGACTGTCAAACAGAACACTGCCAAATGTCATTCCAGTACAAGCCAAAGAAACTGCAGAAACACTACTTCAGGGTTCGAGTTGCTCTCGTGCTCTCGCGCTTTCCATTATGCATTGTCTCACATTATCCCAAAATGTGCTGGGCAGCCAGACCAGGGTAGAATTCCCCTACTTTTAACAGCACGTTTCTATGAGTCATGATATAGGAAAGAGAGAGAGACAGAGGCATGCCTGGACAGATCGGAGTTCCCCTTTACAGCACACACACGCACACACACACACACACACACACACACACACACACACACACACACACACACACACACACTCTATACGCTCCAAAATGAGAGAATTTTTATTTATTTTTTAACTGTCATTTGGTACCCAAAGTTACACTACATTTGTCTTTATCTCTTTTTTACCTTATTTCTATTCTAAATGCTGTTCATAATTAGTGACAACTAATGTTCTAACTAATACTATTTGGCCTCAAAACATCCACAAGTTATTTTAAAGCGACTACAATATGTGTAGTGAGTTCCTTGATGCTGTATCATTCAGATTGCTTTTCATGTCCAGAGAACTACTTAAAAAATGAGAGTGCAGTGTTTTAGACAGGGAGCTGAGTGAAAGCTACATAATATCTATGTTGCGTATTCAAAACCACCTAAAATACTGATCTACTTTTAAGCAACAGGGCCCAAGATCATTTTCTCCATTATGTTCAATAATGCCTAATAATGTAGAGATTATCTTTTTTCAGATTACCAGTTTTTCCCAATCTTTTTTGGGATTTGTCAATTTGTCAACTGTGGGGGTGGGGGGTTTGGTGAGTATGTATCCCACTTGCACTTTGCTGTCCTCTTCAGCATATTGTGGCCTCCTTTGGCATATTGCGGCCCTGTTTCGTGGCCAGCCCACCTGGAAAAGTCCCAGTTTTCCTGATGGCCAGTCCACCTCTATTTCTGTAGAAAAAAAGAGATCTTTCTGTACCCTCAGAACGTTTGGTTACGTATGTAACCTCCGTTCCCCGAGGGAGGGAACGACACGTTGTGTCGGAGAAGTGACACTAGGGGTCTCTCTTGAGCGCCGATATCCACCTCTGATCTATGAAAAAAGGCCAATGAGAGTTGGCAGCCAGTATTTGCATGTCCCGCCCCCGGACATACGGGTATTTAAGCGGCGCAAATACGGGAGTTCATTCAGGATTTTTCTGAGGAGCCGGAAATGGTCCGGCCACAACAGTGGCTCGGTTCAGTGACATGGCGGAGGAAAGACACAACGTGTCATTCCCTCCCTCGGGGAACGGAGGTTACATACGTAACCAAACGTTCCCCTTCTGTCGCTCTCTCCGCGTTGTGTCGGAGAAGCGACACTAGGGGACCCATTCCAATCTTGCCATGTGCTGAACCGTGTACGTGAACTGCCGATACAGAGGCGGGCAGGGATTCATCCAGTGCCACGCATCGTCTGTACCCGGCTGCACGTACCCTTCCCCAATGCCCCATACGAACATCGGGATCCTTCTAGTTACCCTGGGAGGGAACAAGGCGATGTTTGCCAACATGGGAACGGGCCAGCCTGGCTGGGCCTCTTTTCTCTCTATGTTTCTCGCATAGAGCAATCACGGCCGGGGCCCTTACACGCATATAGGGAAGGGGGTCTTACCAGACCCTGCGGAGACCACACCTGCCCTTTTTCTTGGGGAGGAAAAGTGGTAGACACGTCACACGGCCGTCTTAGGGCTCGTGTGGAAAGTATGTTGCGGTGGTAGATCCCAGCCTCGAAGGGGGGAGTTGCTACAGCACGGCGACCGGGGCAGCTGTAACTGCCTAAGGGAGACACGGGGGTCCGCTCATAAGGGGAAAGAACCGTGGAAATATGCACAGGGGGCGTCCACGCAGGAGGCCTTCTATTTTACCTGTGGAGCACCTATACCAGTACAGGGTAGCCATCAGGATACCCGCAGTGGCTTGGGTCGGCGAGTTCCTCCGCTGAACCGCGGACCCGGAGGGCTGGGGAGGAATCGGCCAGGGTCCCGACTCGGAGTGGGGCGCCCTGGGAAGAAGGCGCACTACTTTACCTTGACGTCAGGAAAAGGGCGCTGGGCGCAAGCGATCCACCCGGCCGGTCAGTCTACGTGTTACCGAGTTCTACGGGCTCGGACCTGAGAAAACACGAGACGCAACCGACTCAACGAGGAGGTTGTAAAACCTCGCGAAGGTGTTGGGTGTTGCCCAACCCGCGGCTCTACAGATGTCTGCTAGGGAGGTGCCCTTGGCCAGTGCCCACGAGGACGCAACACCCCTTGTTGAGTGAGCTCGGACCCGTAAGGGTAGGGGCACGGCCTGGGTGTGATAAGCCAGTGTGATGGCGTCGACAACCCAGTGGGCGAGCCTCTGTTTGGAGACGGCATTCCCTTTCTGCCATCCCCCAAAGCAGACAAAGAGCTGCTCAGAGCGTCTGGTGCTCTGTGTGCGGTCCAGGTAAATGCGCAGGGCGCGCACTGGACACAGCAACGAAAGGGCTGGGTCTGCCTCCTCCCGGGGCAGCGCTTGCAGGTTCACTACCTGATCTCGGAATGGTGTGGTAGGAACCTTGGGCACATAGCCCGGTCGCGGTCTTAGGATCACAGACGTATCTGCCGGACCGAACTCCAGGCAAGTGTCACTGACAGAGAACGCTTGCAGGTCCCCGACCCTCTTAATGGAGGCGAGCGCGATCAGCAGGGCCGTCTTAAGAGAGAGGGCCCTGAGTCCAACTGATTCGAGCGGCTCGAAGGGAGGTCTCTGGAGTCCTGCCAAGACTACCGAGAGATCCCAGGAGGGAACTAGGCCTGGCCGGGAGGGATTCAACCTCTGGGTGCCTCTCAGGAACCTGAGGATCAGGTCGTGCTTACCCAAAGACTACAGGATCGTGGTGGGCAGCGATAGCGGCAACATACACCTTGAGGGTGGACGGGGACAGCCTCCTGTCCAGCCTCTCCTGTAGGAACAGAAGCACTGACCTAATCGCGCATCTCTGCGGGTCTTCGGCTCAGGAAGAACATCAATCTGTGAACAAGCGCCACTTTAGGGCGTAAAGGTGCCTGGTAGAGGGGGCTCTGGCTTGGTTGATGGTATTCACAACGGTCACCGGTAAGCCGGCTAGCTCTTCCGCGTCCCATCCAGGGACCAGACGTGGAGGTTCCAGAGGTCTGGGCGCGGGTGCCAGAGCGTGCCCCATCCCTGAGAGAGGAGGTCCTTTCTCAGGGGAATTCGCCAGGGAGGAGCTGTCGCGAGGAGCCTGAGTTCCGAGAACCAAGTCCGAGTGGGCCAGTAGGGGGCCACCAACGTGACTTGCTCCTCGTCCTCCCTGAACTTGCACAGCACCGGTGCAAGAAGGCTCACTGGGGAAATGCGTACTTGCGCAGCCCCGAGGGCCAGCTGTGTGCCAGCGCGTCTGTCCCGAGGGGAGCCTCTGTTAGGGCGTACCAGAGCGGGCAGTGGGAGGTTTCCTGGGCGGCAAACAGGTCTACCTGGGCCTTGCCAAACCGTTCCCAAATCAGCTGGACCGACTGGGGGTGAAGCCTCCACTCCCCGCCGGGCAGGCGTTGTCATGATAGCGCGTCCGCTACGACGTTGAGCTTGCCGGGGATGTGAGTGGCATGCAGCGCCTTGAGTCGCTGCTGGCTCCATAGGAGGAGACGGCGGGCGAGTTGTGACGTGTGGCGGGAGCGTACGCCCCCTTGGCGATTTATGTACGCCACCACCGTGGTGCTGTCCGATCTCACGAGGACATGTTTGTCCCGAACTAACGGGAGGAACTTCCTGAGAGCAAGAAGGACGGTCAGCAACTCCAGGCAATTGATGTGCCAACGCAGCGGGGCCCCTTTCCAATGGCCCGCTGCTGCGTGCTCCGCTGTACATGGCACCCCACCCGGACCGGAGGCGTCGGTTGTGACCAGAACGCGTCGGGACACCTGCTGCAGGGGCACTCCTGCCCGTAAAAAGCAGAGGTCTGTCCAGGGTCGGAGTGTTTTGAGGCAGGCGGGGGTGATCCTTACCCGATGCGTGCCGTGGTGCCATGCTTGTCTCGGGACTTGAGTCTGGAGCCAGTGCTGGAGTGGTCTCATATGCATCAACCCCAGCGGCGCGACCGCCGCGGAGGATGCCGTATGCCCCAGGAGCCTCTGGAAAAGTTTTAGAGGGACCACTGTGCCTGGCTTGAGGGAAGCGAGGCAGTCCAGCACCGACTGAGCACGCTCGCTCGTGAGACGTGCTGTCATTAAGACTGAGTCTAACTCCAACCCGAGAAAAGAGATGCTCTGAACCGGAGTGAGCTTGCTCTTTTCCCAGTTGACCTGAAGCCCCAAACGGCTGAGGTGCCGGAGCACCTGGTCTCTGCGGATGCCGGCTACTTGTAGTGGGGCAAGGGCCGCCTCTGCGACCTTCGTGAAGACGCGAGGGGACAGAGACAGGCCGAAGGGGAGGACTTTGTACTGAAACGCCTGGCCGTCGAACACGAACCGCAAGAAGGGTTGGTGTCATGGCAGAATTGAGACGTGGAAGTACACGTCCTTCAGGTCTACCGCTGCGAACCAATCTAGATGCTGAACGCCAGCCAGAATATTTCTCTGCGTGAGCATTTTGAACGGGAGTTTTAACAAGGCCCGATTGAAAACTTGCCGGTCCAGGATTGGTCGTAAGCCGCCACCTTTCTTGGGTACAATGAAGTAAGGGCTGTAGAAACCCTTCCTCATTTTGGTTGGAGGGATGGGCTCTACCGCGCCCTTGGCTAAGAGGGGTGGGAGCCGGGCAAACTGAATTGCGTAACCGAGTCGAATGGTCCGGTGCAGCCAGCGTGATGCATTGGGGAGCGAAAGCCACGCTTCCCAGCTCTGCGCTAGGGGCACCAAAGGGACGAGTATTTTGGACGTACCCGGCGGGGCCTCGCAGCGGGGCGGAACAGGTAATGCAGCGTCGGGCGGCTTCGTTGCGGCCCGAGGCTGAGGTGCTGAGAATAGACTCAAAGCACTTACCGTGCTCCGCGCACCCGGCAGGGGGCGGGATCATGACTGAGGAGGAGGTCTGATGCTGGCGTCCTCTGGACTCATCTGAACCGGCCGGCCGGGGGACAGTCGTGGGCAGGCGGAAGGCGGGATCGCCGCGTCCGGTGTACCGGGACTGTCGTAATCTGAAAGCAGATTGCCGTGAGAACGGCATTTGTGGGCCAGGTGACCCAGAGGCAAAGGAAATAGCTCTGTTAATGAGAATGTGGGTACCACAGCCCCGTCAGGGGTGTGGAAACATGAAAAAACAAAGGATTCTCTTCCCGGCCCTCCACCGGGGGCGGAGCAGTCTTACCACCTCGGAGCTAACATCTTCAGCTCTGGGTCGGCTGTCTCAGGAATGCTTGGGAGTCTTCCGGGTCCTGGAGGGGTTCGGTGAGACAGGGGCGTGCGCCACCTGCGGGGTGCTCGACGCTGGGGCTGAGAGCTGGGCCCGGGTTGAGGCGGAGCAGGAGCTGGTTTCTTCACAGGGGACGCCCTCGGCGGGCAGACGGGCAGGGCCCGTGAGCGGCAGGTCTGCGGCGGGGCATCATGTGAGAGATGGCCTCCGTCTGCTTCTCCACCGCGGAGAACTGTTGGGCGAAGTCCTCGACGGTGTCGCCGAAAAGGCCAATCTGGGAGGCAGGTGCGTCCAGGAAGCGGTTCTTATCAGCCTCACGCATCTTGACCAGATTGAGCCAAAGATGGCGTTCCTGGACCACTAGGGTGGCCATCGCCTGACCGAGTGCCTGCGCTGTGGCCTTCGTCGCTCTCAAGGCAAGGTCGGTCGCTGAGCGCAGTTCCTGCAGCACATCAGGATCAGGTCCACCCCCGTGCATGTTGAGTGCTTTGGCCTGGTGGACTTGCAGGAGGGCCATCGCATGCAGGGCGGAGGCAGCGCGTCCAGCCGCACTGTAGGCCTTCGCGTTGAGCGAGGATGTTGTCCTACAGGGCTTGGATGGGAGTACGGGGCGGCCCCGCCAGGCGGTAGGGCTACCGGGGCATAGATGGTATGCAACTGCCCTATCGACCTGGGGAATCGCCCCGTATCCGTGGCGCTCTCCGCCTTCGAAGGTGGTGAGAGTGGAGCGGGTGGCACCTAGACGAGCGGAGAGCGGGGCTCTCCACGTAGACGTCAGCTCATCATGCACCTCCGGGAAGAAAGGAACCGGGGGGATGCGAGGCCGCGAACAGCGCGCCGCCCCCAGGAACCAATCATCCAACTGTGAAGGCTGTGGGGAGGATGGAGGGTTCCAATCCAACCCCACGCTCATGGCGGCCCAGGCAAGCATGTCGGACATCTGAGCGTCGGCCTCAGCCTGGGCCTGCTGGCCCGAAGGCGGCAGTCCAGGGGAGTCCTCGGCGTCAGACGCCGCACTCTCCGATGCAGTGGCGAGCTCATCTGCTTCGGACTCGGGAGGATATGCAGCCAGGCCGTGAGGCGAGCTGCTATCGCCGCAAGCGTAGACGGAAACCATCGAGCGTGTCGGGGAACGGGAGGTTCGCGGGGGGTTACCCGGCGAAACTGCACCTGCTGCCGCCCCCAAATCGCCCCCAGTGCCAACCGCACCATCCTCAATCCCGTGGGAAGAAGGAGCAATGCGGGGTGCAGCTGGGGTGGCTTGCTTTCTGTTGAAAGCAAGCCGCGATCACTAACGTAGTTCATGGTCATGTTCTCGCAGTGAGAACATGAACCATCCACAACGCCGCCTCGGTGTGATCGCGCCCAAACACACGAGACAGCGCCTGTGGCCGCCTGAAGCGGAAAGCACTCTACCGCATCCAGGAACGACACAGGGGTGGAAAGGCATCTTGAAAAGACGCGTCCTTAAAAGGACGTTCAACGCCGCTGTGTTTGCTCTTTTAGAGAAATTACTCTTTTAATAGGAATTTACTCTTTTAATACACAGTGTGTGTGTGTGTGTGTGTCTGCGCTGTCGAAGCGCTCAGGGGCAACAATGCACGCCGTGCAATGTGAAGGAGAAAGCCGCTGTTGTGCGCCGTCAAGATCCAACAGCATGCAGATCGTCAGAGGAAACAGGAACGTTTATAGTGGTGTGTAACTCGCAGCAAACTGCAGACAGACCATCGGCTCGAAGAAATTTTCTGAATGAACTCCCGTATTTGCGCCGCTTAAATACCCGTATGTCCGGTAGCGGACATGCAAATACTGGCTGCCAACTCTCATTGGCCTTTTTTCATAGATCAGAGGTGGATATCGGCGCTCAAGAGAGACCCCTAGTGTCGCTTCTCCGACACAACGTGGAGAGAGCGACAGAAGGGGAACCTAATGATTCATACGAAATTGCAAAAACGTAAGATATCGTACTACTTGAGACTTCAGTTTTAGTCCCATACAGACCGACCAATCCACAGAATTTCAAACCGCTCCAATACAGGGATAAAATTTTACCTGGCCTCCTATCTAACACTATGAAAAGAGAACTCTGCGAACAAATTTGGTTACTCGTTCCATATTTATTTATGCACTGCAAATCACTGACGCATGTCAATAACTTGTAATACGTTTCCTTCGTCTCGTTCATCACCCCAATTTTTTTCATTGTGCTACACAACAGTGATTTTCAGATAAAATCATGGTTAGGTTTAGGGTTCAGGTAAGGTTTGACTTTATGTTTGAGTTAGGATTATGAAAAATCATAATAACATTGTTCATTAGATCGTTTATTTTTCTCTAAGGGAGTAAAAGTCTTAGCCCTCTTACATTCATGTAGTGCAGGAGGCTTTCAGATTGATTTTTCCCTAGAAACACATCATAAAATCAAAACTGCTTTGCCTGAAGAAACTTTCTGCATCCTCAAAAGACTCGTGTGTAGATGCTCCACTGGACATGTGGAAAATGGTGATCTTTTTATGGCCTGAGGGCAGACAGACACCATGTAGAAAACAGCAATTAACACAGAGACAATCAATACCAGCAGTAATTTGCAGTAGGGGAGGGCTGCAAGAACCTTTAGTAGCTCCACGTGGGAAAAGCACTTAGTGTGGATAACAGAGACATAAAACTACACATCAGACATTAATCTAGCAAGAAAGAAACTATTGCATTGGCCAAAAATAAAATTAAGAAACAAATGGCTTGTTGCTGACAAAACAGAATAGAAAACAGTCTGAAATAGCACTCATGATCTCTATGATCTAAGTGTTGTCATATGTGTAAATTAAGATCTAAATTTGATATATGGGGCATGCTTTACAACATTCTTTTCTCTAACATGTTATACAACTGCTGGATTCAATCAATAATGCCTTATCTATCCAGGCTATAAAATGAGCACAAAACCAGTCCAAGAACCCCCATCCCAAAAGAGAGATAAGAAAAGAGAGGCAGGAAAGTAGGAGTGAAAGTGGGACAGACCCCTACCTTGGATTTCTTGCTTCCATCCTCCCTGCTCTTGTGAGAAGAAGGTCATTCACACCTTACAGAGCTCAATCATGAGGACCAGCCTCGCCTGGCCCAAATAGAATATTACATTCCCCTAGTACAGATTTAATGTAGCACACACCATGACAGGCAGTGTGGGAGTAAAAGTCATTTACAACATAGAGAGCTAACATCTTAAAGGTGAATTGTGTAAATGTTTTCAGTGGCGCCTTCAAAACATTGCTCTGTCTATTTAAACATCACAACCTTATTTAAACATCACAATTGTTTGTGCAACTATACTTCACCTAGAATAAGTATAAAAGGATTCATTGTCATTGAAAAGGCAAACATTGCAAAAAACTATGATTCGCTGTCAGTGTGGAATACATAAAATTGTGACATGTCTGAATATACATACATCGTTCATTAGGGTATATATATATATATAATGTTATCCAGATTCAAGACATGCAAATGTCAAATAAAGCAAATGTAAAATTTTTGATCATTAAAGGTGAAGTGTGAATTTCTGTGCTGATTGTTTTCAAACATGTTTTTTGAACACTCTCCTCCATCTATCATTGGTCAATATCAGGTAGTCCTGCCAAACTCACAAAATTTGTTGAGCCAAAGTGCTTCTGCTGGGCTGGTCGTGATGTTTCAACTTGCATCCCATTAAAAACTAAAAACCTGAGACAAATATACATTTACTGAATGGAGGAGAGGGTCTGGGAGATTTTGTGTTTGGACAGCTGTGATAAAATACATGTGAGTAATTCTTGAAGAGCACATTCCTGTTAGATGTGTCTAATGAGAATTATGAGGGAGGTGACTGGTTTATCAGAGCCTGAGCAATGTGAAAAATGAGGACATTGCTAGAATACACACTTTATGCAGGGAATGCCAGACACATTGAAGTGAACTTACAGTATCATGAGACACTTTATGCAGGGAATGCCAGACACATTGAAGTGAACTTACAGTATCATGAGTACACACACATACATAAGATCCATGTGACTTTTATCTGTTTTGAATAAGGACTTAAGATAGGTCTTTACTGTGGCATGAATGCATCATGACCATGAGCTGTTGGGGAACAACAGTAGCCTAAAACTAATGTACACAATGGTCTGAAAAAAGACAAATGAATCATAACTAAAGATAACTTAATCAGGCTATATTTGGTTGCTAATGGAGTGCTAAGGCTAAATATTGCTTAGCTGTTGTGGATATTTCTCTTTCTCAAAGAAATAGAAAAATCGTCTCAGTTCATTGGTCTCATGTGAGCCCACAAAGTTCCATAGCTCCCCCTGGTGGATTGTTCGAGGGGAAGTTGAGAAAAATCCTTACAAATACAGCCAATCTATATGCAATGTTTACTATAATGTACCATTATAATTATTTTTTTTAAAATACTGGCTTTAAATGTTTAATGCAATGTCATGCCAGCAGAGAAATACCTGGGAGATCTGAAGATAAGATAAACAACGCTGTCACATTTCAGAGTAGCCTAGACATTTTCATCTTTGACAAGAGGCAGAATTTTTTCCACTTGGACACAACTACAATTGTTGTAGTCTACATATATATTTAGAAAGGTTACGTGTGTTTCCACCTGGACCCAGTGGTGTTATTTCCAGTAGCAGATGCTGGCATAGGCGATATAGGCAGGTGCATAGGGTGGCAACACTCTCTGGGGTATTACAATAGGGTACCTGATCGATCACCCCTGCACAGAGCTCCAAGATCGCAATGGGAGAAAGATGCCCCGAATTGTGCCAACCCCGCCCCTGGCTCGCAATGGCTGAAAGCTGCACCAAATCGTGCCACCCTGCCCCCATCCCGAGCTAAAGATAATGGTTAGGATTATAGATATTCACAACGCATTCTTACTTTCTGAGCAAACATACAACTTTAACATTTTTTACAATATTTTTATGTCTAGATGGATCAGGGAAATTGGATGGTAACTCTTACACTCGCTTGGATCTTTGTCCTTTTTAAGTATCACACTGACCTGGGCTTGTGTCATGGTTGGCGGAAGCTTTCCATTCTTTAATGATTCCATAAGAACTTCTAGAAAAAGTGGAGCCAGTTCTGTAGCTTAAGATCTAAAATATTCAGTGGGCATAGCCGTCAGGCCAAGCTCCTCCAAGGTTATCTCAGAATCAAGATAATTTTTTTGCTCAGACGTCAATTTAGGAAGTTCTAATGGTTCCACAAAGTTTAAAGTGACGAAGATGTGGAACTATAGATATCAAGATTTTAATTCTTTGTATTAGAATTCTTTAAAAGCATTATTAATATCAACGGCCGATGTAAATATTTCACCTCCAGCAGATTTCACTGAGGGAATGGTAGAAAAAGACATTCTCTGTTTTATATATCTAACCAGAAGCTTCCCTGCTTTGTCCCCCGACTCAAAGTATGACTGTCTTGCCTTGAATAGCCAAAACTCTACCTTCCACAACAAAATAGTATTATATCTGTATTTCAATCTGATAAATTCTCTGAGACCATTAGGCTCTTCAGCACTGCCTCTGCACTTTTAATATTTCCTTCCAACTCCACAAGTTCACGTGCTTTAAAAACCTAAAAGTTTTTACCTAAAGTGCCTCCCAAGCCACGCCTACAGAGGATACTGAGGACCAGGGTGTCTCCATATAAACATTGATTTAAGCCTTTAACATTTGTTGGAATTCAGGATTTTGCAAAAGGGATACATTAAAATGGCAACTATATGATTTATTTTTCTCTGTATGTGGTAACACCTCTAAACACATCAGGACATGATCTGAGAATAAAAATTTTCAATTGAGCATTCAACAACAGATGAAATGAGGGACTTAAATATATTTTAAAAAATCTATTCTAGAATCTTATGGACTGATGAAAAAAAATTATAGTAACTACAGGGTTCAAAAGTCTCCAAATATCTGTAAGACCAAGATTTGTACACATCCTGTGAAGCATCAGTGTTGCTCTAGGAGGCTTGCACACTTTTGCTTCACTATGATCAAGTACTGAGTCCATCAAAAGATTAAAGTCTCCTCTCAATATTATATCTTGAGGTGTGCCAGCCGCTTGCAACATCCGTTCAAGATAGGTTAGGTGCCTAAAGGTCGGATTGCTCAAGTCCAGTGTTTCTATACAACATTTGTGAGATGAAATTAAACAGCAAAATATAATCTATAAAATAAACTAGGCAGAACCAGCATAAAAAAAAAATCACAAAATGACTCGCTCCGTTAACTTTATGAAGGACATCACTTGCTGTGTGCATGTGAATGTTTTATGGCCCTCCTCAGCATCTATTCTCAATTTGGCCAGGAATATCAGCGCAAAATCGGCCTTCCGTTGATGTAAAAGTTTCTTGCATTCCTTAAATTGATCATGTTTCTCTCTTGTTGAATTTGCAAAGTCTGGGAACAAGAAAATGCTGTGGTTTTTCCAAGAAAGCCTTCCTTTACTCCTCGCTTCATGTAACATAAGATCTTTATCTAATGATCTCCTGTCTCCCTCTATGGATCTCCACACCGGAACCCTGTGAGCTCGCTCAATTTCCAGTTTATGGCCAGTTATATCGAGCAGATTTCTGTGGTATAAAGAGCTTTTAGAATGTTCCAAAACCTATAGAAATTAATCAACTGAATTGACAAAAAATACTTTTTTTATTTAAAACTCCTACCCACCCCACAAAAGCAGCATGGTAGTGTTCTCACACCGCTCTTGCAGTGTGCGCACATCTTTGTGTATACATTCATCCACATTTGATTCAAGCAGACATGAGCACACACTTTGGCTGTAAGTCCAGGACTAGAAAAGACTGTTCATGAAGCTGTTTCATACCTATATATGATAACTGCTCTCTCTGGCTCAGTGGCAGCACCAACACACATTTGAATGTTCCGGTATGATTTCTGTCAAAGGTTTAATAGAGTGGCGAATCATTGTCATACAGGAAAGAGACTGTGTGTATTTGAATCAAGATTGCTATCTTTTTATGATTTAATCGTGCAGCTTTACACATAACTATCGTAATTAAGCAAGGTAATAAAATACATTTAAATATAAAAGATATTAACTTATTTAACTCTCAAGCTCATTTACATTTGAATTCACGCTTTTGCATGCTAACTAATGTCATTGTAGAACCTTACCTATGCATTAGTGATGTATCCACAAGGCTATGGCAACTTGGCAGGCATATCCATAAAAAATTATTTGAGACACAGTGGTGGCGGTAGCGGTTAAAGCTTTGGGTTACTGACCAGAAGGTCAGGGGTTCAAGATGCCACTGTTCTGCCCTTGAGAAAGGCCCTTGACCCTATCTGCTCCAGTGGTGCTGTATCATGACTGACCCTGCACTCTGACCCCAGCTTAGCTGGGATATGTGAAAAAAGTAATTTCAATGTATATATGCAACAAACAAAAAATGTGTGCATAATGTGTGACCATTATAAAGGCTACTTGTTCTAAAAACATTTCAAATGAAATACATTTTTAACATTTTCAGAAAACTGGAACATATTTTCTAAGTATGGCCATGCGCACTGCGCTGAGGAATTGTCGTCTTCCATTTTGCGAACTGATCAGTGTTAAAAAAATGCTGGGAAATTATTGAACTTCACGACAAGTGACCCTACAAGAGTAATTGTTGATAGAATGTCTATCACCTGCAAAAACCCAATCATGTTTTAGAGAAGAAAACAAAATCATCCACTGATTTTCAAAGCTGCTACATAGTAATGACTTTCTACTCAAGGACCTTGATAGAAATGCAGTGGAGTGAAAAGTACCATATTTGTCTTTCAAATGTAGTGAAGTTAAAGTCACAAGTTTCCAGAAAAAAAAAAAAATACTCAAGTAAAGTACAGATACTCAAAAAATTTACTTAAGTACAGTACTCAAGTAAATGTCTTTTGTTACTGTCCACCTCTGCCTCTAACTTCTCCCAGACATGCTCCAAATCTACCTTGGTTGCTAGTGGATTAGCAGATAATTCCCTCTCCAGTGACTCCAGATAATCAATCAGTTTCTCGACATCCCCCACACTTGTAACCATTTCAGAGAACTTCGCCTCCATGGCAGTGTCATTGACGTATCACAGCAAGATCCTCCAAATCAGAAACGATCTACAACATTGTCGACATGCCCAGCAACTCTCGCTGTATTTCCCGCATCTCTCCGACCAAATCGACCCCCTGGCTCGTGGCCCTATTGGGGGTATCAGCTTGAGCCCATAAGTGTCTTTTAATGTCTCCAGAGCCCGAGGATTTTAAAATCGTTGACATATTGTCCTCCTAAAACAGTTATGAAAACAGAGTGTATTGAATCTCATCGTTTTATATCATTGAAAGTGTTAAAACTTGCAAAGTGCACAGAGCTCGCAGTTCACATGTCCAATCCTCGCATGGCGATCGTGAAATCTGGAAAAAGTCATTTTCAATCAAATCTAAACAGACTCCATTTCCAGCAGCCATCACTCCAACAACTTATCCTTGAGTAATCATGCTAAATTGCTAATTTGGTATGAGAAAATCACTTGCCATTATATCAAACACAGTTGAAAGCTTTTTGGTTTGTTAAATGAAGCTTAACATTGTTTTGTGCTTTGTGTTTGTTTTTGAGTTGCCACAGTATGCAAAATACTGGCATGTCTTAAGGTCAATATTAGGTCAAAAATGGCAAAAAAGAAACAGCTTTCTCTTGAAACTCATCAGTCAATCATTGTTTTGGTGAATGAAGACTATACAATGCTTGAAATGTAAAAAAACCCCTGAAGATTTCATACAAAGGTGTACACTACAGTCTTCAAAGACAAAGGACAACTGGCTCTAACAAGGACAGAAGAGATGTGGAAGGTCAGATGAACAAATAAACAAGAGGATGCATCAGAGTCTCTAGTTTGACAAATAGATGCCTCGCATGTCCTCAGCTGACAGCTTCATTGAATTCTACCCGCTCAACACCGGTTTTGTGTACAACAGTAATGAGAAGACTCAGGGGTGCAGGCCTTATGGGAAGAATTGCAAACAAAAAGCCACTTTTGCCACAAAAAGAAAAGGTGGACAAAGAAACACAAACATTGGACAAAAAATTATCAGAAAAGAGTGTTATGGATCTTAACCGCATTGAGCTTTTGTGGGATCAGCTAGACTGTAAGGTGCGTGAGAAGTGCCTCACAAGACTACAGGAAGTGTGGGGTGAAATGTCACTTGAGTATCTGGAAAAACTGATGGCTAGAATGCCAAGAATCTGCAAAGCTGTAGTAGTTTAAGAAGTTCTGGAAAAAAAAAATCTAATTGTAATAGTAATTTTTCACATTATTAATGTCCTGACTATACATTGTGATCAGCTGAATGCCACTTTGGTGAATTTGGTGAAAAGTACCAATTTCTTTCCATAAGAGCAATATCTGTACATTATTCCAAACTTTTGGCCACCAGTGTATGTCTTCATAAGTGATATGATAGGTGTGGGTGAGAAATAGATTGATAATCCCTTTTTACTTTAAATCTCCACTTACACTTTCAGATCTGAAAGTGAAACTAAACAGTTATCACATGTAATTTTATGATGTGAAAGTGGATATATAGAGTAAACAAAATTACTTAAATATTTATCTGTTTCTCACCCACAACTATTATGTTGCTTCTGAAGACATGGATTTAACCACTAGATTCTTATAGACTACTTTTATGCCCCCATTATGTGATTTTTGTAGCTTTTGTAGCTATGGGTTGGGAAGTTAAGGGGGGTGCCACGTTGGTTCTCGCCTAGGGCACCACGTAAGCCAGAATCACCACTCGTTTACTATGTCAACATAAACATGATATTTTGATGACAATGAAGGCTATGCCATTAGCACAGCTGCATTATAGGCAAGTAACAATAAATGTAGTAGGTCTGTCTGTGGTATTCTAAGGTTGGCTTGGTACATTTTTGTAAGGGATATCACAGCTAACATATAAACTACAATCATGAATTATGGGGAGTGCTAAAATATTAAAGGTGCATTATGTGATTTTTGAATTTGTTGTATTGAACTTACACTGACACCTAGCAGGATGAATGCAGCATTATTTAAACAGTTTTCAGTTGCTGATGTCATTGTAGAAATGTACTATTCATTGTCAGCCATAATTAATTTAATCCATTAGTGAAAGTGTTCAATAACAGGGAGGTTACTGAGATTAAGTGAGTAGTATTTGACTGGCCATTTTATCCTAACATGGCAGCCCCCATGACTGGAATTTCTCCATGTCGAATAAAACAGCTTTTATAAGGTTACTCATAACGAGATATTTTTCCCAAAAATGAAAATCCTCTCATCATTTACTCACCCTCGTGCCATCCCAGATGTGTATGACATTCTTCCTTCTGCAGAACACAAATTATGATTATTAGAAGAATATCTTAGCGATATGATAGATGTGGGTAAGAAATAGATAAATATTTAAGTTATTTTTTACAATAAATTTCTATTTAACTTCACTTCCACATTCATCTTTTATCTTTTGGTGATTTGCATTCTTCGAGCGTACAGTATCTCCACTGACTGGTAAGGGCTGGTCAAAGGTGGAGATTTATAGTACAAAAGGACCACCTACTGGGTTCTTCAGTGCACCTACTGGTCAAAAGGTATAGATTTATCGTCAAAAAGTATTTAAATATTGATCTGTTCCTCGCCCACATCTAACAAATCACTGGAATAAAAGGTGCACTCAGTGATTCCTGAGAAACACTGTTGATATTTTAACTCAACTGCCAAAACAAACACACCCCTCCTTTCAGTGCTCCTTTGGAAGCTCTGCCCCCACCAGCTCCAGACATTCATAATTCTCCTGCTACTAAATCAAACATCACAACAACAGCATATATGGGTCCTTCTTTTTGTTTATATTTGTCTGACCTTTTTATCTTGGTCCGTTTCCCAGCCATATGTCGTCGGAGTTTAGAAAATTTGCATCAGCCAGATTTGCCGTCACTCTTCAAATGAATTTCCCTCTCGCTCTGCCCCCACCCCCCATCCTGTGCACATGCAAGAACCCTTGTTCCCCCTGATTGGCTGAAGTAGTGTTGTGTGGATCCACTTTGTTTTTGTCCCATTTACAGAGCCATGGCTGTGTACAAATATTGGCCCACCCACAGATGGACAGCTAACAGACTGTGAGGAGATATTTGCAGAATTTGACAAAGTGTATTGGATTAGAATTACTCAGTGCACCTTTAAAGCCACAGCACAGTTACAGAGAAGTTCTTCATTCAGAGGTAAAATTAAATTTGAAACAGCTGAGAAATCACATACTGTGTGTGACAACAAATAATATGACATTGAAATGTGCTTTCAATGACTTCATGCCTCATTCTATGAATAGAATTTACACAAGATCAGTACCAGAAGCTGTTTTAACCACTTGAATATGATTTAAAGTAATATATACTGTATTCAGTAGATTATGTGTAATTTAATGATTACCTTGTGCATTCATGTTGCTAATGCGCGATAATATGACATGCTAAACGCGGCCATAATATGAGCCGATCACACTCTGTTTTTGTAATTTAAGCTGACACTGATACTACTGCAAAGATGTGTATATAAAACAGTGTTAATGATTAGAATACAAACAAAAGAACGATTAGGGTGACCAGCCTTCCAGGTTTACCCGGGACAGTTCCAGTTTTATGAGCTTTGTCTCGACAATTGTCTTAAAAATGTTATTATATCCTGATTTCAGCTTTTAAGCTCACTGATTTTTTTTCTTTGAAATTAAATATCCTCAGCATCCACTCTTTCTAGGTATTGTGTATGGTATCGTTTGCAGGGAAGGGAAGCTTCTTTGCATTGCACATTGATTTGAAGATATATATTTATTCTAATCCTACAACGATCTTGAATTGTTTCTGGTTACCAAAATATTATGACCACCCACAAGTGAAGTGAATAACATCTGGGTAGATTAGATGGTAAGTGAGAAAATAGTTCTCATAGTCAACAGGTTGAATACAGGAGAAAACGGTAGGAGTAAAGAGACCTGAGTGACTTTGACAAGAGCCAGACTACTGGGTCGGAGCATCTCTGAAACTATGCTGACCTCTGTCCACCATCGAAAGCACCTACAATGGACTCCCGAGCATCGATATTGGACCTTGGAGCAGTGGAAGAAGGTCGCCTGGTCCGATGAGTCCTGTTTTCTTTTACATCACATGGACGGTCATGTACGTGTGCACCATTTACCTGGGGAAGTGATGGCACCAGGATGCACTATGAGAAGACAACAATATAATCTTTAAAATATATCTATCTATAAAATATATTTACAGAATTTTAAAGTAAGCTACATTTAAGAGGTTTTACACAATTTCTGTTCTGTTTGCAAATGCCCAATTTTCGCATCTGGATTCATCTTTCATCTTTTTGTCTCGCTGCCCTCAACCACGACAAATTTGTTATATATCACTTTTCAAATTGTTGCTATTCCTCACAGATTAAGTTAACGCATCTTACATGATTCAGATGGCCACTTTCAGTGGCCTATCCACAATCACCTGTCGGTGCAGGGCAGGCTTTGTCCACTAGATGGACACACAGTCACGTCTAGCACTAGTCAAAATAAGCTGCAGGTAATGTTTTTCCACATGATTGTATTACATAAATCTATTAATGCATTACAGAGCATGGAATTTATGTAGAAGTAGGGTGGCCAGACATCCTTTTTCTAGTATCCCGACTTATTCTGAACAAATCTGGTTTTGTCCCATATATAATCTGGATCTTCAAAAAGAGTTACAATTTCTAAAAAAGGAGTCTGTAAAGGTATTCAATGCAAATTAGGAGGCGAGAACCGGCTTGACGATATAAATCATAGTTTAATGGTAAACTTAAAAGACCACATAAACACACACATGACGGACATGCCCGTAATTCTCTCTCTCTCGAACCATCGTCACCGGCCGCCTTTATCCCTTGCACGCCTCATCAGGCCAATTGGGGACCGGGCGCGCGATATTCCGACCGGCCCCGCCCCCCTCCGCTCCACACTCCTCCCGGCGTTATCTCAGGCCGGGGTGCCACTGGCATGACGTACACACCCCCCCATCTTGCGTGGTCATCCCCGCCTTCCTCGCCCTGGGAGGAGACAGGAGGGGAAGACAACAACAACAAAACAAAATAGGCGAGGGAAAAGGCTAACACGGTGCGACAGAGAGAGAGAGAGGAGAGAGAGAAAAAGCTCACTCACCAGTTCTCTGATGTACCGTCGCGTGGTCCTCGAACACTCCTCCACACTCAGGCGGACGACAGCCGCTCCAACCCCGGGCGAACTGGAGTGAAACCTTCGACCCCCAGTGGGCAGAACGCGCCTCCGCTTTTCTGGCAGCAAATGGGGACACTCCACTGCCCCTGGCAGCGGCTCTACCGCTCCGGGCGGTCGGAGAGTTTCTTCCCTCCTCCCCTCGCGGACGGCGGTCTCCCTCGACCCTTCCGCGTCTTTTGGGATGGCAGGGCACTCTTCCGCCCCCGGCAGCGGCTCCCTCGCTCCAGGCAGTCGGGTTATCCAGTCCCCACTTGCCCCGCGGACGACGGCCATTCCCCGCATCCGGGCGGTCGGGCTACTCCGTCACCCAGAAGATGGCAGCGGTGCTCCCCAGGGTGGACAGCAGTGTCGAGGACTCTGCGACGGACATCCCTCCTCCTTCCCGGGCTTCGGCACCAATGTAAAGGTCTCCTCCAAGGGATGACACTTGACGCAGTGGCTCAGAGGTGAGGTTCTTTATTATTGTTATTAATGTGCACACAGCACTTTTACACATCAAGCTTTATGACACACACAGTAACTCTTAAGTCAGTCTCTCTATCTCCATGGAGGCCCTCTCGCTGCCTTTAATGCCGCTCTCCCCATGCTCACTGAAATTAGAGACAGGTGTTAGACATAATTTAGCTCAGGTGTAAGCGCCCTTACCGCTTTTTCTCTCCCGGTCGGGCGCTTGACCACGCCCCCGCTGCCACAGAGTCAAAGACAGAGCCTGGTAAAGTGAGGTTGTAAAGTGAGGTGGGAGATTTGTGGAGCTTTTTGTGTATCATTGCGTATCTGCATGGCCATAGCTTTGCACATTCATGACCTGAGAAAAGTCTTGCAGGCCAGGCTGAAGGAATCTATTTATTGATGATTTATTTTGTGCAGTGAGACATTTTTGTTCAGCATCGGTGGATTACCTTTAAAACTGGAGCTGCTTATTGGAGAACACAGAAAAAGTTGAGTGGGCCCTACTGAGAGACATCCCATTGTGGAAAGACATTCTGAGTAGCCTTGAATACTTCTACTCCAGAAACCCCGCTCTCAGATTGATTGACAAAACCACACTCTTTGATGAGTGGGCTTGAGTGAAAAACATTGCTGTGCGCCAAGGCATCTGTGCCGAGGGGGGCCTTGGACAGGGAGTTCCAAAGGGGGCAGTGAGAGGACTCTTGGGAGGCGAACAGGTCTACCTGCACCCATCTTGGGTTCTTGGGGACCAGCTGACGGGCAGGTGGAGCCGACTTCCCACGGGAAAATCTCTTTCTCTGAAGCCAGCGTACATTCTCCGATGGTATAGGAGCCGGGGCCAGCACTGCAGGGGAACATATCTGGTGAGAAGCAGAAGGGGCACGGGACTTTGTAGGCCTGAAGGTGGCCGAGTCACATTGTGGCAGGATGTGATTAATCGCCTTGGTCTGCTTCCTCACTGTTGAGAACTGATGGGCGAAATCCTTGATGGTGTCACCAAAAAGCCCCACTTGGGAGATGGCCACATCGAGAAAGCGGACTTACTCTGCGTCATGCATCTCCGCAAGGTTGAGCCACAGGTGTCGCTCTTGGACCACAAGAGTGGACATTGTCCGGCCCAGGGTGTGTGCCGTGATCTTTGTCGTATGTAAGGCGAGGCAGGTCGCAGTACACAGCTCCTGCATCAGCCCTGGGTTGGCCGGTTTGAGGGTGTGTAATTATTTCAGTCCATCAGTATGGCCACTAAGAGCGTTATGCACTTTCAGTTCATATGTATGCTTATAAAACACTTTCTCTTATGGGAAAAATATCTAATTATTGATGTTGCACAACACAAATATTTGTCCAATCAAATGC
This sequence comes from Xyrauchen texanus, assembly GCF_025860055.1. NCBI lineage: Eukaryota > Metazoa > Chordata > Actinopteri > Cypriniformes > Catostomidae > Xyrauchen > Xyrauchen texanus. The sequence goes on along the minus strand of NC_068283.1, from coordinate 22,122,094 downwards.
TCTCTGGAATGAGAATGTCCCACCCCCTGATATCCCCTACAACAAAATTGCAAGTGGCAATTCAGGGGTCATGGCTGTTACTTAACTAAAGCTTATTGGCTATTAAAAAGAATGACCAGCCCTTCGATATGTGACACCTTGTTTCATTAGGAAATATGTCAACACAGGCCACAATACTGTACTCGTCAAGTGATTTTACGAGGTTTTTAACTGGAATGTACTTTAGAGCCTAGTTCCACTCTTTGGGTGGACTGATATGATGTTTGCCCACATTATTAGAGAACAGTCTGGAAGCTCCCTTATTTGCTGATCATAATTACTAGGGCTGTCAATCGCTAAAAAATTTTAATCGAATTAATTACATGGTGTCCCGATTAATTAATCACGATTAATCGCATATACAAATATTTGCTGAGAAAGTCCCTCATATAACAATAATTCAATATATAATGATGAAATAATTATACATAATTATAAATATAAAAAAAATTATATTATATTCTTGTGGCAGAAGAGTTCATCATTGATAAGACAATTTAAAAAGTAGCTTTGGAATACAATGTATTGTTTACTACAATATTATTGATCATAAGTCAGTCATTGGCACACATTTCACAGCAATCCATTTCACAAGTGAATTTTGCAATCAGTTGGAGATTTATTGTGAGGGTTTGTTTAGGGACCCGTCAATTTACACCTGCGTTAGACATTTTTTTTTTAGAACCAAGCCAGGGGTACACATAGTACACAATACTACAGATATATTTTACAATAATGCAAAGACATTATATTCATTACATAGTGCAATGGCTTTCAATGCTTTGGAGTTGTTGGAGGTACAAAGAGTATTTAAATAATATTTAAAGTCTTTACAAAAAAGTGCAAATAGGGGTTAATAGACATAAATTTACACTTATGTATTAAAAACTTGGCAAGAAAAATAAACAGATTAATCAGAAAATATTAACTTAAGTTATCAAATCTGTGAAAACTAAATAAAATGAATAACTAGTTAAAATAGAGGTAAGTACAAACAAACAAACTTTTCATCTACAGCATTACAGAAGGAGCAAAGTGGATCTATTTCAGGGAGCATGTTTCTTAAATAAAGACTGACTGGGTAAAAACGGTGTAACAGTTTAAAGGACACCTCCTTAACCTTGTTGGTAATTAAATATTTGTGAGGTAAAGACCGTACGACCTGCGTCAGACATGCTTGTGTCGCGTCTCGGGTGTGTTGTGTCATAAAAATAAAATGTTTAGGTCACTGTGTCGAGTTAAATATAGTTTAATACTCAATCTTTAAACACATCTTAAGATCCCTTAAAGATGGCATTTGCGCTCCATCAAGTGTTTTGAACGCAAGAAATGGTTTCCTTCTCTGTATAAACTGTGTGTTGCTCACACAGCTGAAATTTCAATTACTGCCCTCTGGAGTAAACAGGTGGTACTACAAGCTTGAATTTCTCAGTTAAGCATTGCGATTAAAGTGCGTTAATTTTTTTAACACGTACATTTTTGTCAAATTAATCGTACGTTATTAACGCGTTAAATCGACAGCCCTAATAATTACATAATAGCTGCAATCGAGTGTAGTCAGAGTCTGAGCATCAGCCCAGGATGGACCAGGTTGGGGAGCAGCTGTGGTGGCTCCTTGCTTCCTAATGAAGGAAGTGAGCTGCAACCGCAACGTTCTCATGGGAATGTTCTCGCGAGAATGAGAACATGACCCTTCCACTAAAGCTGCCTCTGCATGCTGGCAACCCAAGCACTCCGGACGGAGGGGAGAGATAATGGCCACATCCTGTAGCGCAAACGCGGAAGGACAAATATAAAAAGACGCTAGGCATTTGCGCGAGCTCTTTTAGAAGGAAATATACTCTTTTATGAATATACTCTTTTAGCACCTGCAGACTCGGCTGCCTAAGCACCGCTAAAATGCGCCATAAAATAATGCAGGTAGTGAAAGGTGCGAGGATGAACACAAGCATGCATTCGGCTCCGAAGAAAAAATATGAATGAGTGACGCATGCCATCTCCTTTTCTACCCGTATGTCTGGGGTGGAGAGTGGCATGCAAATTCCACTCACCAATTCTCATTGGCATTTTCTTTTTTAAGCAAAGGTGATTGGAGCTCTCAAGATCGAACACCTAGTGTTACTACATCGACACAACGTCGAGTGAATGACAGACACAGGGAACTGCACTGTTAGATCTGGTTCATGCTGAAGAGCTGCTTAAAAGTACTTATTTTCTCTCTCGTAATTGTAAATGCCAACACCATCATACATGTCGTAAGGACTGAAGCCTGTCGCGCAAAACATGAGCTCACTGATCATTAAAATATCATTCTGCTTTTTTATTCCATCCATTACTCCTGGTCGGTGTCTTCCATAAATATTTAGTTTATACGTAGGGTTACGTCCTACCTAAGTTTAATGGTGCAACGCTCAAGTATTTAGTGGTGTGTAAATTGTGACTTGGTGCCCATTTACGCCAAAACTAGGCTAAGTTCTAATGTACGTATTGCTGGTGCAACTGGCCCCTGGAGAGCAAGACCATACATTTTGGAGTCTTAGTCAATGTCGTGAAGTTTGTTTTATGCCTGCCTGGGACATCTGCATCTGTGGAGCGTGTGTTCTCATTAATGAATGCAGCATGGACACCAGATAAACCTCAACTCATTTGTAACAGTCGTGAATGCAATGCTTTCCGTACATCTTAAGTTTGTACTGCACTGCTCTGCATTTTACGATAAACTCTTGAAAGACAAGCGCACACTGAAAAAAATTGCTGCCAGCAAAAGGTACAAGGTGACAACAGTTACAGATGCGGATGCACCCTCTACTTCGCATTGATCTGCGCCTAGGTAAGGATACATCAATTTCATTTTTGCTGGGAGGGGGCTGACCCATTTTCCACAAGCAGGAATCTGGACACCCTATGTAGAAAACAAAAAAAGTCAATACACTTGTCATCTCAAGTCATGCCAAAATGAGTCATTTATTGTACATTCTAAATTTGCCATTACTCTTGAGGCCTTTACACTATTATTTAATGTTCTGAAATATAATTTTTTTGTCCTTCTCTACTTGTGTGAACAGACATGAGTTATATCAATTTATTGTTACATATGGGACAAAAAATAAATAAAATAGGCGTAAACAATTAAATATTGTGTAAACCTTGACCCTTAAAGATGTCAAACTGTGTAACGTTTTTAAGAGTGGATACAGACACAGCTCAACTCTTTAAAATGTGCAAAAACAAGATTGTTGCTGGAAATGGTTTTGTTCATTCAATGTGTTTAATAGAAATGATATGAATCAGTAAAGTTTTAAATGGGTGTTTCTTCATAAGATTTGTTCAGCTGCTTTAGAACAAGCTTTCATTTCTTTAAACCCATAATACCAAATGAGTATTGTCTATGGTATCACAACTACTTATGAGTAAGCAGAGGAATATTACAGTAACTTTGATGTCACTTAATAATTTCAACAGTCATATTGACAAAACAATTAGAGTTGTCTTATACCAGTACATTACTTTGTAATATGTAAGATATCTTGCCATTTTATCATAAAACTGTATAAAAGACAGCCATTCATTTATTCATTAAGGTTGATGAGTGGGACATCGATACAAATAGTAACTAATCTCTGTACAACATTTACAATGAGTGAAAAATGCTACAACACAAGGTATAACAGAAATACATAAAAGCTCCTCTAACTGATTAGATTAATAGTTATTTAAACAACCAAAATTTTAACATTATTTGTTACATTCCAAATAAAGGGCAAAAACAGAAAGAGATTAAGAACATGCAAAGAAATAGATTCAGTACAATTTGTGCAACAAAGCAAAACTAGTTTGTGACAATCGAGCATGTAGCTGTATTGGCTCCTTTACCACACTACACAATCATTTAAAATACTGTGATTCACATGTTTGACTAGCTAAATAATATTTCATACATTCATGGGGAAAATGGGAATACTGAATACTGAGTAGCATGGTGATACATTCATGGGATGTACGTTCAAGCACTTTTATTTAATATGCATTTTATTCTACCCATGGCACTGATGTACAATATCAAGAAGATTATCAGGCTTATAAAGTACTGCATTTGCATATTTGTTGTTCCGCAAATCCAAGTTTTTTTTTCTTTTTGCCAAAAGATGTATAGATCCATCATCACCTGTTAATGGAACTTAGTTAATGCTTTAATTCAGATTATATAATGGCAATCATTTTTTGGGGGACTTTTGTCATTCTTTGTTAAGCAAGACAACTTTATTAATTTCATAATCCTTACCCTCTCATTAAGTACTAGAACCATTCACTCTACTGTAGCTTGAAACTTCAATTGACCATTTAATCGAAACCTTTACATATTTCTAAGAAAAATAAACCCTTCTTTTTCACATTTTCTATGGATTTTCTTTCTATGCATATACTATATTGTACAACTGTGTCATCTCTGCTCAAACTGTTTCCCTCTCTTGTGCTTCTTTGTTGATAAATGTATGTGATCCCTCAGTCAAAGGGAGCTGATGGCCAATACAGGCCTGTTTGAGGATGTGTAATTATTTCAGTCCATCAGTATGGCCACTAAGAGCGTTATGCATTAAAGACCTCATGAAATCCAAATTATAGTTTTGTGGCTTTTATTCACTGTCTGTTATCTTTGAAGCCATATATAAGCTAGTGTACTCTTAAAAGATGACATAATTCACTTTCAGTTCATATGTATGCTTATAATACACTTTCTCTTATGGGGAAAAAAGACCAAATTATTGATGCTGCACAACAGATTTTTGTCCAATCAAATGCTCTCTGGAATGAGAATGTCCCACTCCCTGATATCCCCTACAACAAAATTGCAAGTGGCAATTCAGGGGTCATGGCTGTTACTTAACTAAAGCTTATTGGCTATTAAAAAGAAGGACGAGCCCTTCGATATGTGACACCTTGTTTCAATAAGTAATATGTCAACACGGGCCACAATACTGTACTCGTCAAGCGATTTTATGGGGGCTTTAGCAAGAATGTACTTTAGAGCCTAGTTCCTCTCTTTGGGAAGACTGACATGATGTTTGCCCACATTATTAGAGAACAGTCTGGAAGCTCCTTTATTTGCTGATCATAATTACATAATAGCTGCAATCGTCATGTTGCATGAAGTCTCAGGCAAAGAGAGACATCTTGTCTTTCCGTTGCTCTGTCTGTTGAATCAGTGCTAAATTGTTCATAGGTGAACAGTACTATGAAAATAAGGTTTAGAAAAAGTCTAGAGGTCTTCTGGCACATTTAAATTGGAATCCTCAACAACATAAAGAAATAAAAACCATGCCGTACCCTGTCAATTCATGTAAAGCTCTCCTCTATGCTGTGATCATTGTGATTTAATTTACTTCTACTTGTTTTGTTCATGTGTAGAATACAACACTGAGTTACCTCACAGAGGTAATGTGTAAACATAACTGAGAGTGAAAAGTACACTTCTACACTATTTTCCAGTTTCATCATTTGTTTTTGTCATTTGTACAACTTAAAATCACAGCATGATGACATAAGTGGCTATGGAAACTGTAACCTGTGTGTGTGTGAGACTGAGCACATGAGAGACAATCATTTTAACAGCAACTTGCTCTGTACAAGATGTACAAGATACAAGTACAAGATGACAGCCTTTGCCTGAATTGAGAGCTCTCTATGAAGCATGTATCCACTCTCAGCACAAGAGGAATGACCGAGAGCCTAATGCTTTATTTCTAGGATGGAGGGGTTGTGGTCTAGGATAGCCAGGATGATCTTGTCCATGTACTGCCTTAAACGGAAGTTGATCTCCTCCTGTTCTTTCAAAGCATCAACCAGCTGCAGAGATGGAGAATGTCAAAATTAGTGGCAAAAATGACTACAGATCTGATAATCATGTGCATAATCATTTAAATACAGCAATTAATATTGGGCACAAAAACTATGCTTATGGTGAATTGCATACTATTAATACTACTCTGTTAATGTGGCCAATTTTAAAAATAACTTGACCTACATTAGATTTTATTGCATGAAATAATGTGGACTAATGTACAAACCCAAGCTTAATAGGTCCAGCAATTTCTAGTCTACAACTTTCTGTCTTTTATAGCTCTCTTAAATCTTCTTTATAGAGAATACATATTATCAATGTTCTTCTCACCTCATCTCTGGAGGCGTTGTCTATCTCTGCTGCCAGTGACTGGGCCTTGGTGTGACAAGCAAACAGGTTTTTTGCCTCATAAAGGCTGAGGCTGAGAATCTGCCCATTCAGATCATCATTCTGATCTCGGAGTTTATGGTTCTCCTGTTAGAAGATTAAACAAGTCAATTTGGTATCAATTCCTGTACTAAAGGCATAATAATATGTATTGTATAGTATAGTATAATATATTATGGTATAGTACAATATAGTATGATAAAGTATAGTATAGTATAGTATAGTATAATATACAGTGTTATAGTATAGTATAGTATGGCATAATATAGTATGGTATGGCATATTATAGAATGGTATATATATATATATATATATATATATATATATATATATATATATATATATATATATTATAGTATGATGCATTATAGTGTAGCATGGTACAATGTAGTATAGTATGTTATATGTTATTATGGTTTGATAATGTATAGTATTGTATGATACAGTAGAGTATAGACATAGTGGTGTGCATTATAGTGTGCACAGACATACTAATATATCAGATAAACAATCGTGCAATTTGTCTCAAAACGATTAATCTGCAAGGATGTCGCAAAATATGATATTGCATATGTGATGGTAAACATGGTCATATTCATTGTTTTTGAAGCCTGTGTTTTTCAGTGATGGTGACAGAGAGGTAACAAAAGAATTCTCCACTGTACCTGTTTAAGCCGTTTGACTTCATGTTCCAGCTCAATCTCTCGAGTCTTGGCATTATACTCAGACAGTCCTGAAGCATTACGGCTGCGGCCAGGCTTTTCCGTCTCAAGCTTAAAGAGCTGCAGGTGCTCCAGCTCACGACGCAGGTCCTCAATCAGCTACACATTTTGAGAAATTTACAAAGATTATTGAATGGTGGGTTTATGTTTGTGTGTAGTTGTAATGAGCAATGAAACCTTCTGTGCATCACCTCTTGCATGGCCTCTCGCTCTTTCTGAAACTCATGTCTGTTCTGCCAAAGCTTATCCATCATTTTTCTGTACAGATCCATCTCATCCTTCAAACGAAGACTTGTGTCTTCCAGCTTATCTGTCATGCGCTGCTTCTCCTGTGCATAAACACACACACCAATAGGAAATACATAAAAAGGCCTTTAAATTTGTTTTCACAGAGTGACCCAGTTTTTTAGCTTTATGGAAATGCTGTAGCATCAAGTTCTGTATTTGGCCAAAATTGTATTTGACTCTAAATACAGTGCTGCTAATATCATGCAAGCAGCAGCTTTCACACTTATTACACTGGCTAATGCTTGCGGCATGAGATAGTGTGCTGCTAACACTGACAGTCTCCTTCATAATAGGGCTCCTGGGATTACAAAGCCAGCTAAAATGTACCACAGGATCCTACATTCAGGTCATATGTGATGGTGTGAAAACGAGTGTGAATGTGTTTGTCAGTGAAAGTGAAAGTAAGAGAGAGAGTAATTTTTGAGCTAGAATGCGTGATCAATGATTTAATAGTTACATTAATATTATCTAAATCTTATTATCTAAGATAAATGTTACTCTAAATTCTGACTGGATGAACTGTGTTTGAAACTGTTGTAAAAATGCACACATGTGACCCAAATTGTATATTAATGCACCAAGTTGCTATGTTGCAACGATAAACATTCAAGGACAATGAACTATGTTACTTGATGGAAGAATTGTATATTCCGATTATTCGTATAAATGTTTGTACATTTTTAATGGTTTACTATTTTACGATATTGGTGTATTTATTCATAAAACCAGTAAGATGTTTTAACTTAATTAAGAATTATTTTTAATGCTTGAGAATTATTCTCAATTAAGAATAATTCATATTCATTATATTAATAAATCTATTCATTTGGTATCAATTCCTGTACTAAAGGCATAATAATATATATAGTATAGTATAGTGTAATATATTATATTATAGGATAGTGTAGTATAGTGTAATGTAGCATAGTATAGTGTAGTAATAGTATAGTATAGTATACTATATTCTCAATTAAGAATCATTCAGATTGATATATTAATAAATCTATTCATTTTGCATCACTTCCTGTACTAAAGGCACTATAATATGTATAGTATAGTATAGTATAGTATAGTCAATTCTCAATTAAGAATAATTCATATCGATATATTAATAAATCTATTCATTTGACAATCTGTATCATGTGGGTCATTTTGTTGTGGTGATGAAGGGATTTTTAGAGTTTTGATGCATCACTACCTGGTCCAGTTTCTCACTCTGTGACTTTAATCTGCACACATTCACTTTCATCTCTGCATTTTCCTCCTCCAGTTGCTGAACCCTACAGGCAGAAATCATCCATTCATTGAGAAACATTCATAAAACCAAATTAGCATGTCAAACACAGAGAACTCTGAGAAATGAGTAATTTCCTACAGTTTCGATTTTACATATATTGGAGTCCAAAAGTCTGAGATTGCAAGTGAGAATTCTTCAATTTTTGCATTTTGTCTAATTTAATATATATATATTTTTTTACAAACTAAGGTACCTGTTACTAAGAAGTTCAATCTCAGTGCTCTTGTCTCTCTCCATCTTACTGTAGGCCTCTCTGTGTCTTTTCAACTCCTCTTCTAGACTTTGCTCCGCACGCGTCTCCTGATCTTTATTCTGCTCCTCCAGCTCATGTACCCTGATGGGTTACCAAATACAAATGTGTGTAGACAAACACATGCAGAAAACAAACAAATAAAGAAACAATTAATGATATACATATATTTACAAAATATTGGTTAGCATGCTCATACTATAATGTACTGTAGATAATGTCTGTATCTAATGATGAGATCTCTTTAAATTTACCTGTGTACTAGTTGTGTGTTTTCTTGTTTAAGTCTGGATTTCAGATCTCCATTAGCCAGACTGTCGTTCTCGAGTTCTGATATTTTCTTCTCCAAATAACTCACCTGCATTTGAAGAAAGGAGTCTGTTATGGATGGTCGTTCTGAATTACATTCTCATGAAAACTGTAATTACAGTGTACTTAAGCGTGCTGATGGCTTCCTTTAACTCTTTCCCCGCCAGCGTTTTTAAAAAAAGTTGCCAGCCACCGCCAGGGTTTTTGACGATTTTCGCTAAACTTTAATGGCCCGCAGAATATTTTCTTCCATGAATATATGAAGATGCTATATATCAAAATAAAGATTTGAGCCTCTGCTTTTAGGCAAAAAAAAAAAAAACGATTTTATTTTATCTTCATTTGTTCTTTTTTTATTGCCACTTGAACAGAGGTAGGTTTTGTCAAAAACAACATTTCGGACAAAAAGCTGAGAAAAAGGCATTTTTATCAAACAAGTGCTTTAGTATTAGTATGGTGTTCCACTTCACGTTTGAGACCATCGCAGTCTGTTTCTTTGATCAAAGAGTTGCGTACTCTTTCAAAACATGCGCGCGGGTCTTCCTTACCGTATACCACCTAAAACACTGATACCCGGAAAATTCTGTGTTTGGCGGGGAAGCGTTTTTTTCATAAAACCCGGAAAATTCCGTGTTTGGCGGGGAAAGAGTTAAGAGTATATCTGTAACATTATTGTAACATTAGAGCAATTGTTCATGCAGTATGTAAATTCCATGTAAAACTTTGGTCTTCTATGAGATCTACAAAGACCTTCTCAGTGATGTCAACGTCACAGGAGTCGATGCTGTCTATGAACAGGTCTTCTGTGCTGCCCTGACTGCTGCTGAAGTTACTGTGGTGGAAGAGCTGACTGTGGGGCACACAGGGAAACAAGTCAGAAAATGGACAATGAACTCAACTATGCAATTAACCAGAGCAAGTTTGATTGACGGAATCTGGGCATTTGCATTTGGGAATAAATTCTAAGTTTGCGCTATATGCTTAAGAAGACTGAATCTTCAAAGAGGAATTATAATTAAGCTTTTGTTTAAAAGAGAGCATATCTTACTTTTAACAGATTTAAACTCAGATATGGCCACAATACTTTTGAGAAATGAGAGATGAAAGACAGATTGTGCAAAAATGTTGGAACTAAAAAAGTAAGAGCCAGGTTTATTATGAATTTGGTTCCGGTATCACAATTTGTTCTAGAAGTTTTGTTAATAGATTAAGGCCAAGTTAAGTGAATGGATTGTCTAAAGACTGTAAGCAGCTTTATGCAAGCAGTGAGTATATGCTAACCAGTAAAGCTGGCTCAGCAAGAATCAATTAACACTGAGTGAGTCAACGGTAGAGAAAACGTTTACTGTACTCTGTAATCTTGTTTTCTACAGACCTTGAGAAACTAAGAGAGATGAAACTTACCGACCAAATGCTGTGCTGGAAATTTTCCTGTTTGGGCTGCAAAATGAAACAAAAGTGGAAAAATATGGTTAGATTAGAGAGGAGTTTTGCACCTCTCTACAAAAACAGAGCTAAATCTTTTGCAACTCTTTTTGATCAGTAAGAAGAATTTTTTTAATCAATGATAAAACATATATATATATATATATATATATATATATATATATATATATATATATATATATATATATATATATATATATATATATATTTTATTTTTTTATTTTTTTAATGTACATTACATAGAGGTTATTCATGTCGAACTACCTCAACTCTTACAGGATGCACAAATGACAACACAGACAGATCATGCGATTGATTGTAGCAGCTGTCAATCATGTGATTGGTTACAGCGGCAGCTAATTGCGCACTTGCCACTGCAGCGCATGTACAGTGTTTGGGCACTCAAAGCTAAAACTTCTATGTACTGCATAGTACCAAACAGGCCCATTAATAAATCCATATTTAGACACCCATGTATTTTATTTAAACTTAATTATTAATTTTATTTACATTTTATTTTGTAACATACATTGTGAATAATTTGAATTTGGTGTTGAATGATGCTTGTCAACATATCACAGCTATTAAAGTGAGGAAAAGGATAAAATACATCTGATATACAGTACATGTAAGCAAACAATGTAAAATAGACGTATTCCAGATCTAAACACACACATTTAATAGATGTCTGGGAGAAGTACATGTGCCGTCAGGGTAGTGAACTACAACATGCAGCTGATGATGTGTTGCATGCATTTGCTGAAACCCTTGCAATGACCTACAACAATGATATTTCCTCAGATTTGACATCACAATTGCTTTCGTTTCGAAGTGCCCTGCAGTCAGAAATAAAAACAATTCAAATGGGATCAATTAAAGATCTGACAGAGCTGCTGCTTATGAAGCATACATCTGTTCTACTAAGTTTCACAGATGTGGCTACAGCTCTGAAGATTTTTTAAATATTCCCGTCATCTTGGAAAGTGCCAAAAGGTCTTTCTCTAAATTAAAACTCATAAAAAACTGCCTGAGAAGCACAATGAGCCAGGACAGACTCTCTGGACTTGCAGTACTTAGCATTGAAAGCCAATGTGCTCATCAGATAGAAAAAACAAACATGATGAAGGAGATTACGCAGAAAAATGTTAGGAGAAAAGGACGTTTTGAACATTGTTAAAGGTCAGATGCTTTATCGCATTCCTTAATCACAAGCTGCATTGACCTGCAAACGAACTTGTTATGGATAGCCTAAATGTAAAACATTGTCATTAATTTGTTCTATCCCCATTTGTTGATATCAGTCAAGTCGTCAAAACTATTTTCGACTATCTGTACAGATAGCCCAGAATATAATTTTGACAGTAGACAGACTAGTTAAAAGCATGGGTGGAAGCACTGTATGCGATTTTGAGTTAAAAGGTGAATCCTCCCTGATTAGGTTTTGCGGTAAAGGGCCCCGCCTCCTCTCTTGCGGGTGGGCCACCCAGATAAAGGGCTATTAAAAATAGAGCAATAATAAGTCAAATACAACTGCAAAGTGCAAAGATGTAAATTTAAAGGTATTTTGAAAGGTTAATGATACTTAAAATATCAAGCGTAATTTCAAGTAAGTAATTTAGGTCAAGTAAGTAATTTAGGACAAAAAAGTCTGGGAAACCCTGGTTTAGACCCTAATTACCGATTCACTAATGCCCCAAGTGTCCACAAATGTACTGTACTGCAGTCAATATGTCCTTAGAGGTCATGAGATTACACAGATAATCAGACAGCTTTGAAGGACCTTATTACTAAAATAGGTTACCTGCACTCTAATTATAAACGAAAGCCTGTGTTAATGTAACTGTGACCCACGTCAGTCTTTAAACCCCTTCTCGTTACATCAGAATGATCTGAGCTCACACAGCTTGTGGAAATATGAACTGGCTCCCCTGTCCACATACATAACCCTGCCATCTCAGTACACAACACACTGAATCTCACCTACAAATATAGAGCTAGACAATCTCCTAACCAGAGAAGATAAGGACAGATACACTTCCTGAATACTGTACATGTACTTGTGCAGATACACATAGTCCATCTCAAATGCTGTCATGACCTGTTAAAGTAGCTTGTTGCTAATTGCTTTGGTTCAAACGAATCAGAAAATGATGATTTCAGCAGTTTCCCTTCAATTTAACCACACACACCCACTTAAACCCCAAAGCTTTCTTGAGGGTCTCAGTTTTCCTGTACTGTCTGATAACGTTCATAAAAAGTTGTAAGACCTTGACTGGAATGTTGTTGCTATGGTAACAGCTCCTCTGATGAAACCCATCTCCCGATAAAGCTTTTGGCAGACCAGGGTGATTAAAGAGAGTATCAACATTATCAAGAGTGAACCGAGACATATAGTAGAATCCTTCTAAAAGCACAGTGCTACAGTGTGCCATGTTTGTCTCCTCTTACCTGTTAGCTTTAAGGTTCTTGAGTCTGGCCTCTAGGTCATTGAGCAGGTTGACTTTCTTGCAGCACTGAGAGCAGTAAACATCCAGCAGCTCACTGTTGTACAAGTGCCTGATCTTCTGAGGGGTCTGACCAGCACTGTAAACATCATGAAGTGATCAATCTCGACTGGTAGTAGAAGCATTCAGAGTGACTTGCTCAATATGGTGAAATATTTCAAAATCCACATAGTCAGAAAAGAAAATCTAATGATATGTTATTGATGTTGTGATATTGTAATTATCTTTGATTTAACCAGAATGAGACCGATCAAACTATTACATACTGTTAGTCGGTATGTTCAAAACTGTTTAATTGTTGGCTTTTGTGATTTTGTGTTCAACAATGAGATGATTAATGGCTGTCAAAGATGTGAGAACCAGCAACAGTAATGCAAGAGAGTGTATTTGAGAGAGAACTATTTATAATTCCTCCCCAATTACTGTAAAGCAGGTTTATGACATCCATTCAGTCACATATAACAGATCATGCAGAATGTAGCTGTGTTCTAAAACAAAGTAAGCTGCCTCACTACCAAATGTTTACAGGCATCTGCCTTAGGAACCTCATATGCAACTGATTTGGAATGCTCTACAGTAGTCAGCAACTCACACTAATAGCGTTCTTCATCAGAGTTTCAGCCTTTGATTTCAATAGATTTTGACTGTAGCATTTTGCTACGCTAATATCAACACTATAGTAGTCATAAAAAGTGCTGCTTTAGAATTTGGCTAAAACTAGTTATCTTAGGACGCAACATAATTAAGTTGCCAACTTTTTGATCCAGCCTTCTCATCGTGACTACACCCTTGATGCTTTATAATTTTCCCTCCGTAGACAGCTCACTAGGCTTTGGAATGGAGTACATGTTTAGAGTGTTTTAGATAAGAGGATATATTAACCTGGAGGGCAGTGAGGAGCCCAGGTCGGAGAAACCATTTGTGCGTGTGTCATCATCAGGAATGGGGCTGCTGGGAGTGAAGTCCACATCCTCTCCCTCTCCATAGTCCTCAAACTGCTCCTCCACTGAGATCACTGACGCTGCTGCTGATGAGACCATCTGACCACAACTACAACCACAGACAGGGAGAGGTCAGTCTTTCTTTATGCACTACTAAACAACACAGAATCATTTAGACATCATTAAAGCTGAAGTGTGTGATTTCTGAAATAATGATTTTCACACAGGTTTCCCTGATCACTGGTCTTGAGTAGATCTGAAACTTTAAAAAGAAGATTTGTAGCTGAAAAATACAATAAAAAATAAAACAAATAATTGTATATTTCTGTTTTTCAGATTAACAACACGTAAATCCCTAAACTGGATCCGCCCCAAACTCATGCACTGGTTATGCCAGTGTTGCTGTGTCGGGCTGTTTAGAATGCTCAAATAAACAGAGCAATGTTTTAATAGCACCACTGAGCAAGTGGGGGTGGGGAATCAACCTACAAATGGTTTACTTATAGTTGCCTCTGCATATAGCTGGACAAGGAGAAAGTATTTTACCATCGAACAAATTAATTAAACAAAAATACGGTCACTCTAAGATTGCAAATTCTACCAATACCCGCTTTATATGTGGTTGCAAGTTTTAAGCATAAACTGTGAATATTCCTATCACTTTCCTCCATGTTTGACAGCTGCAAATCAAACTGTGATCGAACAGTCAACCCTAACCATAACAGAGTAACTGACGAAGTATAAGTGTCTTCTCTTCTACTCCTACTATGTGCCACTGAGTGTCATTAAGCATGCCTGCACGAACCTGCAATGGCCAAGAACATTTGCCATTACACGAGTGATCATTAAAGTGAATCCTTGTCTAAATATTTTGGGACCGCAGACATCAAAGCTAGTGTTTAATCTTCACTCTGAGTGCGGCTAATGAGACACAAAGACCCGTAGTTAATGGCATTTCTATATTTACTTAAAATGAATAGTTGGATGGTAAAATGTGATTAGAATTTGAAGTGCTTACAGTACAAATCTGAAAATTGCAATATATGCAAAACACTTACATGAAATATATATTCTTATGTGGTTTTCACTACAAAGGTCACATATACTGTATGCATAAAAATTCCCTTTTTTCAAATATAGAATGGAATTTGAATATGTACATAAATGCTCAAAATTATGAACTATAATATTATATGTTCGTATATAGCCATATATCAGATTTCTGTATTAGACAAATGTATAATCGCAACAGGCTTAATTATTAAATCTTCATTTGTGTTTTTAGTTTACAGATTTATGGTGGGACAGTTTTAACCTTAGAGAAGTTTATAATACAAAATATTAATACAAAAATAATTAAAGGTCTTCCAATAGCCATATCACAGTTTCACCTAAATGCATGGTATTTTTGTGTGAATTAATAATTTTTTGCTTGCTAATGGCATATTCAGTTATTGTGCACTAAAAATATACATGTAATTGCATTTACACCATCACTGATAATAAAACAAACAAACAAAAATTGCATCGCAATATTTCAGAAAAGCTGCAGCAAATTCAGTCATTTCGGGCCGCAATAATCAGGAAAAAGTGCTGAGAAATCCTGGTGGGACTGAAAATATAATCATCTACAGTATGATACTGACTTGTTTCCCGGTAGAAAGAGTCCTCCCAGTCCTTCTTTATCATCATGTCGTCCTCCTTCAGAGGATTCAGATCCTGCTCCACTGTCTCCAGCACTGTCCATATCTGACTCCTGTGCATCCTGGCCTCCCAGCCCCTCCTCATCAGAATACAGCTGGCACTCTGTGTACGGCCGTGTGCACACGATGATCGGGGGTCCCAGACTCCCTTCCCCCTGCAGCAAATAAATATCGAAGACAGCATTTTATGTTTAGTCATAGTTAAAAAATCATCAGCTTAACATCATCTTATGGAATTGTAAAATCATTTTAGCGAGTTATTCCTTTATACTGTTGCCTTTGGCTTGCTCACTGGGGAGTTTGTAAGGCACTATTCTTTGAAAAGTTGCTTTGGAACAACATGCTTTATGGAAAATGTTGTACAAATTAATTTAATTGAAAAGAAATGCACTGAATTAAAATAAAAACAAGTAAAGAAATTCTTCACTTGTTCCTGCTCAAACTAGACTTGCTTACTCTGTGACTCACTATGTGGTCACTTCAAACACAGAACCTAGTGAACTGAAATGGGAACCTAAGAAGATTTAAGAACTTAAGGAGACCACACTGCAAAGAAGAGGGCATAGGGACACAAAAGATAATGGGTCAAATGCTACAAGAACTTTGACCATCAACCCCAAAAGGCAAATCACACCAAGACAAGGACAAAGGTCATCGAGGTGAACTGGTGTGAAACATTTCAGATGACAAACGAAAAAATTTCTTTATTGTGGTTCTAGCGGAGTTGGATGGTCCAACAGTGAAATAATCTTTATTCTACAGTTCTTTTTTCAATTCTACAGTTAGCATCATTAACATCCATTCTATTGCTCACTAATGCAGCTCTAACCATTAATTTACTTGTTAGAATTCATGTTACATCTCAATGGCAAGAGGACAATGGGAATCAGCTGATGCTGCCTTTAGTGGCACTATTATGGGGCTTTTCCACTGCACGGTACAACTCGACTCAACTTGAATCTGCTCGCTTTTTTTGGAGTTTTATTTAGTACCACCTCGGTCGAGGTTCCAAGCGAGCCGAGACAATACTAAATGTGAAGTCAAAATCCTGCAGATCACTGATTGGTCAGAATGAATCGTCACTACCAGCGTCACTGGATTTCCGACATGTAACATCAACCCGCTAGTTTTAAAGTTAGTAACAGCGATAGCAGTATCATTTGTTCACACAACTTTCGAATTGTGAAAAAAGAAATGGCTGTGCACAAAACCACGCCGTGGTCAATAAACGAGGTGCAGATGAGTGAAACGAAAAATTCTCTCAGGAATTGGATCTGCTGTTGGCCGCACACGGCTACCACTGGACCTACCAACAGTGTAGGGAAAAGCAAAAAAAAGTGACTACAGATCCATCAAGGAAAAGTGGAAGTGGTTTGACCAAATGGATGCTATCTAAACCGGCGAGCAATGGGAGGGAGAGTTCCCTGGATGCAACCATGATGGAGGATGGTATGTTTTGTTACGTTAACTATATACTCAGCTTGAAAGTTTCACTTTATTTAGTTGACCAGCTACTGGAAGCTTGCTTCTAAAACAACCAGACCAATTTAACTGTTACAGTTAGCGGTTGTGTTATTGTTCTGGTCAGTTGTTTAAGATGATGCCACGGCAGTAGAGGTGGTGCAACAATGACGATCAGCCTATAATCCCACCCACGTTGATGCAGCACTAAACTGAAGTGGAAATGCAGAAAAAAAAAGCTCAGAAAAGTAAAGCGAGTAGTGTTGAGGCAAGTCGAACCATAACGTGCAGTGAAACAGTGAAATTATTTGCAACAAACCGAGCAGAATCTTTATCACTCAATGAGGGATTGTTTAATCACTGCTTCTTTAGGTATGTGTGTGTTTACTGTATTTTCTGTCTTTGTCTTTCTATTTTGAGTATATTGCATGGGTTTGGCTGGGGTGGTATAATTTATAGCAGGTTTCATTTAGGCCATAAAGTCTTTACACCATTCTGGTAAACAACAATTCACACCCATATGGTTTATGAAATAACTTCAAATCCCAGCACAGCCGTCAGAGATGATCATGGCACCAGTAGGAGAGATCATACTAAAGACCCTAAAAAGCTCTCTTCCTAGCTTGACATTTATTTATAAGTGCTTCATAGTCATTAGAATAAATGTCTCCACCACTACTGTAAAGATGACATGAAAACATGGATATAATTCAAAAGATAACTTATAATGAAAAGATTGTGTGATCTTTTAGATCAGTCACAGGGGTAATCCATCCAAGCTAATTCCTTCAAAATTCCAATTAAAGTGTTTCTAGTGCAGTGTAATTTGACAAACTTTCACTAAATTGCTTGGTTGTTATTCAGTGGCCCCAAAAAATTATTTAAACCACACATTTAAATTTTTTAATTTCATTGCATTGATTAAATAACAATTTCTCATCTGCAAATATATGTGCTAGACCTTTTCTCATGTTTTTGAGCTATTTTCGCAATTACAACTGGTTCCTAGGTCATTTTTACACCGATAGTGTGATTAAGACCTCAATACAAAGCAGAAAAATTTTACTTTTTTGTACATTTTTGTAACATGTGAGAAGAGACCATGAATTGAAACAAGAGAAATTAAACTAGCACAGCTATGTAGAAAAATGGTTGTTAGGAACAACTGTCAAATGTACAGTTTAGCAGTCCTTATATTAAAATATTTGACCGTAGAACAGCGATTGACCAATCAGAATCAAGTATTCCAGAGAGAGCTGTGTTATAATGCTTGATTAACATAAAAGAATATTATACTCAGCTGCTTATTATAGAAAACATTTAATTCTATTCCCGCTGAGAGAGTGTCTCAGTGTGCAAGAGTGTGTTTGTGTGAATCTGAAGTGACTCATATTCACACTTAGGTCACACGCATCACTCATGACAGACCTGAGGAATGAGACCTACATGCTGTAAAAACAAAACATTTCATTTAATCAGAAATGTCATCTTATTTTCCAGTACAAATATTTAAACATCCCACAACATGATGAATTTAATTTCATAAGCTATTAAGATTTTTCAGAAAATAGCCATATCTTGACTTAAGTTTGTTTTTCTCACCCCATTGGTAAATCGTTTTTTTTTTCTTGTTTTATATGTTAGGAAGAATTTTAGGGACTGACAGCCTCAGTTCCTGTTGACTATATATTTTTTATTCCATACAATGAAAGTGAATGGTGACTGAGGCTATCATTCTGCCTAACATCACTTAATGTTCCATGGAAGAAAGGCATACCGGTTTGGAACAACATGAGGGTGAGTAAATGATGACAGATTTTCATTTTTGCTTGAACAAACTCAAACTCTTGAGCAAATCTAACAAAATCGAATGAGATTTATATTTAAACGAGAAGAAAAATATATATATATATTCTCACAATATAAATCTGACACCGTTTTGCTTCTCAAGTATCTTGTTTTAAGATGTTTCGATATTTTTATTGGAAAAGTAGACAGAACTGATGTACTGATGTACAAGCAACTTTTTTTTTATTTTTGCTGTAATAAATCACTGCTTTGAGCAGAGACATGTCGTCTCAAACTTCAAGACAGATACCCGCTAACCTCTGCTTTAATCTAGTGCACTAACCACTCTGTAGTAGCTGTATGAAACTGTCCTAGAAGAAAAATGCCTCTAGGTTATCCAGTCAGAACTGAGAAATGTGGAAATGTAATGTAAATAATGTCCGCAGGATTAAACATCACAGGCCTATAGCCACAGGTGAGAGCTAAACTTTGATTCTTTACACATGGCTGCATCACTGGAGATTACGGTGCAGGAGCAGATAACTGATGGCCGATATCTACATAGTCTTAATGTGAAGCTTTGACAGTATAACAGAGGTCTCCCTGCTGAGAGCAGACTGTGATGAATGCAGCCCTCTTAGATACACTCGGACTGCAGTAATGTGAGAGGAGAAAGAGGGGTCTCCTGCTGTGAGAGCCCAGATAAATGAGCTCTAAACTCAGATCCCTTTTGGTCCAACATGAACTGAATCTGCCAGCCCCCCTTAGACAGCACCATCTGGAGTGCCTAGACTTAACATTCATTATTTACACTCTATTACTGACAGACTGCTTTTAATGTTAAGCACGCATGCATTCACCATGCCATATTCATTTCATAAAGTAATTAATTCTTCACTCACAAATTTAAATAACATTCCTTCACATATGCATACTTTACACAATTTCACTAGTAAGTGGTTAAACATTATTGTAATTATTACCTGTACATGCAACGTTTGGAACTTCATATATTGACAATGTGTGTGCACCATGAACCCAAGACTTTAACCTTCCTACACTGTGTTGAAGGTGTAGTGGCAATAAACTGATCTGATTTTATGTAACTGATTAACTTACAGATGAACAACAGGCTTGATTCTGCACCAAAATAAATACTTAATGGAAAGCTTCATTTCAAAGCAGCACTGATACAGATTCACTATACAAAAACACATTTCAGGAACAAAATGATTGAAATAAAACCATTGCATTTAAATGCCTTAACTCAATGTGGTGTGCACATTTTGCTCTTTGCTGTTTTTTTAAGGTAACCGTGATGGACTGTCATGCTGCAGTATTGCTCACCCATCCCAACCTCCAGAGTTCTATGCATTTTTGCTGACTGAGTACAGAAATTCGATCAAGCTATGCCTCAAACCCAAATTCACATCCAAAATCTGGGACACTAAGAGCTACACCAAAGAGTCCATATTGCTTAAAATGTGCTGTGTTGCCTTTTAACAAAGAGAGGAGGATCACCAATAAAAACCAGTGACTTGGCTCTGGAATACAGGTATTGATTCAAACACTATGTTGAGTGTAAGTGAGACTCCATCGATATTTATTGTATAATCAAACACTCTTTTATGTGTCCTTAATGAATAACAGCAATTTCCATTTATTACTTAGCTTAAAGTTTTGAAATCAGCATTTTTGATTTTATTCCACATATCTGCATAGTTAATCTGCGTAACTTCCTTGTACGCGTCCTATCAGCTCATGGTGTCTACTTTAATCATAACACCTCAAGACAGAGTGAATAAAACAGACAAAAGTGATGAGAGTATATTAAATGTGATTGATACACAGTACTGATTGCCTGTAAATATCGAATCAAAAACTTGTCTCTGAAGCTCTATTTAACTATAAAATAATAGAGAAGTTTTTGTCTGTGGAGTTTGTGATATTCCCAGCAGGAGAATATCAAATCTGAATAGATGAGGCAGAGCAGACTGAACTAAATCAATTATAAGTTCATTTTCCTTTGTGAGGGTGGAGGAAATATTAGTGCATGGGAAACATGAAGAAAGCAATAAATAAAAAAAAAATATATATATATATATATATATTTTTTTTTATATATATATATATATATAGGAAGATTTCTATAGGACTATTGTTATTATATTCTGACAGTACCCATGAGTAGAGCGCTTTACTGAGTAGAAAGCTAGTAAAATAATGTGTTTTCCACTCCTTAATAGATATAATTCTTCTTTCATCCGGCTCCTTAATGATTACTTAATAAAGTAATCATTACTGTGGTTAGGCCAGTGTCTTTTTAAATTGTCTTTTTGTGACACCACAACTGCCACAGTTGTAATAATTTTTTTTAATAAATTATTTTAAACTATAATATTTTTGTCAAAATACCACTGTTACAGATCTTACTGTAAAATCATGATAAAATTAAGCAAGGATAATGTTGTGTAATTAAAAAAACAAAAACAAAAAAAAAAACTGTCTTTGGTGCATGCAGTGTTGTCTTTTTTCCTCGTCAGTGCTGAACAATGTCTGGAATGTCATGCTGTTTGAGAGCTCATTTGACTTACTTGATATCGCTTTAAACTAGAAATTTTCAGAATTCAAATGGGTCTTGAGTTTTGAAGTCTGCGCCAAGATCGAGGTAAGCCTTGTGATCATCAAAGTAATCCGCCACAATATCAAGTGATCAGCTCTGCACTGGTGCATGTTAGTCACATGTGCATGTGCTTTACTTTGATGTAATCGATCTTAGGATTTAAGAACCAATATCGAGATCGTTCAAATAAGGATCATGATGTATGGTAAAATCTATATTTGTACACACCTCTAATAACTATTACTATTATTCATGCTTAGGGATTTGTGAAAAGCCCTTAACCAATATAAGCCTCAATGTAATTCATCCTGCACATGACTAGGCTAATAGGCTACCTCACAACATGTCGCCATTTGGAGGAGTGCCATCACTTTTTTTAGTGATCAGAATAACCTGGTGGATGATTAAACTAAAATCTAAAATCTTTACATCGAAGCAGTGACCCAAGGCATATGAAACCAGAATTTCATAAAGACTAGGGTTTTTCTCTAAGCAACCTCCTGGCAATCACACAACAATACCATAGCAACCACCCAAAACACCCTAGCAACAACATTGTATAGCATGGCAACCACCCACAACATCTAATTTTTCTGTGTCTCGAGTAGAACAGCTTTTCTCTGCAGATCTGTCATGTTGCATGAATCAACCCACACAGAGAAACAAACACACCACTCAATATTGGCCAGCCTACAAAATATACATCACTTTCATAATCTTTGCTATGACAGTGTTTAAAAAAAAATTGTTTTAAAGATTTTGAAAACAAATTAGCAATATTTTGAGAATCAAGTAAACATTACAAGAATGAAGCATTATGAGAATAAAATGTTAATATTTAAGAATAAATCATAAGTGGGCTGGGCAGCTCAGCGAGTATTGATGCTGACTACCACCCCTGGAGTGGTTAGTGATTCTCACTCTCAATGGGGCGCGTGGTTGTGCATGGATCGTGGAGAGTAGCATGAGCCTCCACATTCTGTGAGTCTCCACTGTGTCATGCACAATTTCAGAAGTGGAGGCAACTGAGACTTGTTCTCCACCACCCGGATTGAGGTGAGTAACCGCGCCACCATGAGGACCTACTAAGTAGTGGGAATTGGGCATTCCAATTTGGGGAGAAAAGAATAGTCATAAGTAAAGTAACATCAAAGTGGAGTGTCTGGGTCTTTGGATACAGTAAACACCACTAATCAGGGAGATAACATTTGCTCTGCAACTTTGTTTCAAGTTAGCCAAGCTTAATCTGTGGGAAGTTTTTGTGTGCTCCCTGTTCATGATTCAGGCGTGCATTAGTACAGGAGTATTCAACAAGTAGGTGCCTGTCAAAGGAGGCGCGAGATATAGGCTCACACTCAAGTGAAGTGAAAAATAATTGGAACTGCTGTGAATAATATAGGCAAGTAATTGTATGTGGTAATTATCCCCTCCCCTCAGTTATTGTATTGTTTTGAAAGCAAAATCCAAAAAAATGCAGGCCAAGCATCACCCAAGCCAAGCGGGACTGCGTGAATGTTCTGGTTGTGATTATGTGCAGTTTAGCACATAATTTCTTCCTCTCCAAATATTTCTGCTTAATTCACGAAATATAGCACATTATTCTCATAATTCTATGACTTTATTCTTGTAATTTTTACTTTATTCTCAAAATATGACAAATTTAATGTCATAAGGCTAAGACTTTTTTCTCAAACTGTTACAACTTTATTCTCAAAATATATATATATATTTTTATTTCAATGTGGCTCACAAACATGACAGTAAAACTTTAATTTAAACAACAGGCATCCCCACCCCTCACAGTTCTGACCAGGGCCTGACTATCATCCTTTGTGGGGGTTTTTATGGGGCACTAGTGGCAGTCCTGACTCACCTGGTGACCCAGGCAAGATAAGACATAACCAGATAAAGTGAAAAACACTTTTAACAATATAGAAGTACATACACATAGTCATGTTTTTGTTTTTTAGCATGCAAGGAGACCAGGTTAAAATCCTGATTTAATATGTATCCAAGCACAATTGCAGATGCAGTTTCATCGTATGGAAAATAGCAGCTTTGACATTTTGATCGCGCCGGCGCTTCCTGCTGGATTTTCGTAATTACAGCGGAAACAACATAAAATGCTCTGTCATTTTGGGGCATACAGATAAGTGTAAAACATCATTAGAGACTATAAAGTGTCTTTTGTGTACACTCACAATAACAACAAAACCTTGTGCTTTTGTAAAATAAAGAAAATAAAAAGGGTGAGCTGTCAGCAGTCTCTGTGTTCACAAGCATTTATCTGAAAAACGTCACAAAAATGAACTGAAACTCTGCGAATACTTATCACACAAACATGAAACATATGTCTAAAGAAAGCTTAAGATGTTTACTTGTAAATAAAACAATTCAAATTTGAAACAAATATTCTCGACAGCACGATACACAGGAGAGGAAACTCCAGAATAGTGTCGAAGAGTTAAAATGTTCCTCAGAAGAGTGGGACTCTGATGAATGTTTGCATTTTGAAGAGAGATTTGATCCAGCCAAGAATACAATTTTGTATGAGTAAGTCATTTAGTTTTCGTTAGATGACATACTATTTTATATAAACATGTACATATTGACATGTACACACTAGTTGGACTGTTTCCAGACTTGCCAGCCAGGATTCAGCATATTGAAATTTGAAATATGTCCTAATAAGCAAGTTTTAGTTACATTTAAATGCTGTTTCGGCTAAACCAGGCATTTAAATTGCTGTATGATATAAATATGATATGTAATATGATGTAAAAATAATATAAATGTTTAGATTATATTTTAACTAGTGTTTATGCTGCCTCATTATCATCAACAAAGCTTGTGCTTGCAAATATGTGTTCAGGTTAAATGAGTAAAATGCACTTTAAATATGCCCATATTAGAAAATCACCATCTTATAATGATTTCTGAAGGATCATGTGACACCGAAGACTGCAGTAATGATGCTGAAAATTCAGCTTTGACCACAAATTCCATTTTACAATACATTCAAATAGAAAACTGTTCTTTTAAATTGTAAAAATAGTTCAAAATATCACTGTTTTTACTGTATTTTGGATCAAATAAATGCAGTCTTGGTGAGCAGAAGAGACTTCTTTTAAACAGCAGTGTAGGTCTAAAATTAAGTAAAGTCTTTATGTAAAGAAAATATATAGTCAGACTTCTTTTAACTTAAAATTTGATATTGATCATTAAGTCTCCTCATATTCATTCTCATTGATGGGCCCATGGGAGGGTATTTTGTCTCCTCGGGTGTGAATTACAATCAATATTCATGATCGTTCACGCCTCCTCGCATATGAGCTTTCAACACTAAAAGTGTCTTACAAAAGTTAAATGACTATATTGTTTTGTATGAATGAGTGATCGGGATGGTTTTCACATAATTGTGTAGCAAAACCGCTAGGCTACAAGATCCAGTTCTCAAAAGGCTTGTGGACAAATATTTAGTATGTGTTATATGGCTTTATTTCAATTACTTAACATTTTAGTTTTTTCAAAAACCATGCATAAACGTTATTTTCTCAAAAATACAAACATGTACACACACGTTGCTCACATATTATTGTAGCCCAGTTTGTGCTGAATACAGTGTAATCAGACTTTAGCCATTAATGTGTTCTTAAGCAACTGAAAAAAGCACAAATGTCAAGGCATGTCAAAACTTCTCCAGGGCCCAAAACACCCTCAGACCCCAGAGGGTTAAATGCTTTCTCCACTTCGAGCGCTTATTTGCCATCTTCATTTCTTCATAGTCCACTGTTTTGGTTGCGCACGGTCGATTTCCATTGCCTGCTCACTGTATGACTTCATATTTGTTTAGAATTTTATTTTATTCCAGAGCATCTGAATCCTCTGTCTTAGGTTAGCGCGTCCTGACCTTGTATGTGCTCAAACTGTTCATCTTACGACTCTTGTTCACACAGCAACAAAACTTCACTGTTCAGATAATGTTATAATTTCTCATTTAGGCAAATAGCCAGTGCTAAATTTACCTTCATTTTCAAATGGGGCATTTTCACACAGACTTTAAACTGAAAATTGCAGGTAATTTTATGGAAAAGGCTGTATGCGTGAAAGCAACTAATTACTCCTTGTGTGTTCCACTGGAAAAAATGCCATACAATCATACTTTTATACTTTTCATAAAAAGTCATACTTTTTGACTGAAATAATCATACAAGTTAATTATCAAACATACAAATACATTTTGGGAGATTTATTCAAAATCTGCTCCTGCCAACAACTATTTGTGGACACTTGATAATATTCTAAATAAACTCTACAGGTATAAATGTCTGTGAACGCAGGGAAAATTCCTGCTAGCTGCCATATGAAGTCCACTTGGCTGGTTTTGTTTGAGATCTCAGTGAAAATGCTGCTGGATTGCTGGCCAGATCGCTGCCTACACACAACACAATCAGCAGACAAAAGACAGTGTGGATTTACAGGGAGCCATGAGTCATAATCCAGCACTCTGGGCTTTAGAAATGCCAGTCGCCCTTCACAGGATGTTATCAAAGCAAACTACCTTTGAACTCCTTTTTGACCTTGAAACTGTAAACACAACAAACACACACAGAAAGGCCATCCAGAGCTGAGCTGCAGTTACACAATCAATACTGCAGAGCACTTGGTAAATTACTTTATTAAACCACAGTACGTGTAGGAGTCCCTCTGAAAGCAAGATATGCCGGTACAAGTGGAGATATTTGTTCTGTTCCAAAAACCTAATGAGCAGCCTATGGAGGCAGCATTTTGAGACATCATACATTCATATATGAAGGTATGCAAAAAGTAGGCAACTTAACTGTGCAGTCCAGGTATTACAGCTTTTATTCAAGTGTTTTCAGCTTCACACACAAGTAATGTTTGACTTCACAAATAAAAATTTGGCTTTCCAGCTTCACTAATAAAAATAGAGCTTAAATGTAGTGGTTATTCAGCTTCACGCAACTGGCGTTCTCGGAGGCCTTTTCAAGCACATCTCCGTCATCACTGTAATGAGACACAGGTGTTATGTATTATTAATCACCAGGTGATGGCCTTTACTGCTTCCTCTCTCCCCAGCGACAGACACATGACCACGTCCCGCTCCACACTTATCCAGCAAACCATTCTGGTCAACCGGCTACACCAGCCAAGATTTGCTGCTAAACAACATGGCAATGCTGGTCCAGCATTCAGCATGCTGGTGAACCTGATCATGATTGCGACAAGCTTTGTGAAAAAATTATAATAATCCAAGATGGCGGGTGTAATGAGAGAAATATTGATTATATATACTGAATAATTCAATAGTGAAAATTATTGAATAAAATAACAAAACTGACTATTTTACTATTTCCCATATAGTGAGTGCTATGAATCTATATTCTCATTAGAGTATAGTCAAGTCTCCAGTGTGCTTCATTTGAAGAGTGCTATATTTATCATGCGTGAAGCTGCTGCCTATATAGAGCACTCCAAATCAGTCTGTTAAGAAGTTCCAAGAACGTTAGAAAGCTGCCTTAGAAGGGGCGGTAGGCAGCTCAATTTCTGCACCAATGACATTCTAAAAGGTCTGTTGTCGTGAAGTGTTCATCCACCTTGGCAGAGATCTCAAGAGCAAGAGTCTGGATGTGCCACATTATTGTATTTTAGGCCGTCCAAACTGCAATTAACCTCCTGTCCAAACCATAACACTAGGCTTTGCATTATAGTGTCCATGAAATTGTAGTGCAGATAGGCCCTTGGTCTTGTACAGATTCTGTGCTGCCCACGCAATAATCAGGGCTGATACAGCATTTCATAACAGATTGATATCTAAGCAGTCAGACCTGCTTCAGCTTAACTGCAGAAGAGAAGAGACCTGAATCAATGTATGTACTTATTCTGGATCAATTGATACTCTTTGGGGGTTGCTGACATTAAAGCAGGCAGAATTTGAAAACATAGTACAGAACAATCCATATTTGCATTTGAACGCTCAGAAAAGTATATGTAATAAAATTGTAATCAAATTTGTAATTTATCATTTAATGTCATACCATGACAAAAACAAATTAAAAAAACAACACCACTTTTGTAGGAACTGTATCACACAATATGAAATACTTTGTTATAATACTGAACAAATAACAATTAGCATATTTTTCTTCTTGAACAAAGGTGTCCAAATGATTGGAAATAAACTTTCAATGTGACACAACATACCACTTCCTTACCTCTCTCTGTTACACTAAATTAATTTCACCACAGCTAAACCCTGAAGTTTATAGTGCTGCTAAAACATAACTTAAAATTTAATTTGTTTTAAATTTTGATGCCTGTCCCACTAAGACATTCATTCCATATTTGATGTTCAAAATTCTGAATTTGGACAGTAGGTTTAACATGTACAGACATTCCAATATTTAATATAATAATTTTTATCCATGCATGGCACCATAAACATATAAAAAGAAGTCACATCAAACACCCATGATTTTATGGCAGATATAAGAAACTAATTGTCCTCCACAGAGAGGGAACATGTGGGGGACACAATACAAGGGTATTGACTGAACTTCAGCTGTACAATGAAGATTTATTAGTGTACACCTGCCAAGCTCCCGGTGGTTAAAGTTTAAGGAGCCAACAACACTGACTGAGATCCTTGGCAAAACAAACCAAGGGAAGGGTAAAGGCAAGCTCCGGGGAATGAATGTCAATGGTTGTCTGCGCTATTGTTCCTTGCCCTTTCTAAAATGTCCTTTGCCAGAGGAATAATGTTACTGAAACACTGAAGATACACCAAAATACACACATTCATAAAAACACAATATAGTCACAGTACTGCCAGCAGGTGGTCATTAACTGTCTGAAAGCCTTCCCAAACCACCCCAGTACCCTCAATCTCTGCTTTCATATTCACATACTCCCTTCTAATGATCAGCTGTATTCAAAACTCCACAGTTCTTCCTCTCCCTTGTCAACCAACAACTCTCTGAACTAACAACCCCCAACCCCACAAAAACTCCCAGTGCACACCACACTGTTAGCCCTGTTCCCAAGAGAAAGAGAATTAATGTTTAAGTTATAAGCATCTAACATCTGGTTTATGTAGACCATTAGTCCCCTTTCACTTCACAAGGTACAAAATAGAAGGACTTTTCATTTTGGGGTGAACTATCTCTTTAAGAATAAAATTAACTTCAGAATGTATTGTGTTGCTAAAAAGCATTTTTATGTGTTGTACTTTTAAAAAGTTTATTCATTTTCATGCCTGTCCCATGTACCAGGCATACATTACATACTCTATAGGCATCTTAAACATCATAACCATCTTAACATTCTGGATAGACATGTTTAAGCACCTCCAATTTAAATACAGTTGAAGTCAGAAGTGTACATACACCTTAGCCAAATACATTTAAACTCAGTTTTTCACAATTCCTGGCATTTAATCATAGAAAACATTCCGTCTTAGGTCAGTTAGGATCACTACTTTATTTTAATAATGTGAAATGTCAGAATAATAATGGACAGAATTATTTATTTCAGCTTTTATTTCTTTCATCACATTCTCAGTGAGTCAGAAGGTTACATACACTTTGTTAGTATTTGGTAGCATTGTCTTTAAATTGTTTAACTTAGGTCAAACATTTTGGATAGCCTTCCTCAAGCTTCTCACAATAAGTTGCTGGAATTTTAACTTCCTGGCTGATGTCTTGAGATGCTGCTTCAATATATCCTCATAATTTTCCTTCGTCATGATGCCATCTATTTTGTGAAGTGCACCAATCCCTCCTGCAGCAAAACACCCCCACAACATGATGCTGCCACCCCCATGCTTCATGCTTTTTTGTCCCCATGTGCACTTGCAAACTATAGTCTGACTTTATTTTTATGGATTTGGAGCAGTGGCTTCTTCGTTGCTGAGAAGCCATTCGGGTTATGTTAATACATGACTTGTTTTACTGTGGATATAGATACTGTCTAACTGTTTCCTCCAGCATCTTCACATGGTCCTTTGCTGTTGTTCTGGGATTGATTTGCAATTTTCGCACCAAACTACGTTCATCTCTAGGAGACAGAGTTCATCTCCTTCCTGAGCGATATGATAGCTGCTTGGTCACATGGTGTTTATACTTGCATACTATTGTTTGTACAGATGAACATGGTACCTTCAGGCATTTGGAAATTGCTCCCAAGGATAAACCAGATTTGTGGAGGTCCACAATTTTTTTTCTGAGATCTTTGCTGATTTCTTTAGATTTTCCCATGACGTCAAGCAAAGAGGCACTGAGTTTGAAGGTAGGCCTTAAAATACATCCACAGGTACACCTCCAATTCAGTACACCTCCTATCAGAAGCTAATTGGTTAACTCCCTAAAGACTTGACATCATTTTCTGGAACTTTCCAAGCTGCTTAAAGGCACAGTTAACTTAAGTGTATGTAAACTTCTGACTCTCTAGAATTGTGATATAGTCAAATAAAAGTGAAACAATCTGTCTGTAAACAATTTCTGGAAACATTACTTGTGTCATGCACAAAGTAGATGTCCTAAACAACTTTTCAAAACTACAGTTTGCTAATATTAAATCTGTGGAGTGGTTAAAATGTGTTTTAATGACTTCATCATAAGTGTATGTAAACTTCTTACTTCAACTATATACTAAGACATCATATGGTACAATTATATAGTACAGTATTCTTTAAACAGACAGTTTATGAAGCACAGTAAAATAAAGACAATGGGGTAACCAACGGTTGTTCAGAAGACAAAGCCAGACACGAACACACACACATTAACACACCCACACCACCAAACATGCATCATCACATGGATACACACAGTCCAACCACATACAAGCAGTCTAAACACACACATAGTCCTTCTCACTGTCTGATTAGCATTTCAATAGCTTGACCCCTTTCCCCTCCAACAGATTACCCCAAAATCCAGCCAGGCTCTAGTCATTCTTTGAACTTGTCATACAAGGGCAGTGTAGTCTTTTGGAAAGAGATGATCATGAATTCCAGCACACTGCTCATAGCCATAAAATCATGCACTACATCACAGTTGAGCTTAAAATACTACATTTAAATATTGAAAATTCCACTAACTAAGTAGGCCTTTGAGCTCACTTAATTTAATTGATCTTAAACTCTCTAAACCTAATAAGAGTTATTAGGACTAAAAGAGGTGGGGAGTTCAAATTCCTGAACATCTATGACAGTATTTCCCAATCTTTTTTTTGGCTTGTGTACCCCACAGCCCCATCATTACTCCTATTTCCAAATAAATTAACATTAATTGCAGTCACAGCATATTTGTTTTCTTCCCTAAATAAGAATTTAATTCAAATGTTTAAATACAAAAAGAGAGATCATGCATAGTCCATTATTTATTCTATTGACAGCATTGAATTATTAAGTGATCATTTTTGTTTTATAGGTTTAACAGAACCCAATCAAAACCTTTCTAAGTACCCATGATTGTGAATCATCTGATCCAGGAGAGCTCTTCAAGAGTCCATCACTGTAGAGAGAAGATAATGTAGCCTATGCCTAGACATTATTGCAGAGCATCTTCATTTATCCTTCATAGAAAAGAGAATGAGAGAAGAATATAAGAAAAAGAGAAATATTGAGTGATTTTGAGTCCTTGCAGGAACAATAGACTTTACTTGGCTGCAGCAAGAATTCCCCCATGCTAGTGTCCTTTCTAACCACCAACATTCTCTCTCTCTCAGCTTTGATCAAAGCGCATTGCATCCTCTTACCCCACTGCTCAGTACTGAAGATCCAACTCTGCCATCCTCTCCATCCGTGCTGGTTAAGCCCCCATCAGCTGAGGACGTCCAGAACTTATTGTCCCCGTCTCCCTCCAGGATCCTCACCCTCACCACAGTCCAACTTGTGAAATCAGAATCCTCTGCTGTCAGAATTTGTGCTCCTGTGGACGTGTGGCTTCAGGTTTATCCACAAGGCAAGAGACACCTAGCCACTGCTGCTTTAAATTGGCTTAGCCCTCCACAGAGTATCACTCATGTATACACACATACACACACTCTGACCTGCACCAACCGATCATCCATGTTCAGCTACACACAAACAGAGACGGAAAGAGACGCTACCGATCTGGCAACAGTTGTTGGGGTTTTGGCCACTCCTACCAGCAAATCACCTCCCCTACTCCTGTCATACTCCCTCCCTCTCTCTGCCTCGTTCTCTAGGCTGTTGCTAGGAAACTATTCAGCGGAGCCGTCCCACAGCCATGACACCGAGCAGAGCGTGAGTGCTCTGTTGCTGCACACAAGGTTATCTTAAGTCTAACCTCAGCTGTGTTGCTTATACTGTCTCCACACACAATTACAAATAATAAACCTTCTACCTAAAACAGCACTGTACTGTAAATAAAGTGAAAAGCTGAATAAGATACAGATAAATACATTAATTTATAGGGGATTGATCATGTAATGTAAGGAACCTTTATATTTTCTGTGAAGTGTTTATGGCCCTTTTTTGTCTTGTTGCATGACATAAAACAATTCAGATCCTATAATTATGTAGGTAGACCAACAGTTACAAAAAACACATTAACTCAAGTTACTTTGACCCAGAGTAACAAAAATAAATGAATCAAGGGTTAAACCAGGGTTACGTTGCCTTGAACCAAAGCAACAAAAAAATAATAATTATACAATCATTAACCTAGAATTAAAAGTGGCCTTCACCCACAGTTAAAAAATACAAATAAAAAATAACCCAAGGTTTAAAAGTGGTCTTTGCTTACAGTTACAAAAAATATAAACCCAGGGCTAAACGTAGCCATGACTCATGACAACAAAAAAGTGCACATTAACTCCAGGGTTAAACGTGGTATTGACCTACAGTAACAAAAACATTAACCCAGGGTTAAACGTGGCCTTGACCAGTTACAGTTACAAAAGGCATTAACCAAAGGTTAAGCATAGTCAAAATAAAGCCTATGAAAGTTTTAAGAGAACTCCAGTGACTACTAATTTATACAATTATTAACAGTTCTCATAAATTCACAGCAGCAGTGAGCTCTTGCTTGATGCAAATTCAGGTGACATGAAAATCTAATCAATGGGGAAAATTTCAACATGTACATTCACACCCCCAGCTATGAGTGAGAAATCTTACACATGCATGCTGACTCTGTATATGAATGCATATGTGTGAATACACTGTGAAAAATGTCTGTAATTTTAACAGTAAAAGACTGTAAAAATGCTACAGAGAAAACCTGAATTGATTAATGAGTATTAACTGTAAAATATACAGTAAATATGTAAATATATTTTAAAAGACAATAAAGTAGTTTTTACAATAAAATGTTGCAAAAATAAAAATTTTAGATGTAAAAAGTATGATTTATTTATAATTAATGGTAAAAATTTGCATTATGTTTAACAAAAGAGTGCATGTACTTTTTACAGTAAATGATTGTTAAAATTACTGTAAAAAACAATAAATCAGGTGTTCACAAAATTCCCTGCATATTTCATTATATTTATGGGAATAGTTATGTTTCTTCTTATTTGTATGTACAGTGGAATGTTCTGTGTTATGTTTAATGTAGTTTAGTTAATGTTTATAATTTTAATATGTTACCCTGATGTTATTTAGTGTTTGTGTGAGTGACACTGAGCACTGTCTCTACATGTTTATTGGTCATTGCTCCTGAAAGAGTAACATTGGTGAACTTCATGTCATCATGTGCCCTTCTGTAATTTTATCAGTGATTAACAAATACCTTATAAAGTAAAATGTAGATATTTTCAGTTTCAGAAGGTTAATGACTTTTTTTTTTTTTTTACAGTGACAGCATGGTCTGGTAAAACTGTAAAATGTACAAGTTTTACTATTTTTTAAAACGCCATGTGTGGTTGTAATTAAAGGTAGATAAACTGAGCTATGGGTGTTACCGATTACAATTATGGTGATGGTGAAAGATGCTGGAGTTGATGGAAGCACTGAACAGAAAACTGAGGTTTGAGATGCATGTTTGTGCAGGCATTATGCATTGGTGATAAAGAAATAAAGAAAGAAAAACAATCCTCCTCTGTTCTACCTTTATATTCTGTATTAGTGATGCCCCACTTTCCCATGATTCCCTTGAGCTTAATGCACAGTAGCATCACCAGCAGTCAGTTCCAGTCCAACAACTAAAACTGGACCTTCTTACCCCTCACACCTTCAGCTCTCTCTGTAAGAGCTACAAATCATCTCAGACTCATCTCAGCACCAAAATACATTACAATGTATCTCTGTCTCTATGATGCTACAGGGATACTGATACAGCCTGAGCTTTAACTATGAGAGGATAGAGAAATAGTGAGGGTGGAAAAAGACAGAGGATGTTTTTTGGAACATGAGGGTGTTGGCTGCAGATGAGTAGATTTTCAAACAGCCATTTCACTGCAGTTTAAATCAGCACTCAGGTCCTGAAGCTGTTTATATACCTATACAACCATATGACATTCAATAGCAGCAATGTTTTACAGTTTTAGCTGGATTGTAGATAATCAAAATACTATGAGAAAAGATGCAGTTGTTATTTCAGCAGGTGTGGATGATCTCCACCTACTTCCTGTAGTCAGGTCTCAATGGACTCACAGTCATAGAAAATAAACAAGTATACAATTTTACCACAGTACCCGCTTGAACATGAAATGTGTTGTTATGTGTTGTGCATTATTAAATTTCAGACTGATCACACAATGAATCAATAGATTTGCTGCTGAAATTGGTCTGTGCTTAGCAAAGGTTGAATCACTGCCCCTCCATTGGCCGAAGTTAGAAGTGTTGTTGAATGAATGGGCACATATCAGGTTCAGTTGAAATGTTCACATAGTGGCACTAAAAGCGAGTTGTATTTTCAGTTGTAAATGATGCAATACAGTCAGGCATGCATTTATTAATAAGTCTACTCGCTTAACCAATCCCCAACCCTAAACTTAAGCATCAGTAGAGTAAAAATTACATTTTAGGTCAAAAATGTAACCTCTGAATTGTGGTAACCATTGTTTATGTTATCACGATTACTTCCTGGTTCCCACGGGACATAAACCTGCGTCTCTGAGGCTGCTTGCATGCTAGAGCTAGAGGGAAAGATGAACATATTCAAATTGATGCAAAAATGCCTGATGGGGGATGCATTTTTGGAATCAATATGTCGATTTCCCATGTGATCATGTTGCACATTTTCTACTGTAAATGTGAGTCATGCTTCACTGTGAAAAAGTCATCACCATGATGCTAGTGTTGAGCATTGCTGTCCGGTAGCTAAGGTTTTGAAAGTGGTTGTTATCATCTTTCTATCTGGTTACTAGGGTGTTTTGGGTGGTTGTTAGGACATTGAAAAGTGACTGATAGATGGTTCTGGTTGGCTGCTAGGTGGTTGCTCGCTTGGCCAAGTCAAAAGATCCCACCCACTGTTTCTATAATATTCTGGTCCCTAGATGGCTCTGGTTCTTTGTTCATTATAAGTCTGTGGAGTTTTTTTGCCCATTGTATCATCTGCAGACAAAATCGTTGGTCGAAACACTTAGAAAAGTAATATCACCAACAAGCCACAAACTTTTAGGCATACATATCTGTTGTGCAAACCATGTGGGGCAAGTTGTCATACAAAGGGGCTTTTCAGATTCCAAACCCAAGTAAAATTAGCAATAGTAATGATGATGCTTTCCTTGAAAAGAGGAAATAAATGATATGCAGTATCAGTCAGGATTACTGTCTAGTACCCCAGTATTGATGTATGACACAAAACATTTAGGTTATTTACTAAAACTGCTTTGCTGCATTAAATTGTGTGAGTTGTACGTAACTGCAGGCTTTAATTTACTGTAGATAGTGAAGCCTCCCACTCTGCGTGCATATGAGCAGGGCTTTTATCTCTTCTAACCCTCTCTTTTCTCTTTCCCACTCTTGTTGTGATTGACAGCACATAGATAAGGAGACTGCTGAAATGTTCTTAATGTGGTTCGTAGGAGAAAGAGGGGGAGAAAAGAGAATAAATGAGAGCAGCAGGAGGGGGGTTGAGGTCACAAACAGTCCACTCTTTAGCAAAAGCAGAAGGCCAAAAGGCTCTTTAAAAAAATATGTTTTGTATTTTTTCAAGTCAACCAGTTTGCGATAGTTTGACATAATTGGTGTTAAAACAATTTTAATTTTTAATTAGATTATTAAATGAAATCATACTCTACCTTAACCACAATGCATTTAAAAATGAGATATGAGACAAATACATACGCTGACTGGACAACAGCATATTAACACTCAGTTTTAAAAAAATCCAAAAAATGCCAATAAATATATAGCTTAAGATGCTTAGCAAAAGCTTCAAATATTCAAGTAGCTACCAGCACAAAGCGGGTTGGAAAAAGAAAATGCAAGAAAGTGGGAGAGCAAGAGGCAGAAAGAATAGCCGGAGAGAACACAGTGAACGGGCTTGGCAGTTTGAGCACAGTGTGCATACAAATGATTGTATTCCTCCACTGTCAAACCAAAGCAATCAGATCAGCTAAAGAAACAACATAACAATAAAATAAACAGTTACTGCAAAAAGCCCGATATACATCAATACCAACAATGTCTACACAGCTGATGTATGAGAAGATCTCTGTGGTTGGCTATCTAACAATAGAGGACTAGTATAACTGACTTTCAGAAGGAAGTGCCTAGTAGCATGATGATGGATGTAACATTGAGGTGAGAAGTTTGCAGAAATATCTGTTGAATCTGTTTCTAGAAGACAATGTGGACTGAGGTCAAGTGCAAGTTTTGCAACTTTCCAGTGTCCCTATTAATCAATATGCAATGAATCAGTGCTATACAAATGGCTCTAACAAAATTCACCACCAGTCAAAAGATTGGACAATAAACTTGACATAAATTTTGTAGACAACCATTAGTGATGGGCATTCCGGCTCTTTTCAGTGAGCTGGCTTGTTCGGCTCAGTTCACCAAAAAGAGCCGGCTCTTTTGGCTCCCAAACGGCTCTTAAAAAAAGATATGTTTACTGTTTTTTACTGTACTGTTTGCAATAGTTTGACTATAATTGGTGTTACAACAATTCTAATTAAATTAATAAATGAAATCATACTCTACCTTAACCACAATTTATTTAAAAATGCATTGGTTTGTTATGAAAAAGAATGCTATTAAACACTTGCACTGAAAGTATAACTTTAAATGGATAACATATAATGTGCAGCCAGTGGACTTTCTGGTGCCCCCCTAGGAAGTTGGTGCCCTACACAGACTGCGTAGTGTGCGTGTAGGGAGCGGCGGTACTGATAATAGAAT
The DNA here is from genome assembly GCF_025860055.1 of Xyrauchen texanus. NCBI lineage: Eukaryota > Metazoa > Chordata > Actinopteri > Cypriniformes > Catostomidae > Xyrauchen > Xyrauchen texanus. Next base: position 22,085,160 of record NC_068283.1, on the reverse strand, counting down.
ATTGCACCATATCAAAGAAAAATAAATAACAATTTGCAAAACTGCAGCATCCCACAAATTGAAATAAATGTAAAAAATGTAAATGTGCATTTGAAGTTTAACATTTTAATGTATATGAACAAAGTGCATATAAATGTAACACTTCAAAATGAATACAATCTGAACAACATAATAAGTTGGCTCCGCCCTCCCTTTGTCTTATTGACAGGAACAACATGTGAGGCTGTTAGTCTGAGCAGACAGTCACAACGAACGTGTGTGCGCTTGAGCATTTAGGCCTATATTATTTTAATTATTTTTTCGTTCTTTGAATTAGTTCATTCTATTCATTTAAATCTTTTGATTATTCATATCTTAATTGTTTTTATATTTTTATTAATAGATCCGGCTCTTCTGATCTACGAGCCGGCTCCCAACGTTCACCTACACCTTAGAGTACTATAACTGATAGTGAAGGGAAAACAGCCAAGTGACCAGCATACATGGGGACTCCTTCAATACTGTTTACAAAGCATCCTAAGTGGATACCTCATGAAGTTGGTTGAGAGAAAAGGCCAAAAGATAAAACTTTACTTTTCTACTTTGAAGGAGCTAAAATATAGTTTAGATTTTTTTTACTTCCACTGGTATTGTAATTTAACACATTTGATGATTTGTGATGACTACAGAACATTAAAATGTGGTGTTTGGTGTTTCCAAACTTTTGACTAGTTGTGTACTTTACGAATTAGCCTGGGTCAATGCATAATGCTAAAACTTTGTCTAATGGTAGTTTGAGGTTGGCTTCTTGGTGAGAAATCTTGCCATTATGTGTGATGGCACTTTATATTGATTCAGTTGCAGTGGTGTGTGATGGACTTTTGAAATGAGGTGCACTGTAAGTCCAATGTAAATTCCTATTTCAATTCCATTTGACATTTACATATAAAAATGAGGCCTACATAAAAATATATTATATAAAAAGTCAGATACTTGCACATAAATTCACCAACATGTATTTAAAAATACTAAAAATGGCTGTACTCCTATATGTAACATACTGTATATTTTCCTTAAATCATAGTTTATTATCATCTAATTTGAATATGTACAGATTTGCCCAAACAAAATGAACTATAGTTTTAACTTTTTAATATACAGAATGTTAACTGTACAGAAAGGCATATGTAATACCTTTTACCTTTCAGGCCAAGGACCCCTTGGTTGGTAGAGAGATGGAGCCGGGACCCCCGTTACAAATTTTATAAAATTGTGTGTTGTGTTTTATGCCTAAAAAACGTGGATTGAAGTCTACCAAATTATTGTATGTATACTTCATGATGCTTACATTGCAAAAAAAGTAATAATGAAATGCTGCCCTGCTGAAAGAACAGCTAAAACCAGCATAAGCTTTTGGCTAGATTTAGCTGGTTGCCCAGCCTGATCTTAGCTGGTCAGGGTGGTCTTGGCTGGTCAGGATGTCCTTAGCTGGTCAGGGTGGTCTTGGCTGGTCAGGGTGGTCATAGCAATTCTCCCAGCCTGACCAGCTAAAATGTGTTCAAACCCCCTCTGAAACCAGCTATTTGACCAGCCAAGCTAGGCTGGGCAACCAGCTAAATCCAGCCAACCAGCTTAAGCTGGTTTTAGCAGGCCTTTTCAGCAAGGATGTACAGCAGGGGTCTGCAATATTTTTGACATGAATCTTTCAATCATTAGACTCTTTCCAAAGGGCTCCTTTTCACAGAGGAGGGGCAGATAACAATAAAATATAATCTGCCATCATCACTCCGTTAGTCTTACAGGTAACAGGCACGGGGCTGTGAAATTCAGTCTCACATAGAGCTGTGTTGCTGTGATCTTGATGAAAGGAGCTCTGCAGAGCATGACAGTCAGAGCCTGGGGCTCCAACTCACACTGAAACATCTTCATCTCTCACTGTTATGAACATCTCTTTGTGCTTGAAATACCAATAACATTTCAGTCAGTCAGTCAGTCAGTCAGTCAGTTTGTCTGTCTGTCTGGCTATATATCCATGCCTCCATATAATCCTATCCAACACTTAAAGTAGTCCACATATGAATTAAAGTAACTAAACTTCAAGCTGTATCAAACATTCAGGCAAGGCTTTGTCAAACTTTCTTTTATAATTATCATTAATTCACTACTTAATTCAGTATTCTAGAGGCACAAGGTTGGAATTGGAGAAACAGTTGTGAAGGACTGTGAAAAGTAATGGTATACATGACTAAAAAATAAATAATAATAATAATAATAACTATAAAATGCCTAGAATAACCTAGAGTCCAGCACAGGACCTTCAGTAATGTACCTGTATTTGACTGTACATTATTGGTGTCGAACCGAGGTACACGAAAGAGCAGAGTGTATCCAGTAAATGCTGTGTGTCTGGAGCAGTTTTCTGCTCTGTCCATCAGCAGACATTGAACCCTGCAGTAAAAATCTCTCTTTCTCTGCCTCTGCTTCAATGACAGTGAAGGATGTTCAGTCCAGACTTTCTCAATAACCAGCAGTAAAGTCTCTCTAACATTCAGCTCAGTCCAGCAGTATCTCTATCCTTCGCAGTAATTTACAGTAAAAATATGACAACATATATTATAGACACTGATATTACAGACACTGATACTAAAGGCAAAGGATGAGAGCCTTAATTAAATAAGCTAAAAAGTTAAAATAGACAATTCTTAATTTCAACAACAATGGGGAGTTTAAAAAGGGCAATGACCAGACCTCGACATGCAGTATCATTCTTGCTCACTCTCTGTCTTCTGTCTGTCTTTCAGTGCTGAGTGCTGTGATTATCCATCAGTGTAATAATCAATGTGACAGGCTCATTAGAGCTCTGACTCAACTCGCATTCAGCAGCAGTCACTCAGAAGAACATCTCTAAGCTCAAATTCAAATTACGATTGACCTGTACCCAACACAATCCATACACATACACGCACGTCCACACAAACACAGATGTCTCCCCAGAAAAATCACAGCTCTAAATCAAACTAATGTAAAGTTGCTTTGCAGTATGAGATGTAGACAAGATGGGCCGAAAGCATACACATTGACGAGAACAGTGTTAAAAGTGCAGTCGGCAAAAGGTGCCTTGCAGCTTTTTAACCGTCTTGTTTCTAAAAGGATTTTCAAATGAATTTTTCAGGAATTTCAAGAAGTGCTTTATAAAAGAGTTCAAAGTCATGAACCAAACCAGCCAGTTCCAAGGTGAATCACAAATGTAAAAACTTAGATTTGAAGCAAACATGTATTTGAAAATCAGATAAAAAGGTTCAAGACTGTGTACTCAACATCTGTCCTGAGGGAATGAACTACACTCCCATGAACCATTACAAATGACATTGAATTAAAAACGATGGAAAAATATAATATTGTTGATTTAAAGTTAATAGTCTTTATATTTTAAGTTTTGCTAAATATTCTGATATATATATAAAAAAAAAATAATATATATATATATATATATATATATATATATATATATATATATATATATGGGTAATTCCTAGCCAATCGCACGTAAGCCATTGCTTTATAAGTCTGCTAACAATCTATCACATTGCTGTTTCAGTGTGCTAACACAGCAACCTCCACCACCCCACCACCACAAGTTGACCCCTGTCCCACACGGGGGAAGGCTCCTTGCCCCTGCCTCCTATCTCCAGCAGGACATGACGGTTGCGGGTACAACTCCCTCGGACCGCCGGACAGGGCCTATGCCAAAGAGAGAGACATTACCTCCTGTTTTACATTTATCAAATAAATGGCATCTTTAACTTCACTCAAGCCTGTGTGTCTTCCCGATAGAAATATTAGGGCTGCCAATCGATTCAAATTTTTAATCTAATTAATTACATGGTGTCCCGATTAATTAATCGTGATTAATCGCATATACAAATATTTGCTGAGAAAGCCCCTCATATAAAAATAACTCAATATACAAGAATGTAATGCATTTTAATTATCTGAATATTTTATATATATATATATATATATATATATATATATATATATATATATATATATATATATATATATATAAAATATATAAAATATTCAGATAATTAAAATGCATTACATTCTTGTAGCAGAGGAGTTAATCATTGATAAGACAATACAAAAAGCGGCTTTACAATACAATGTATTGTTTACTACCATATTATTGATCATAATCCAATCATTGGCATACAGTTCACAGCAATCCATTTCACAAGTGAATTTGTCAATCAGTTGGAGATTTATTATGAGGGCTTGTTTAAGGACCCAGTCAATTTACACCTACGACAGACATGCTTGTGTAGCGTCTCGGGTGAGTTGCGTCATAAACATAAAATGTTTAGGTCACTGTGTAAAGTTAAATATAGTTTAATTTAGAACACATATTGAGATCCCTTAGTTCGGATTTGTGCTCCATCAAGTGATTTGAACGCAAGAACGTAACGCATGTTTGTGTTGTTCTACCTACTGAAGTGTTTTCTTCACTGTATAAACCGTGTTGCTCATACAGCTTAAATTTCACTTACTGCCCTCTGGAGTAAACAGGTGGTACTACAAGCTTGCATTTCTCTGTAAACTTCCTTATTATGGTCCGGGGGCATGCGATTAATTGCATTAATTATTTTAACGCGGTTTTTTTGTAAAATTAATCACACTGAAATAACACGTTAAATCGACAGCCATGATATATATATATATATATATATATATATATATATATATATATATATATATATATATATATATATAAATAAATGCAGTTTGAGAGTGTGGGGAGATTGATTGTTTACTTCACCCTTATTGCTTCATGGAGTGGGAGGTCGCTGAAGAGCTTTTGGTGTATTTTTTATGCAACGATTCTCTGATTGTTGGATCAGTTCTCTGCAAGATCACATTTATATAGTTCTTCATTCCAATATGAAACAAGATTTAAAAAAAAGTTAGTTGAAATAAAGTAGTGTGGATAAAGTAGAGGAAAACTGCTGATACATCATAATGCATGTGGCATATGAGAATACCATCTATATTATATTATATACATTATTTATAAAAACTAAATGTACATGCTTGTCCAATCCAGGGAAATAATCATGCCATAAGAATAAATCCGATGGTGTCCGTTTAATCATTATAGAAAATTAACATTTCAACTCTCTGGTGTTGCAGAAAGGGAGATGGAGGGAAAGAAAGAGAGAACGCAAAAGAAAGAGAGAGAGAAAGGAGGAGAGAGAGGAAGCTGCAGAGCATATCCAGAAGATCAATGCAAGGATTGTGTCCTCTCTGTTCATTTGAAGTGCTAATCAATGTCTTTGCAGCACAGCAGAGCAAATAGCAGTGCGGTAGCAGCATAATGTAGAGTTCATTTGCACCTCCTCACACGGCAGCCATCTCACAGATTTTTATTATAGCTCTAGAGTTAGTTTTTTTTAAATCGTGGTGCACAGTGGGAAGTACCCAGCAGATTTTCCTGATACCTGCACCACACTTTTTCCATTTGAACTGAAAGACATATAGTACACATTTCCTATAACTGTTGAATTGTACTCTAGTGTGATCAGCCTGTGTACCCTCATGAAGAATACACCTGTGTTGAGTGAAATGTGCCACTAACATCCTTTCAGCACTGATAAATGGTTACATAGGGATACCATACAGCCACTTTTTCCTGGACAGGTCCTTTTTTCAGAATGAAAAAAGCATCTGGCCGGGATTTCAAAATTGGCAACCTCTGTATGTGACCTGTAAAGCTTCCACTTGCGTGTCAATGGTAAAAAAAATAAAATAAATAAAAGAACTACTGAAAATACTACTCATACTGAATGTGACAAGCACAATACTTCAGCTAAAGGTGCATTTGTCATTACATTTTGATCTTCAGGGCACAGGAGGAGACTTAAAAGTATGAAGTTTAGTATAAAAATTATTTTTTTAATTTCTGTTTTTATATATATATATATATATATTATAGCCATTATTAAACATATCAATGTTACTATTCATTAAATGTATTAAATTATGCATTGATGACTTTACCACAAAGAAGTCTCGGGGTGTGCAGTTTTAACACCACAGATCCTTGATTTTTTGCACAAAAAGTGACTGCAACAAATCTACCCAAACGTTGATGGTACTTACCTCACAATGTTGCGCTTTAGTCTGCCAGAATGTACCTATAGCTTATTGTACTTTTTTTGCCTGTTTGTATTTTTGTTTAATTCTTGGAGCACCAATCTAAAATCTCGCCTAGGGCGCCAGTAGAGTCTGGGATGGCCCTGACCAGGATTTTGGGGTTTTGCCGCATCCAAATATTCCACATAGCAAATTATCAAATCTAAATCAGCTTAATACTCAAAAAATCATCCTCATTGAGCAACTTAAGGTTGTTAATATGAAATACTTATATAAAGTTGACATGTGGTGTGGCATACTAAACCATATAACAAATATTTTGCTAATTCTTTTTTATAATTATGTATTATTATATATGCTTATATAAATGTTTACTATAATTGTTTTCTTAATTCCCCACAGCAAGATTATTATAGTTTTGCATTATCAAATTAGTTTTTATTTTGTTTTCCAATTTGCTATAAATTTCAGTTTAGTTTTAGTTAGTTTCATTCATGATTTTTTTAGTTTTACTTAACTTATACTTAGCTTTACTTAACGTAGTTACTTAGAGCCCAAACATACTTCAAGCAAGTACGCAAATGGAGACACGAACACCTCGCCAATGCATGGCCAACGCAAGGTCCCGTTGTACATACATTACGTGCACTCTTACGTTGCTCGGCGGTTACAAATCTTGGACCACAAGGGGGCAAAACAAAACCGGATGTCTTGGAGTCAACATGTTGACAGTAGGGATGTCACAATTACCCGAATTCACAATTAACCATAATTAAAATGGTCACGGTTATTAAACCACAAGAATTTGGAATCTACGGTTAAAAAATGGAAAAAACAACCATGTTGTCTATTTTAAGAGAATTTACTGAAATTAGTCTTTCAGTGTGGGTCTAACTACTTGTGCTGCGCGTGTGTCCTGCCCTCTGCCTGGCTGGTCTGTGAGGCTGTTACTATGGTAACGGAGTTGAAGAGGGGTATCCAGTATGCAAAACGTGCAGACGAAAAGTGCCAGCAAAAGTGGTGAAAAGATCTAATATGTTCCAGCACCTGCAGGATCACCATCCAGAGATTCATGCCCAGATGTAATCATTTTACAAACACAGCAAATATTATATGTAATGTACTAATTACCTTTTGGTAAAGTCAAACACTGAATTGAAACTGTAAATCCAAAGAGTTGTTTATTTTCAGTTTAAAAGAGGAGGGGTTCAGCTTTATATTGTGAATGCGATGTTTCCAAATAGTTTTTTCTACTTGAATAAGATTTCAGTGAGCGTAAAAGTGCTGTGAATATCCGGCTGATCGTTAGATTACTGAATAAAGAAAGAAGGTTCTCCTAGCCTGACACCGTTTTATTTTAAACATATGGTTTAAGTTACAGTTGTTTTTGGTTATTTATTTTGTATTTATATTTTATTTTATTTATTGAAAGGGTATACATACTTTTTTGTTGAAAAGGTACAGTACATTTTGGTGTCAGAGGGCAGAAAGAGAAAATTGCACCTACTTAAATACAATTACTTTAATTACTTGTTTTCAACTTAGAAGTAGGAATATATATGTTAACTGCATGTCCAAATGAATGCTGCAATAAAACTTAAGTTGTGATATGTTTGTGGAGGGTTTTATTGTCGCATAATAGGTAAATTTGCAGATAATCGTAAAAATCTTGATATTTTTATCAGACAATAATCGTAACATAAAAAATTCACATCGAGGTCTATAAGTCTCACATCCCTAGTTGACAGTTGAGGAGTGTGCTTTTGTATTTGCTTAAAAGACTACAGAAAAATATGTTCGTATAATCAAATTTGTTCGGCAAGACTCTCCTCAAATTGCTGCTCTGCCATGGAAAATCCGCTGTAGCGCCCCTTACGGCAATGCTGAGAATACAGCTCGTACTTGCAATAGGTTTTGAATTGTGCTGTGACACATTTCACAACACAACGACGTGTGAAATCGAGCTTGCATAGCAAGATGTATCTGCATTCACGTACTAACGTAGATTATGCTTTTGCCTTTAGTCTCAGCATAAGCATAACCTGTGTGCATAATAACAATAACATAAAGGTTTGAGATTCAAAAAAGTCACAAAGAAAGAACCAAACAAAAGCAAATCAAAAGTATAAAAGTTAAACATATGAAAAGTTCAAATGAACTCAAATTCATGTTGAACATGAAATCTTGTTAAATTGTTGAGGTTCACTGCACTGTACCCAACTCAATCCGTGAAGCTGACTCAAAAATGACACATCTTTTCCAAGAGCACTTAACCAGTCACAAAAAAAAAAAAATAAATTCTTGTTGCACTTAAATCTGTTTTCAATGTTATTCTGATGCTAGTGAAACTTTGTAGTATGGCACTTTTCATACAAATGTCTCCTTAAGATGATTCGCTTATGTTTTGGATAAAAGCGTCTGACAAATGAATAAATGTACTGACGATGGGCGCTCCTTCACTTTGCTAATATACTGTATGTTTACAAATACTGCATACATTATGTGTCTCATATAGTCTTGAAATCCGTGGTCGTCTGTTAAATATAGAATGTTATTTATTCAACAACGAAGCCAGTGGCTGCTGCAGTGCAGAAATGATCCAAATGTGGACATGAAGAAAAAAGTGTATTACATCCGATATGACCGGACTGGCTAACCAAAAATAATGTTAGTCTTGTTTCATACTGTTCTGTTTTATCAAACTATACAGAATGGACGATTAAAGCAGTATCCTTGCTTACTTTATTTATTATGTGTCTAACTGCATTACAAGTGCCAGAGCCCAACTCTCTGTCTGTACGTCACTCAAATCTGTTCCCCTGGGAACCTGACAGGAACACTAACAATCCACTTGTTACATCCTTTCTCTTTTTTTTTTTTTTCACAAGTTATACATTTTCTTTGTAAACAAATTAACATTTTCTTCTCAGTGCCTTCAAATGTAAACATTAATGCTTCAGCAAAATGCATGTAATGATCTTGCCTAAAACAAAAACAAACTTATAACATGTCCTCTTAGGATATAACTTCCAGTGCATATTTTGTTAACTACTTCTTGACAATATATTACTTACAAATTAACTGTCATCAATAACTCCTTTACCCTTTTCCCCTCTCTTTTACAGTGCAACCGCAACCATACCTAAACAATGACCAAATATGTCATATATTAATGTCACTTAGTATAATCCCTCAAATAGGTAGGCATTTTAACCTGTCGACCAGACCTCGTAGTAACAGTGCTTTGTTCACTACCCTGGCCACATTCAGCAGCTACAGTTTGTGTGTTTGTCAACACCCCTGTTTGTGCAGATGTTGAGGGTGGGCAGTAGTTGTGCCTGAGGTGGCGACGGTTTCTCCTCAGAACGCTACCCGACTCCAACTCAACCTCATAAGATCTGGGACTCACTGGTCTAATCACTCTAGCTGTTTTCCAGGTTCTACAAGGCTCAAATGGTTGGACTCGAACACTATCCCCTGATGTGAAACAGTCCAAGTCTTTTGCTGTGCGGTTGTAGTATTTCTTCTGTCTTTGTCTGTTGTTAATCAGTCCCTGTTCGTTGTTTGACACTTTAGGCTCCAACAGTGTCTCTTTAGTAGGAAGAAGGGTCCGGGTCCTCCTGCTGAGAAGTCTCTGTGCTGGACTCGTCGTGAGACCTTGGCTCGGTGTGTTGCGATGGTCCAGTAGGGCTAAGTATGGATCCTGTCCAGCAGCTGCAGCTTTCTGCATAAGACGTTTTGCTGTTTTGACAGCTGACTCAGCCTTACCATTGCTTTGTGGGTACCCAGGTGACGATGTTCTGTGCACAAATTCCCACTTTTGGCTGAACATTTTAAAGTCGTGTGATGAGTACTGTGGTCCGTTATCCGAGATGAGCACATCTGGAATCCCCTGCCGTGCAAAGTGTGCTTTCAGTTTGTGAATCACTGTGGTACTTTTGGTGTCCGGTAAATAATCAACCTCCCAAAAATTTGAATAATAGTCCACGGTTACTAGGTAGTCTTTATTGTGCCACGAAAACAAATCAGTTCCTACCTTAGCCCAAGGTCTATAGGCAATGTCATGGGGATGTAATGTCTCTTTTTGTTGCTTGGGGTCAACTGACCTGCAGATGTCACATTTGGAAATAAATGTCTTTATTTGCTCATTCATCCCTTGCCAGTACACACACTCGCGTGCTCGTCTGAGGCAACCTTCCACTCCCAGATGTGTTGAGTGTATGCGGCTGGTCAGGTCAGCTCTTAGTGTGTCAGGTATAACTGCTCTTTCTCCCCTGAACAATATGCCATTCTGAAAGCTCAGCTCGTCCTGAAAAGCAAAATAGTGTTGAATGTTTTGCTCAATGTCTTTTTTGTTCTGAGGCCATCCTGTAAGAATCAACTTAATCACGTCCTGCAACTTTGCGTCCTCTTTTGTTGCATCGCGAATGGCTGATAGTCTTTCTGCAGAGATAGGTAAGTAGGTAATCATGTTAACAGTCTCTAGATCTGCCTCTGTTTCTCCCTGATTGCTGTCAGGTAAATAAGCTCTGCTTAGTGTGTCAGCTAGTAGCATGTCTCGCCCAGGCACATAGATCACATTTATGTCGTATTTCTGCAGTCTGAGTAACATCCTCTGCAATCTCTTTGGTGCACTAAGTAGCGGTTTTCTCACAATATTCTCCAGTGGCTTATGGTCACTTTGAACAGTCACTTTCCTACCATAAGTATATTGATGGAACTTTTCCATTCCAAACACTATGGCCAAACATTCTTTTTCTATCTGTGCATAACCCCTTTCTGTGGGTGTCAGCGCTCTGCTCGCAAATGCCACAGGTTTACCTTTCTGTGTCAGGGCTGCTCCTAGTCCTGTCTCTGAGGCATCACATTGCAGGGTTAACTCCTCATTTTGGTCATAGTACTTGAGCAGTGGTGCGTTTGTTATTTTGTCTTTCAAGCTTTTAAAAGCTGTCTCGTGCACCTCAGTCCATTCCCACATGTTATCCTTGTGTGTAAGTTGCCTCAAAACTTCACAGTCATCAGAAAGATGATCACAAAACTTTGAAAGGTAGTTCAGCATACCTACAAGTCTCTGTACCCCCTTTACATCTGTAGGCCTCGGCAACTCCCGCACTGCCCGCACTTTCTCTGGGTCAATGCGGAGGCCTTCTGCGGTCAGCAAGTGTCCAATGTAGGGTACAGACTCTCTTCTCAGTTTAAACTTGTCTGCATTGAGTTTAATGTCTCTTTGTCTGCACCTCATTAGAAAACATCTCAAGTTTTTCTCATGATCCTTGTCTGCTTCCTCTTGTGTGTCACCCTCCCCCGTGATCAGTATATCATCCGCAATGATATACAAACCCGGTAAGCCCTCCAGTGCTTGCATTAGTTTCCTTTGGAAGACTTCCGGAGCTGGGCTTATACCCATTGGCATCCTGAGCCAACGATACCGTCCGAATGGGGTAGCAAACGTGGTTAGGTAACTGGACTCTTCATCCAGCTTGACGTGCCAAAATCCATGCTTTACATCACAAACAGTGAATACCTTGGATTTTGAGAGTCCTGGCAGAACATCATCAATGGTCGGAAGAGGAAAATGGCTTCTTTTTAGTGCTCTATTCAGTGGTTTGGGGTCTATACAGATCCTTGGCTTTCCATTTGGTTTTGTCACTGACACCATACTGCTTATCCAGTCAGTGCTGCATTCCACAGGTGCTATGATTTCTTGGCTTTCAAGATTCTTTAGTTCCTCTTTGAGTGGGGTCATCATTGCAACAGGCACTCTGCGTTTTGGCAGTTTTACTGGTGGTACACTTTTGTCTATTTCAATGTTGTACTCGCCTTCTAGGCAGCCAACGCCTGTGAAAACATCTCTGAACTCTGTCTTTATTTTCTCCATATTAGTCAGCTGCACACTGTTGTCAGTCGTTTTGTCTGTACATTGTGTTTTCACTATACTGTCAATCGCCAGTATGTTCTCATACTGCACTTTTATCAATTTCATGGCTTCACTAGCCTTTCTTCCAAGTAGCGGGATCCTGTCTTCCTGGTCCACCACTTGAAACTCAAGTCTATACAGTTTATCATTTCTCGGATTTCTGAGTTTGACTTTACATTTTCCAAGTGGGCGTAACCTGCTCTTGTTGTACATGACAAGTACTTTCTCTGTGTCATCCAATTGTATATTTGGGTTCAACAGTTGCATTGGGATAACATTACAAGTAGCACCACAGTCTATCTGAAAGTTAACTAGCTTTTTGTCCAACAACATCCCTGCAAAGAGATGTTGACTTTTGCTGTGTGCTTCTTTCACTTGATTTATTGTCTCTTGGTTTTCTCTGATGTCTGTTATTGTCATGATGTCCTCACATGATTCACTTGACTCTGAAATTGTGTGTACCGGTCTGCCTTTCTTGTTTTTCTCAAACTTAGTCTTGCATTTTGTAGCAAAGTGGTTCTCTTTCCCACATTTCTTACACTTCTTTCCATAGGCTGGACATTTGTGTTTATTTTTCTCATGTGTGTTGCCACAAAAGTTACAGTTAATCTCCTCCTTTTTGTCTCTTGTTGGATTCTTCTTCATTGCATGTATTTCTTCCACCGTTTTTCCTTGTATGGTTTTGCTGTTCTCTTTTGACAGTTCTGTGGCTCTGCATATTTGCATGCACTTATGCAGCGTTAAGTTTTCTTCCCTTAACAGTCTTTCCCTCATCGCAGGGCTCTGTGTACCACACACAATGCGGTCTCTTATTAGTGAGTCCTTAATGTCACCAAAATTGCATGTGCTGGCCAATACTCTCAAATCTGTAACATATCTGTCAATATTTTCGTCTTGACCTTGGTCTCTAACAAAAAACTTATATCGCTCAACAGTCTCATTCAGTTGCGGATTGCAATGTTTATCAAACTGCGTTATCATTGTACTCACTGTCCTCCTCGCAGATGCATCACCGCTTGTCAGCGTTTCTAAAAGTTCCCTCCCTCTCTCTCCGAGGAGGTAATTAAACAACTTAACTTTAGTTGACTCCTCTGCATCGGGCATCGTGAGGTCCGTATATAGCGTGAACTCCTCCTTCCAACTTTTCCAAGTTTTCGCTAAGTTGGCTGAATCCAAACAAAGTATTGGAGGTGGCTTGAGACCATCCATCGCGACGTCTGGCGCTCCTTTCTGCTCCCGCTTCGGCTCCGTAAACACTGGGCAGTCCCTTGCTCGATCTCGCGGGCTAGGCTAACTACAGCAAGCTAGTGGCACTTTTCAGTTTTCACGGCTCGGTACTAACTTCGGCTGTATTCACGACCGCTGCCACCATGTTTCATACTGTTCTGTTTTATCAAACTATACAGAATGGACGATTAAAGCAGTATCCTTGCTTACTTTATTTATTATGTGTCTAACTGCATTACAAGTGCCAGAGCCCAACTCTCTGTCTGTACGTCACTCAAATCTGTTCCCCTGGGAACCTGACAGGAACACTAACAATCCACTTGTTACAAGTCTGATGAAAATGTCATGAATATATAGATGACTATGAAAAGGTATAGTTTGTCAATATTTCCCAAGGGATGGCTGGCATTTGTATAACTTTTTTGAACAGTTCTGGATCTGGCACTGGACTCAGGCTGCATATTCTAGAAATACATAATGCTTTCTGCCTCATTCTATGAATGGAATCCACAGGAGTTCAGTAAAAGAAGCTTTTATAACAACTTGATGATGATTGAAAGCAGTAGAATATGTGTAATTTGTAACATTTACATGTGCTAATGCTAACGCTAACACACTAGCGCTTTTGCCACATTATTGCACCTGTTACCCCAGTATGCCAGCCTTCGCTATATAGCAGGACATGAAAATATTTACGGAAGATAGTGGAAAAAAATGTCATACTTGTTTTTAAATCAAGACTTTCCTATCAGCCATAATTCATGTCCAAGTCATCTTCATATATCAGTCTTTCAGTCTCAGTTTCAGTACCGGAGACCTGGAAGCCTACAGTTCATACAGGGCCAATTTGAGGAGGAGTATTAAAGAAGCCAAATATAAATATAAGCAGCAGATAGAGGACAATGATGTCACCCTCCCTGACGAGCTCAACATCATTTACCCTCGCTACCACTAAAAATTCTCTACTAGTGATGCAAATTCCACCCTGAGCAGGGTGAATATACACAAAGTTGCAAGTCCTAATGGTATTCCAGGCAGTGTAGTCAGAGCTTGGCCCAAGCAGTTGCCCCCACTCAATTCAAAACAGCCACCATTGTACCAGTGCCGAACAATTCTTCTGCAGTGGCCCTCAATGACTTCTGCCCGGTCACTCTTTCTTTCATAATTCAGCCTCTCAAAAATGTTTTTGAGAGGCTGGTCAACTCCCATCAGAAATCCTGCCTGCCCCAATCCCTAGATCCACATCAGTTTGCCCAACGTCACAACAGGTCAAAGAGGATGCCATCACCACAGCTCTCCACTCTGCCCTGATCCACCTGGACAATATCAACTCCAATGTTAGGAAGCTATTTATTGATTTCAGTTCTGCCTTCAACACTGTCATCCTATCCAAGCTGATTTCCAAATATACTCATCTTGGCATCAGTACATCACTATGCAATTGGACTTTCTTACTAACAGACAACAGTCTGTTAGGCTCCATAACAACTCCTCCTCTATCCTCACACTGAACACTAGTTTACCACAGGGCTGCATGCTCAGCCCTCTTCTCTACTCCATCTTCACCTACGACTGCAATCCGGTGCATGGGTCTAACACCATAAAAAGTTTGCAGATGACAACACGTGGTTGCCTGATCAGTGGTGATGACGAAACAGGGAAGAGGTTCAACACATAGCAGAGTGGTGCACTGACAACATCTTCACTCTCAACACTCAAAAGACCAAGGAGCTCATTGTGGACCACCGAAGGGCAAGGCAAGGCTGCGCACACACCCCATCTACATCAACGGAACTGTAAGACTGGCTCCAAACTGTCTGCATCACCTCCAGGAAAGACAAAGAACTCTGTGAGAACCAACGTCATAAAACTCCTACACAGATGAGCATCTCCACCTGAGTCAACGCATCCTACTGAGCAAACACCATAAAACACAAATCTCACATCTGACCTCTATCTCACCTCAGGCCAATTTAGGCCTATTCTTCCAAAACTCACTCATCTGTTCTCTCTCTCTCCCACTTGTCTCCCCCACAAGGCACACACACAGACACACAAAATGTATATGTGAAAATGTAACAAAGAAAACCATGAAAACAAATAATGTAACTAGGCATGATTGGTATAATTTAAAATGTCTCATGTCTTTGGTATCATGTTAAAATTAAATGTCTGGTATAATGGTCTCTTTCCCATGTCGATAAAACTAATGGTAACAAAGTAATAAGGTCTTTGCCAAATACTGTATAATGCTGGAGGTCTGTCCCCATCCCTGCCTGTATGTTAATGAGGTATGACCCCAGGACATTCAAACCTAACTACTCCCAAATTTCCCTTTTTTATGGTTTGGGTATTTAAGGAAATGTGACACATTGTTCATGATTCTCTGTAATAAGATGATCCCACACATTTATGTGTATAATTTTAATAATGGGAATCTGTTAGCCAGATCTCCCATGCTATGCCACTGCATGTAGTTTTGTCAGGTATGTCTCTTGGTTCTAATATTTAGGAATGTTTATTTATTCTGATCATTTGTGAAATTGACTTTGAATTGAATATCCATAACTTATGTTTTAAATCCTACCTGGCAAATAAATTATAACTTTTTTATTTATTCTGTATTCCTCCGAAATAATTTATCACCGGTGGTTTTGAGGGATGCTATTTGTTACCGCAAACCTATGTCCAGGATAAGGACATTACTGGAGCTTATGAATAGGAGATAACCACGTAAGACTACCAGTCACTGCTTATCAGCAAGTTGTATGAAACGTGACTAAGTAAAAGTATCATCTAGTTATGAACAAGCAGTAGGTGGCCGAATCAGATGATATTAGTAAACCCTGAAACCACTGACTATGAACAGGCTGGCAATTTTGTGTCCATGAGATCTATGCAATTAATCGGCTAGTATATGACTCTAAGCGACAATTGGGACCGAATGAAAGGATAATGAATATTAAGAGGACTCAGAGTAATCAATAACCTAAAATGTTATATTAAATGTATGATCAGAAAGTAAATAGAGCTTTAATCTAAATTAGATAAAAGATAGATTTGTGAGTGTCCCCTTCGCCCTTTCCTCCTTTTTTTACAGGACCTAAGTAGAGCATGTGTCCAGCTTCAAGTTCCTTGGTGTTCACATCTCTAAAGATCTTTCCTGGGCTTTCAACACATCCACTCTCAACAAGAAAGTACATCAGCACCTTTACTTCCTTAAGAGACTAACTAAGGAAAGTGCACCTGTATACTCAGATCCTGGCAAAGTTTTACCACGGCACCATTGAAAGCATCCTAACAAACTGCATAACAATGTGGTATGGTAACTGCACTGTCTCGAATCATAAAGCCCTCCAGCGAGTAATGAAAACCACCCAACACATCACTGGAGCCCAACTTCCCTCCATCCGGGACAGTCATCATAAACGCTGCTTACGAAGGGTGAGAAGTATCATCATTGACACCTCTCACCGCAACCACAAACTGTTTACCCCTCTTCCATCTGGAATATGCAACAGGAGTCTCCGCTGTCGAACCAGCAGACTCAGAAACAGCATTTTACCTTCAGCTGTCAGCCTGCTAAACACAGAACTCCAAAACAATATGTAACCCTTTTAAAAAAAACTGTATCATACCAGTTGCACATTACTTTAAACTGTTTACTTCATACTGTACTTCTCCTGTTATAAGTGAATCAATGCACATGTCTCTATAGCATGCTATTTGCACTGTATATTATCTTTCACTGTAACAGTACTATGCCATTTGTACCTCATTCAGTACCAAATCACCATCTGATACTATTACTTATTTCCACTGACTGGTCTACCATCTGAATCTTACACATTCACTTTAACAAAGTTTATTATACATTCATATACTGTATATGCATATACAAACAGTACTGTGCAAATGCTTTAGGCACTTAAGATGCTTCATAAAACATTTGTCTTAAGATGGTTATTTATATTTTCAGCTTTAGTGTGTCAATAGGAAAAATGCAATTAGAATAGAAGAAGCCCCCCACTGAACATCGAGTCAGTCTGGGATAACATGAAGAGACAAAAGCAATTGAGACTTATAGACCTAAATAGATTGAAGAACTGTAGTGAATTCTCCAAGAAGCTTGGTACATCCTATCTGCCGAAAACCAAGAAAAACTATGTCCAGGCATACCTAGGAGAATTGGGATGGTTTGAAAGGCAAAGGTGGCCACACCAAATATAACATATACTTAAGGTTTACTGGACTTTGAATTATGTTAATTGATAAATGGAGTGGCCATAACAAAGTCCTGACCTCAATCCGATAGAAAATATGTGGGCAGAACTGAAAAAGCGTGTGCGAGCAAGGAGGTCTACAAACCTGACTCAGTTACACCAGTTCTGTCTGGAGCAATGGACCAAAATTCCAGCAACTTATTGTGAGAAGCTTGTGGAAGGCTACCCAAAATGTTTGAAGTTAAACAATTTAAAGGCAATGCTATACAAATACTAACAAACTGTATGTACAATTCTGACCCTCTGGGAATGTGATCTCTACTATTATTCTGACCTAAGACTGAGAAATTATTCTAAAATTAAATGCCAGGAATTGTGAAAAACTGAGTTTAAATGTATTTGGCTAACGTGTATGTATTCTGACTTCATATATATATACAGTATATATATATATATATACATATACATATACACACACACCCACACAGGTCAGATTTTCCGCCATGTGATGAGAGCTCATTGATTAGTGATTATGAGAACAATAATTTATTTTTATAATTATTATTTTATTTTATTTTGTTTTTTAATAACTGCTGTTAGTTATGTTTATTTTTTCATTTATTTTGAAGTATTTATTTTATTTCAGTTTACAAACATTCTTTTAATCAATATTTTTCATTTTCGTTTCAGTTTTAGTTTACAAAAATTACCTTGACCTACAGGGTATTTAGAAAGTACCAACATGTCCTATATTAATTGAGGGACTAAATGGAATATTCACTCTTTTAAAAGTTAACTAATCACACTGCAGGACCTTTGAATCGAAATAGTGAAATAAAGAAAATAAAAAATGAATGGTGAAAAAATGAAATCAAATGGTGACCAGATACAGCAACTTAGATATACATTTTCCCTTATACATTCATATACATTTTAAACTAAATCTTTATGTAGATTTAAAAAAGGGACATTTTATGAATCAACTACCCAGAAAGACATGCTGGGAGGCACAATACAAAGCAGATCCTGGATCTCTCTCTCTCTCTCTCTCTCTCTCTCTCTCTCTCTCTCTCTCTTACTGTTCACACATTTTTCATCTGAACATTACTATCTAATTACTGTCTCTTAAAATGAATGATCACATGATGTATGAAGTTAATTATCACATTCCCAGTGTGACTGAATCTGTATCTCTCTCAACTTGTGGAGGAGCTCTGAGCATCAGGCAGCTGCAGGTGCACACACACACACACACACACACACACACACACACACACACACACACACACACACACACACACACACACACTTAATGGAGGTCTGTTTGCTGTTACTGCAGTGTTTAATATCCACTGGGACGTTGTGATCCAGCTTCAATACAAAATCTTCTCTCTCGAATTCACTGTATGATGCTGACTGTTAAAGTTCACTCAGAAACTTCCATGCATGACTGTAATGATTAATGAGCTGTCTTAGATTACATTTGGTGATGGACTATACGAGTGGATTTAAACCAGTATGCTGCATTTCTAGCAATATATGTGCATAATATAATTCTTGCTGAAAATAATATTTTTAAAGCAACTCACATTTATATAATGATATCTCCAGAGTGCTGTGGTAGTTTTGAAATGCTATTTCCATCTTTGTGTTGATCTACAGTAAATGCATTTCATATCTTTTCAAATACTGACCCCTAGTGAAGTTGCTGATACAGTTACAATAAGCTGCTTTATTCCAACATTAGAAACAGCTCTGTTATGTTAAGCATACACACAGCAGTAAAAGATTTATATTCTGTTAGACTAGAATGAGTAAATCCACAATACATAATAAGTAGGCCTACCATCAGTGAAAGCCAAGTCGGTGTTACAACCAATCGGCACAAAAAGTAAACAAGTCAGAATAAAATTAATATTTATAAATTGGATGGAAAATAAGCCTCCATTCTGCAAAATGTCAAACAATATGAAAAGCACAGCTGTACAACAGAAAGCAGACACTGTTTCTGGACGGATTCATGAAATGGAACAAACTGAGATTTATGCCCTAGCAAAAAAACTATATTTTTTGTTTTAGTTATTTAAGAAGATAAATATTCTAAATTCAAATAAATGTATCTGCTTAAAGTTTTTCAATTATTAATTTATTTATTTTAATTATTGATATTTATTCAAAGCCAACTGACATGGACTCTAATTTCTCATTTTGATTTCATGGGGTCTTTAAGAGTGCTAATAATATTATAAAGTGTGTTTAATAATAATAACATAATAATACATGTGTGTTTCTTATAGGTGTGTGTATGTCAGAGATTTCCTCCACTCTTTTTGTTAGTTTGACTGACAGATCCATTGAGTCATACTCAGTATGTTGACACCAGCCAATATAACGTATCGTGTCAGGTTATGTTTTACAGGGCTTTAATAGTAACTCAAGCAGCAGCCTGTATAACAGTGGCCGTATGGATTGCTGTGTGTTGTGTGAGTGAGAGCTATGCTTTGGCTCAACTCACTGCAATCCATCAAGTTCACACAAGCCAGGCACTGAGTCTGCACTACTGATCTGGGAAGAAAGGGAAGTTTGTTCCCTGTTATACTGGAGAACAATAGATTCCTCTCCCTGTTTAGTGTCCTAATGCATAAAGACACACTGCCAACAGAATAACAGACCTCACAAGTCTTCTCTGGAATGGAACATTACATTATCCTTTTAGAACTGACACTGCATAAAAGGCAAGTCATACCCCACAATCCAGAAATTTAGCTACATAAATCTGATCATGAGCTTGGAACATTTCAGAGGAAGCAGCTATTGACAGATAAGGGGTTGGTTGAAACATACACCCATGCCATTTTTACCATGCTTTGGTGGTTCCTCTCAAATAAAGGATACTTTAAGTTCTGGAAGCTGGGGTGTTAAAGGAACAGTTCATCCAAGAATGAAAATTCTCTCATAATTTTCTCACCCTCCTAGCATCCCAGATGCATATGACTTTATTTCTTCTTCCGAACACAAATATATTTCAGCTCTGTAGGTCCAAACAATGGAAGTGAACGGGTGCCAAAATGTCAAAGCAGCAAAATCCAAATAAAGGGAGCATAAATATTGATTTGTTTCTCACCCACACCTATAATTTATCTTCTGATTTAACCACTGGAATCATCTGGAGTACCTTTATTTTACCCTTATGTGGATTTTGGAGCTTCAAAGTTTTGGCACCCATTCATTTGCATTGTGCGAACCTACAGAGCTGAAATATTTTTCTAAAAATCTTCATTTGTGTTCAGCAGATGAAAAAGTCATACACATCTGGGATGGCATAGTAAATTATGAGTGAATTTTCATTTTTGGGTGAACTATTCCTTTAACTGCCTCTACATAATGCAATTACATGAGCACAATAAAAAAAAGCAGGTGAGCA
Source organism: Xyrauchen texanus (assembly GCF_025860055.1). NCBI lineage: Eukaryota > Metazoa > Chordata > Actinopteri > Cypriniformes > Catostomidae > Xyrauchen > Xyrauchen texanus. The sequence goes on along the minus strand of NC_068283.1, from coordinate 22,064,237 downwards.
CATTCCAAAGCAAAATCTAGCCTGACCTGAAACCTATGGATCACACATATCAGCCTGTTCTGAGCTGACCATAGTCACCATAATGTGAAGTATTACCAATTGAAACTGGATGGTCAACAATGAGGACAAAATGTGGGACAGGGGCTGATTATATCTATTGTGAATTGTCTGCATTGTGAAAAGTGGGCATTCCATATCATAATGGGGCAAGACATCAATGTTAGTTTGCTAAAACAATGCTTAAATAGCTTTTTGCCTATTGGTTAACATTATCCAATGGCGTGTGCAGCCTAAAAGACTGAAAAAGGGAAAACCTCAGTATATCAGTAACAAATACACTGGTCTAACTGAACATGTTCAAAATAAAACACCAAAACAAGAAGCCAAAAACTCTTCTGCTTACATGATAGTAGTAGCCATTGTCTGTCTGATACGGCTGTACTCCGATGTTGGGTGTCCAAAGAGCAGCTTTCAGGATTTCCTCACAGCCTGGACCCCAGGGAAAGAAATATTTTGCAAGATATTAAAAGTAAATAACACAAATCCCAAACGTGTGTGTGTGTGTGTGTGTGTGTGTGTGTGTGTGTGTGTGTGTGTGTGTGTGTGTGTGTGTGTGTGTGTGTGTGTGTGTGTGTGTGTACATATACATACTCTACAGTACTGTGCAAAAGTTTTAGGCACTTGTGAAAAATGTTGCATAGTGAGGATGTCTTCAAAAATAATGCCACAAATAGTTTTCATTTATCAATTAACATAATACAAATTACAGTAAAGATAAAAAAGCTAAATCAATATATGGTGTGGCCACCTTTTCCTTTAAAACAGCCCCAATTCTCCTAGGTACACCTGGACACAGTGTTGCTTGGTTGTTGGCAGATAGGATGTTCCAAGCTTCTTGGAGAACTCGCCACAGTTCTTCAATCTACTTAGGCTGTCTCAATTACTTCTGTCTCTTTATGTAATCTCAGACTGACTTGATGTTCAGTGTGTGTGTGTGGGGGGGGGTCATGCTCTGTATGATTCTCTGTAACAATTTTAATATATTTAGGCCTCCTTAGCTCCATTTAATGGAGAGTCAGACATACATCTAGATCCACATTTTAAAAACAGTGAAAGTTAAACACTGGATATTATGTTTGAAGGGGGAATTGTTCTCTTAGAACGTTGACTATATTTATTCACACACAGTGGCCTTTCACACACACACACAAACACAGACCAAGCCATCTGCAGAAATACAACAGGCTAAGTAAAATGGCATGAATAAATAGCATGCCGAGAGAGGCAGTGAAGGGCAGCTGAGGCCTCGGCCCCATTTATAGTAACATAGTGTGAAGTGTAGTGAAGGCTCCATGCTCTGCGTGACATCTCATGAGGGCCACAGCTTGGCTTGGCTCTGAGAATGTCCCAAACGGGAACATATTGTGGGCAATAAATAAATATGTAAAGACGTCCACAATTAGCTGAACAGTAAACAGTAGAAGTTCTAGCTTGTATGGCACCCTGGACGAAACCCGCTTCCCCACCCCCTCAGATGGCTGGTGGAATTCAGGGCACCCACTAGTCTGTGTGGGTACCTTGTGCCGCCACCGCCAAGATGCCGCTTTTGACATCCACCACTGGCAGCAGGGTTCGTACAGACGATTCAAAGTTAAATTCAAGGACTTTCAAGGACTTTTCAAGCACTATGCTCGAGATGTCATTGAAACAAAAATTTTTTGTTAATTTTAACCATTACAAAAATAACACCACTTATTACAAGTACAACAATGAACATCTTTAACTGCATATTCTCACAGTAACAATTCTTGGTTCATTCATGACAATATTGATGTGCAATTGTAGTGTGCTCCTTAAAACAAACTTTGCTTTCCAACAAAAGTGAATAACTGTAAACTGTAGTCCATATGACTCATGTTTTCTAAAGTCACACAACAGATTTATGTGAGGAACAGACTGAAATTGCAAATGGGTCATTCTAAAAAAGAAAAAAAAAAGAAAAAGAAATGTAAAAGATCATTACAACAACAACATGGCTGTTGTTCTTTATTGTATTATTTAATTTTGTTTCATGAATGAAGCAAGTTAATACTAATGAGGGTTCAATGGGGTACAACACCAAATATTTTTGTGTGAATTAATAACTTTTTAACATGCTGGGAAAAAATCCCTATATGCATATTTAAGCAGCCTCTGAACTTTAACCTTAAACATTATTTTCCACTACTTTTTGTATTAAAATTTTTTAATTAAATAAAAGTTACAACATTTATAACAGCAATGCCAAGGGACAAACATTCTTTTTAGTTAATATTAATTTTGTTTAGCTTTTTTGCACACTTGTTCGACCTTGCACTAATGCTTTTATTTATAAAAGTACAAAATAAATACACAAATATCTTTACATGTCATAGACGTGGTGTACCAGATGAAGGGGACAAGGATTTTATTCAGGCAATTGACAATTTCAAATATATTTTCAAAACAATTTATAAAACATTCAATCCATTTCATATCATTAAAGGTTAGGTTATAAAATTATAATATATATATATATATATATATATATATATATATATATATATATATATATATATATATATATACACTATTTGAAAGCTTTTTCATGACTTACGCCCGTTTCACACATACTCCGTGTGCAGTGCGTATGCGGTACAGGAGCAGCACGTGCTATAGTGCTTTCACATATGCTGCGTTTGCAGTACGCTACTGATCCGCAGTTTCTGTGTGCCACAAAATCAAAACTGTGTAAGGAATTTTGATTTTAAATACAAACGTTAACTTTGAGATTGTTTAAGGCATTGAAACCGTATGAAAATATGTGATTCTTTGTTTTACATGTAGTTCGAGTTGTTGACAGAAGAAAAGCTATCGCGCTATATCTGTTGCTAAGGAGGAGAATAATGAGACACATTTGGGTTCACTCTGTCTTTTTTTTTTAGGGTAAAAAAATCATATATGATGGCATTTTGCAACTTTTGGGACTATAATCATACTTTTTTGTTTTTCTTGGTCCTGTAATTTAGTAACTGTAGAACACATTAACTGTAATTATGCATATATGATGAAATTATTACAGTTTCTTGATAGTCTATGTCTATTTTAATGTGAACAATGCGCTGCCACTTTAATTCAGTGCGGTGCAGCACAGCAAAAATAGACTCTGTGCGTAAACGATCGCTGCACACTGTATACGCACCGCAACTGGAACGGATCGACGGACTGCATCCGCGTGCAGTGTAAAAGCTCTAACCTGTTAACATGGGTACGGAAAAAAATACGCACCGCATACGCACTGCAAATGGAGTATGTGTGAAACGGGCGTTAAAGTCAAGGGAAATGTTTGTCAACATATTTTGATATTGACACAAATGTTGTCAGAAATAACCTTTTTTATGAGACACAAAGATTTCTTTACAGAAGATATGGAGCTAAAAGAGTCTCAATAAATATATGAGGGTACAAGACGACTCACATAACTGAATCCTCCATTGAAATCATTCAAAATCTTATATAACGTATTCACGCTGGAGAGTAATTTTTTATTAAAACTGATTAAATTAAATCTGCCACAGCAGATCTATAATAGTATAGCATCTATAAAATATATACATTTTAAATCCTCCAGTAACACTGTGATTGGCCCATTCTGTACAGTGCTGCCAAAAGTAATAGGTGCCACGTGACAGCACCGTCTATGCGCTTCAGCAGTTGTCTAGTGGTCTGTCATTAAATAAAAAATACATTTAATTTATTAAATATAATTTAAGAACTTTTTAAGCACCTCTTGGTAAAATTTGCTATTTGCCATTACTGTTTTCCAGGACTTAAATTTGAAAAAGCCAAATTGAAGTACTTAAAGCACTTCAAGCACCTTGTACAAACCCTGTGACAGTACAGGCCTGTTTTAGCTGATGCTAAAGACAGACTGATGACTGTTGAAAATTGTGGGACAATCCTGCATATTTAAAGTAAACCACATGCTTTAAATTCTTCTTAGGGACTACAATAATACATACAATACACATGGCCCCAAAAAGTATTAAGACACTTATGCCACACTTAACTCCTTTGCATTATACGAGAAAATGTCAAACCAAGTGACACTTATACAGCACAAACACACTTTTCAAGCTAAACATTTTAGAAAAACAAGACAGATTATATTGCTCAAAATTATGTGTCTTTCTGGTTGTCAAACTTTGTGGAACATGTCTACAAGCATACAAGGACACCTATGTGAACTTCATACATTTACCAAAAATCACTATGAAACCAGCTGATTAAAAGTTATTGCAAAAAGAGCTCTGAAAAGTGAAGTTAGTAATAAGAAAAGGTCTAGCATCATTTGTGTGCAGATTTTTGGTTGGTTTGATATTATGTTTTCATTCATATTTTTTCATGTGTGAATTAATTGTCCGAACACTTTTGGGGGCCTCTGTATTTCCTTTGTAGACACATGTTGTGTTTTCTTGGTTTGCGTGCTGGGGATCAGGGATTGAGTGATTCATTAGGGACAAAAAAGTGAATGGAAAGACCACTGGGGCTCATTAAACACAGGGCAATAGGGGCTGAGGGCATGTAGCCCATTTGGCCTGCCTGCTTCTCAACAGCATCCTGCCTGTCCTCTTTAGCCCCTTCCATAGAGCACTGGCACAGAGACGTGCTGCCCTGGTCCCATGTCTGTTGGTGTCCTGCATGTACAGCTGCCAGGTTTGTGCTTTATAAGTCTGCCAAGTAGCATGAGAGTCCATGGCTGACAAAGGTACTGCCAACTGTGCTCTTAATGAGAGTGAAATAGTCCTTTTACGGAAGAGCTAGAGTGCTCATCTAGAAAAGGAACACTGCCCTATAACAGCTATAATTCATTAAAATGTGATTGCTAAGATTACTGAACTGTGATTACACACAGCCACTATGTCTAAAAGCAATGCTTGACACTATAATCAGGAATAACATCCCCAACTTTTTAACTGAGCTGCACAACCCACACAAACTACTGAAATACCATACTGTCATTGCATGGGGAATGTTTCAAAGACCAGCTAATTACAAATCTGAGTTAATCAAAGGAACACGGAGTGATGCTCCTAATTTTGTTGTTCAAATGTTGTTATTTTCATTTAGGCAGATCAAGAGTGTTTAGCAGTGAAGCAGAGATCTGTAATCACATTCTGCCCACTCAGACAGATTCAATTAATTTTTGCTTACATTTAGATAAATACTGAGTTCCCCGTCTGTCGCTCTCTTCGACGTTGTGTCAGAGAAGCGACATTAGGGGTCTCTCTTGAGCACCGAATATACCTCTGATCTAGTAAAAAAGGCCAATGAGAAGTTGGCAGCTAGTATTTGCATACCCCGCCCCCGGACATATGGGTATAAAGGTCGCGCCGCTGGGGTTGATGCATATGAGACCGCTTCAGCACTGGCCCCAGACTTGAGTCAGAAGACAAGCATGGCGCGACGGCACGTACCCTGTGATCATCACCCCCGCCTGCCGCGAAACCTTAAAACCCTGGACAGACCTCTGCTTTCTGCGGACAGGAGTACCCTTGCAGCAGGTGTCCCGACGCATCCTGGTCACAACCGATGCCTACAGACTGGGTTGGAGCGCCGTGTGCAATGGGTACGCAGCTGCGGGCCATTGGAGAGGGGCCCCACTGCACTGGCATATCAATTGCCTAGAGTTGCTGACTGTTTTCTTTGCCCTGCGGAAGTTCCTCCCGTTAGTTCGGGACAAACATGTCCTAATCAGGTCAGACAGCACCACTGTGGTAGCATACATAAATCGCCAAGGTGGCGTACGCTCCCACCACATGTCGTGACTCGCCCGTCGTCTCCTCCTTTGGAGCCAGCAGTGACTCAGGTCGCTGTGTGCCACTCACATCCCCGGCAAACTCAATGTGATAGCGGACGCGATGTCAAGATAACGCTTGCCCAGTGGAGAGTGGAGGCTTCACCCCCAGTCGGTCCAGCTGATTGGGAACGATTCGTCAAGGCCCAGGTAGATCTGCTTGCCTCCCGAGAGACCTCCCACTGCCCGCTCTGGTATGCCCAAATAGAGGCTCCCCTCGGGGCAGACGCACTGGCACACAGCTGGTCCGTGGGGCTGCGCAAGTACGCATTTCCTCCAGTAAGACTTCTTGCATAGGTGCTGTGCAAGGCCAGATCACATATGTGATCCTAAGACCGTGACTGGGCTACGTGCCCAAGGTTCCTACCACCAGGTAGTGAACCTGCAAGCGCTGCCCCGGGAGAAGGCAGACCCAGCCCCTTCTTTGCTGTGTTCGGTACATGCTTTGAGTACCTATCTGGACCGCACGCAGAGCTTTAGACGTTCTGAGCAGCTCTTTGTATGCTTTGGGGGACAGCGGAAAGGAAACGCTGTCTCCCAACAGAGGCTTTTTTGGGGCATTGGGGAAGGGTACGTGCAGCCTGATACAGCCGGTCGTCTTGGCACGTAAAACAACTGCCCGCTCCTGTGTCAGCAGAACACGTACACGGCTCAGCGCATGGCGTGATTTAAATTGGACCCCTAGTTTCACTTCTCCGACACAACGTCGAAGAGAACGACAGACGGGGAACGTCTGGGTTACGGATGTAACCTCCGTTCCCTGATGGAGGGAACGAGACGTTGTGTCTTCCCGGCCACGTCGCTGAGTCGAGCCGCTGTAGTGGCCGGACCATTTCCGGCTCCTCAGAAAAATCCTGAATGAACTCTAGTATTTCCTCGCCTTTATACCCATATGTCCGGGGGCGGGGTATGCAAATACTAGCTGCCAACTTCTCATTGGCCTTTTTTCATAGATCAGAGGTATATTCAGTGCTCAAGAGAGACCCCTAGTGTCGCTTCTCCGACACAACGTCTCGTTCCCTCCATCAGGGAACGGAGGTTACATCCATAACCTAGACGTTAACATTGTTGAGATTCTACCAGCAGCAGGAGTGGATAGAATGCTAAAAAGGTTAATTGTTAAATCATTGATCATGAAACTCATGTAGAGCTGTTGCCCACATGTCTATGGACTGGAAATTAAACAGCATTTTTTTCGGGAATGATGCAAAACAATTTAGGGGTATCATATGAAGTGTCTGTCTGAAGGAACAAGATGTTTAGCCTTTATCTCTGGGGACACACTTGTGCTGAGCGTTACAGCTGTGTGTGACAGAACAAAAGACATGTGCTCTGTTTTTGACATCATAGTGTGGATATTTAGGGCTGAAAGGAAGGTACAGTGATGCCAAAACGTATTTGGACACTTAAGCCACATTTAAAAATGCATGAATGTCTTTGCATTATGTAACAATATATCAAAGCAAGTGTCAATTATTTCAAAGACAGTACAAGGGTCAACCATTTCACATTAAGAAGTTTATTTCAATTGTAACACAATACTGTTCTGTACTGTTAAAAAAGTGAAGTTAGTTCTGAGAAAAGCTCTATCATTTAATTGGTTTGATATCTATTTGTATCTAATGTAATGAAATACATATATTTTACCCTTAATACATATACTGTGATTTAATTGTCCCTAATTGTCAAATACATTTTGGGACCACTACAGTATTTTGCATGGTATATTTTTTTCATCCTACATAAGGCAGTACAAAGTCTTGTGGTTTAATCCTAATAGAAGTAAATGTATATTCATGCATATTCACAGAAAAGGCTCGATCACCTTTAGATTTTCGTCTAGATCTTGGAACTGCTGGCCACATTTATTTGCACAATCTCAATAGCCTAGAGAAATGATAAGGCCTAAAAAGGTCAATGATGTACTTTGGTGTGGAGACTGGCCATGAAGTGCTTTAAAAACAAACAATAAATTCTGATACTTAGACTCTGTACTTCAATGGGTACCAGTGAAGGGAAGACAAGATGGGAGTAATATGTTCCCTATTCCTGGTGCCTGTCAGTAACCTGGCTGCCGCATTCTGGACAAGTTGACGTGATAACTGCTTATGACCAATTTCCGAGTAGAGGGAATTACAGTAGTTGAGGTGGGATGAAATAAATGCATGAATTATTACCTCAAAGTCTTTAAATCCAGGAAAAGGCTTTATTTTAGAAATAACTTTAAGATGATAATAGCTGCTTTTAACTATAGAATTTATCTGCTTATTTAAAGTAAGAGCTGAATCTAGGATTACACCAAGATTGTTCACATTGTCCTTTACACTAATCTAGTGGTGCAAGTGTATGGGCTAATGCCTCTTTAGATTTAGATGGGCCAATATAACAACTTTTGATTTATTGTTGTGTAACCGAAGAAAGTTATTAGATAGCCAACACTTAAAATCCTTCAAACAATTCATGAGCGACGTTAGCGATTGACCGTCTCTCATTTTTAGTGGGAAGTAAAACTGTGTGTTGTCGGCATACAAAAGATAAGAAATTCAATGTTGGCGGCAGATAGATCCAAGAGGGCGTACATATAATGAGAATAATATGGGGCCCAGTACAGAGCCTTGAGGAATACCATATTTTAAAGGAGCTGAAGATGATGCTGAAATTCAAGTTCTATCTGCAAAATAAGACTTTTTAGCACAGTCCCCTGAATGCCAACCTCACACTTCAACCGATCCAAGAGGATAGAATGGTCAATAGTGTCAAAGGCAGTGTTAAAGTCTAACATAATTGAAAAAGCAGAGAGTCCTGAGTCAATGGCTAAAATATCATTAAAAGCTTTCAAAAAAGGAGACTCTGTGCTGTGATTAGCTCTAAATCCTGACTGAAATCTGTCCAAAGTATCATTCTCTACTAAAAATGACGAAAGCTGAGACAAAACAACTTTCTCTAAAATCTTCGATAAAAATGGTAATTTAGAAATAGGACAATAATTATTTAAAATAGCAGGATATAGATATGTTTTTTAATAGGAGGCTGAACCACTGCCTGTATAAGACAGAAAGGAACAATACCACTCGATAAAGAACTGTTACTCACAGACTGCACACAAGGCCCCATGATATCAAACAGATCCTTCAACATACGTGGGGGGACAGGATCAGATGGGGAAGTTGAAAGATTTACATGCTCTATTATAGTAGCTAGAGATGACAGAGTTTTAGGCTCAAATTGGGGAAAGCCCAGCAGAGGCAGAGCAATACCATATCAGGTTTAGTGTAGATACAATCTGTGATCTAATAAGCTCGATCTTATGTAAGAAAAAATTTAGGAAGTCTTCACAAACTTCACAAAGAAGTTGTATCAATAAAGGATGTACTTGATGGTTGCAATTTTTATTTAGTATACTACATAAAATTGTAGGGTTGTGTGCTTGAATTACATCTGAATAGTATCTTTCCCTAGCAGTTTTGACTGCGAGCTGATAGCTAAAAGGAGATTCTCTCAACATCTAGAGGGAGATCTGAAGCTTGTCCTTTTTCCATTTTCGCTCCACTTTTCTGCAGACCTGTCTAAGGGCATGGATGTTTTCATTGATCCAAGGCCGTGGTTGAGACCTGGAGCTTCTAGGCCTGGGTGGAGCAATTTCATCCATGATTTCAAGGCATAGAGTGCTAAACAAAATAAGCAGCTCCTCTTTACTTAAAGAGGGTGT